>NC_041225.1:31049055-31156609 GCF_002837175.3 Physeter macrocephalus
TGATGGGAGGGACTGATGGTGGGTAGAGCTGACTGTTGCCCTGGTGGGCAGAGCTCAGTAAAACTTTAATCCACTTGATTGCTGATGGGTGGGGCTGGGTTCCCTCCCTGTTGGTTGTTTGGCCTGAGGCAACCCAACACTGGAGCCTACCTGGGCTCTTTGGTGGGACTAATGGTGGACTCTGGGAGGGCTCACACCAAGGAGTACTTCCCAGAACTTCTGCTCCCAGTGTCCTTGTCCCCACGGTGGGCCACAGCCATCCCCCACCTCTGCAGGAGACCCTCCAACACTAGCAGGTAGGTCCCATTCAGTCTCCCCTGGGGTCACTGCTCCTTCCCCTGGGTCCCGATGCACACACTACTTTGTGTGTGCCCTCCAAGAGTGGAGTCTCTGTTTCCCCCAGTCCTGTCAAAGTCCTGCAATCAAATCCCACTAGCCTTCAAAGTCTGATTCTCTGGGGATTCCTCCTCCCGTTGCTGGGCCCCCAGGTTGGGAATCCTGACGTTGGGCTCAGAACCTTCACTCCAGTGGGTGGACTTCTGTGGTATAAGTGTTCTCCAGTTTGTGAGTCACCCACCCAGCAGTTATGGGATTTGATTTTTCTGTGATTGCGCCCCTCCTACCATCTCACTGTGGCTTCTCCTTTGTCTTTGGATGTGGGGTATCTTTTTTAGTGAGTTCCAGTGTCTTCCTGTTGATGACTGTCCAGCAGCTAGTTGCGATTTTGGTGTTCTCACAAGAGGGAGTGAGAGCACGTCCTTCTACTCCTCCATCTTGGTTCAGGCTCCACTCCTCCACCATCTTCAAGGTCTCCCAGATATACACTTTCATTTTCATAATACTTTTTTTTAAGGCTTCTCCAGATATTACCATTTTCTTTAACACTTTGACCTCTGTGACACACAAGTTCAGGGTCAAGATTCCAAAAGAAAATGAAGAAAGAGCCACCAGCTTCTCTGTGCTGGCCTTGCTTTTCCTACTGATTAGTACAAAAAGGGGCAAACAATTCTAATGCAGAGAAACTGTTCTTTTCTCACTGAACTCAGAAGTCTTTAAGGGACACTTGGAAGGATGGTCATCAATGAGAGTTATTTTTTTGAATGTGAAAAAGAAGAGGATTTTAAAACAACACCCATGGAGTCAAAGTTTAGCTTCATCATAAGGCAGCCCCTCTTAGGTGAAGGCTAGATGCTGGTTACAAAGTTCAGTGTTTAGGTTTGGGTTTGAGAGATTTTTGTTTGTTTGTTTGCTGGTTATACAAGAGCCATAATCCATAAAATATAGCAGATATCTCATGGGTCTAGTTCTCCATGCTGGCAAACATTTAAAATTGCACTTGTGTCGCATTAAAGATTTATAATGATCTCACCCACAAATATAAATTTGATCCCACACGGGATAGAAAGACCTAGAAGCAGAAGCAGGGAACAGCTGAATGTGAGCACTGAGTCATAAATTCATAACACTTACAGCTTTTTAACAACCCCATTATAAATGTGACTGATTTCAATTGAATTTATGGGATTTCGCAGCCAGGTCCAGGAATGTTTTTTGAAAACTAAAAATTTAGAAACAACGACATATCGTTTGGATTTCCATGAAAGTGTCTGTGGTGTCAGGTAACTGACAAGACAACATATGAACAGTCCTCTGTGGATGGCGACATCCCTAAAATCATTGCAGCAAACTACAGAAGGCCAAAAGGCTCAAAACGCTGATGTCAATGGTACGTGTAACAGTGCGTTTCTAGAGGAATGGTCCAGTAGAGCAGGAAAAATCCTATTTTTTTGTAAGACAAACAAATTGGGATTCAAAATCCTCCCTAGCTAAGTGATTAGCTGGCTAAGTCACTCTTCCCTAGCTAAGGGATCACATCAGGGGTTTAATCCTTCAAAACGCATTTCTCTGTTTTAAATAAGTTATCGATGAAGCCTGTATTCTGCACTCAGCACTGTGATAAATGTTCACATATATTATCTCATTTTAGCTTCACTACAACTACATGAAGCTGTTTTAATCCCATTTTACACATGAGAAAACTGAGATACACAGAAATTAGCCCTTTTCCTAGATTTTCCAGCTAATAAATGTGAAGAGATTGATATGTAGGCTGTATGGCTACAGATTTCTTCTCTTGACCATTATCCTAAAGTCCTTCACTAGACATTGCAAGTAACTGGATCCCCTTCAGCAAACAATATACTAATGAATAAGGGATCCAGGACAGTGTTTCTTAGTTCCTTTTACTGAGATAAAATGATATCTCATCCACGATCGCTTTCAGTAATTCATTGCATTGGACTAAATTTAGGTGACAGAATCTGCCAAGCTACTGGCCACTGATCCACCTAAGATTTCTTCTTCCCCTCAAACAGGCACAACCCTATTGCAACCTGGGAATCAGAGTGTGATGAACCTTTGTCCCAGGCAACCTCAGCACAGCCCCTTCAGTCCCGGACTTGTAGAGTCACATTTTTTTAGGTTTTCAGTGAAAGTGCATCTCATCTTCAAAGAAGAGCCTGTGTCTCCCCGGGAACCCCAATATATTCAATTATCACTCACATGAGGAGCAAACAAACGTTGATCGAGCACCCAGTACATGTCAGGTACCGCACTACCGGCCAGAATATCAGGGGAGACATGACCCAGATGCTGCCCTTGGACCTCATGATTCAGGAGGAGACGGACAAGGGACAGGCGACAGCACATTGTGCAAAGAGCTCATCAAGGGAGCCTGAGGTCAGGGAAAGCTTCCCGGAAGATGCAACCTCTGAGCTGCACAAAGCCTGGGAAGATACCCAGGAGAAAGTTCAAGAGAGCCTCACAGGAAGGCAGGGCAATGATGCTCAGCTGACCATCAGGGCAGCAAAGGCACAGGCTGAGCTCTGCGCCGGGCTCAGCTCTCGCGGGAAGAAGCGGGAGCAGAGGGGATCTCAGAGGCAGGGAGGACAGTTAGCGGTCCTTGCCACAGTCCCAGCACAGGTACTGGGAAGAACCGTGCGCTGAGAACAGGAATGAGAAGGGAGACAGCCATGACCGATACCAAACATCTTACCAGGATGAGGGTTCATTCCTTCACTCGGTGAACAAACTCCACTAAGTGCCATAAAGTGTGTGTTAGCACACCTGTGCCTTTACCCTCAGTACTGGAAATAGAAAAGACTCAGCACAAAGTGACTGCACATCTCTTTGTTCTGGATACAGCCCAGTGAGAGCTGAATAAAAAGATTGGAGGGCTTCCCTGGTGGCGCAGGGGTTAAGAGTCCGCCCGCCGATGCAGGGGACGCGGGTTCGCGCCCCGGTCTGGGAGGATCCCACGTGTGGTGGCGCAGTGGTTGAGAGTCCGCCTGCCGATGCAGGGGACACGGGTTCGTGCCCCGGTCCGGGCGGATCCCACGTGCCGCGGAGCGGCTGGGCCCGTGAGCCGTGGCCGCTGAGCCTGCGCGTCCGGAGCCTGTGCTCCGCAACGGGAGAGGCCACAGCGGTGAGAGGCCCGCGTACCACAAAAAAAAAAAAAAAAAAAAAAAAAAAAAAGATTTGAGAATGAACCAGAAAAAGGATGTACTTATAAAATTATGGTATCACATTTGATTTGCAGGAAAAGTTAGAAAATTCCAGGGGTTTCTGCTTCCCTTTCCCCAAAACCCAGCCCATAAGCAGTAAACATTCTCTATCACTAAAAACTATTTTGCAGTTAAGACATTGTGTAGGTCTGATTAACAAGCTTGATGTATATTTCCGTACACACAAAGCAAAATTCCATCGAGTAAGAAGTATTCAATATCTCAGGGTAAAAAGGCAAAGAGTAATAACTTTTCTTTCCTCTGAGTCTAGCAGTTAATCTCTATGCTGGACAATTTTTAATAACATTGGATGCACCATGGGATTTTAGGAAGTTCTCATTTAGCTTTGAACCCTCTCAAGTTATCATTTTCCTTCTAGCTCAGATGGATCTTTTATCTGTTGTACCCTTAATACCCCTGCTAATCTTAGTATAGAAAAGCTTCCTAATTTGAAAAGGAGAAGTTTAACAAGACACGAAGCTGATTGTTTGCACAATCAGAACGTCTAATTGAGCTATAGTATTCTAAACCATGCTTGCGTGCGGGGAGATAATTTTTCCTTCATTTCCTATTTTATCAGAAAATTAACCTTCATTTAAAATACTGTGGTCTGAAACACTTTTATAGCTACGTCCTCTCTGCTGTTCAGGAGAATTTGAATTTTAAATTTGCCATCCCGGTCTCTAAAAATGACACAAACTGCAGATGCTTCCAGGACCAGGTGTTTATGATAAAAAACAGACATCAGAATGTGACCCGTGTCCAAAGCACTGCAACTGCCAGCCATGGGGACTCTATGTAACCAAGTCTCTTCTTATTTTTCCAACCTTTAATAAAGTAACAAGGCTCTGACTTTGCATAGCAATCTTTTTGTCTGAAAACCTAAGAGTCCCACAGATATTTCATTTAAATGTCTGAACATTGAAAGCATTTATGAAGTATCTCTCTGCATTGAGAACTCCGCTTGGCCCAACACAAGCCAGACTCGGATCCTGTGATGGTGAGGCAGAGTTGGCTGCCGTACAAGTGAAGTTAGGTAATGCATTTGACAAACAGCACTGAGCACTAACCGCTCACGACACACATGTAACCAGAGTGAGCCCCAGTTCATCTGGGGTCACCTTGTCTTGTAATAGCCTGATAAAATAACGCAAACTTCAGTCTCACAAATTGCTACTATTTCTTCCAATAATTCAGTCCCCCTCCAAAATATTGCTGAAAATTCCAAGAGAGGGTGCGTGATAGAAGGGGACCCACTCTCATATCTGACCATGTGTTGTGGGCTGAATCATGTCCCCCAAAAGAGATATGTTCCCCTCCTAGCCTCCAGTACCTGTAAATGTGACCTGACTTGGAAATAGGGTTTTTGCAGATACTTCAAGTTAAGATGAGGTCATCAGGATGGGCCTTGGTCCAGTATGATGGGTGTCTTTATAAGAAGAGGGGAATTTGGACACAGACATATAGGGGCAATGCCACGTGCTGACAGAGGCAAAGATTGGAGTGATGCTGCTGTCAGCCACAGATGACACGCCAGAAGCTGGAAGAGGCAAGGCAGGATCTTCCGACAGGTTTCAGAAAGATCATGGCTCTGCTGACACCTTGATTTTAGACTTCTAGTCTCCAGAATCACAAGAGAATAAGTTTCTGTTGTATTAAGCCACCCAGTTTTGGATTCTTTGTAACCGCAGCTCCAGGAAACAATATGCCATCTCAGCTGCATCTTTACCCTCTGCTCTAAAGGTAAATGTGGATCCAGGTCTTTTTTTTTTTTTTTTTTTTTGGTACGCGGGCCTCTCACCGTGGCAGCCTCTCCCATTGCGGAGCACAGGCTCCGGACGCACAGGCTCAGCGGCCATGGCCCATGGGCCCAGCCGCTCCGCGGCATGCGGGATCCTCCCGGACCTGGGCACGAACCCACGTCCCCTGCATCGGCAGGCGGACTCTCAACCACTGCGCCACCAGGGAAGCCCAGATCCAGGTCTGTAATTCCCCAGAATATTCCTAACCCAGTGCTGTCTTGTGGAACAGACTTTTACTGAAGGTTTGGGCATAAAAGAGGGAAATTACTGCACAGAACCGGAAATAATATCCAACGTGCCTACTGTCAAAGCTTTTAACCAGCAAAAGTAGCAGAAACCCTGGTGGAGGTCCCAGGCTGTCACCCTGCTGCAAGGCCAGCTGCTTCCCCAGAGAGCTTCTCCAGCCGCCACCGCCATCCCCAGCTCAAACCCCCATTGCCAGGATTTGCCTAGAGGCTCCTGGTTATTTTATAGCAGAAAGACCTCCGGACCCCAGGGAGGCCCCTTGGGTTCTTTCTCTGAAAAAGAGTTAAACCTCCGTGATCTCATCCTCCCAGCACTAGACTCTCCCCACAACCACGATCTGATCAAATAACCAAAAGGTTCCTTCACAGCTGTGGGTCCTCATCACAGAGACTCTAGGAAATGGTTTACACATCGGGTTGGAAGAACCCATTGCATCAGAATCACTTGTGATGCTTGCTAAAAACGCAGATCCCTGGGTTCTGCCCCAGGCCTAGTGAATTACAATTTCTGTAGGAGAAGTTCAGGAACCTGCACTTTAAAAGGATCCTGGTAACCTAGAGCCACAGTTTGAAAGGCATCAGCACAAATTGCAGCCAGCCTTGAAAAGAGCAGTACTTCCTTCCTTCTGCATAAAAACAGCATGAATAAGTAGAGAAACTGATAAAATCTTCTGTGACGTCCCCTTAGCAAAGTCAGACTTTCCAAGTACAGCGACTCTCACCTGCCCTCCCCCCTTACCTTCCCCAGCACACGTGACCCCTCTCCATGCATCCTCCTAGCCCCTCTGTCTGTGATGTCTTCAGCCCCTTTGCCCTTGAACTTGACCCCTGATGCCACTTCTCAGGGGAGACTTCGGGGGCTCCCATCAGAACGAGCCACTCCTTTCTCTGCTCTCCTCCACTCCAGGGGCTCTGCCAGACCCCCTTTGACATTGACCTACACCGAAACATGCAGATCAGAGATCCCCGGGGTCCAGAGACCCTCCTCATCCTGGCCTTCCTGCGTCCCAGTATCTACTGAGACTTGTTAAGATCACCAACATATATTTCCTGAATTAATTTAATGAAATGATTCAAATCCAGTTATTTGATCTTATTAGAATTTAGCTCTCAAAACAACTCTCGTTCCTCAGCCCACGTACCTGCTCCGGCGTATACAGAAGCATACGGATGGTGGCCTGAGCTGTCCTCACCTGCTCTTTCCTTTCTCTTTCCCTCCTGTCCATCCGCCCCCGGTGAGAAGGAGTCACCCATCCATCCAACAAACATTCGTTGAATTCCTGCTTAGCTCCCAGCGATGGACATACATAACCCAGGGCTGTACTGCTGATGAAGTAATAGACTTTCAGAGAAGAGAGAAGTTAACCAGTGATGCGTGATAAAGATGAACCAGTCCTATGGGGATCTAGCGGGAACCGTCCAAACAGCACGACCCAGTCAAGAAGGACATCACAGAGGCGGTATGAACCTAGTCTTGACGGCAGGAGTTGTAGAAACGGACAACAACATGATTAAAATTACTCAAGGGGCTGTGTGGCTTCAGCATTAAAACACAGACTGTATTTGCTTAACGGAACTATGCAAACCTTCTGAGCCTCAATTTCCTCATCTGTGATACAGACGTAATGGGAGTTTTTGAAACAAAATATTATTCATGAAGTCCTTAGCAAAGTACGTAATAAGCTCTCCATAACTTTACATTATTATTAAGGAAAAGGGGGCGCTTTACAAGACAGACCCCAGAACAGAAGGAAGACTGAAAATCCAGTCCCGGGGGCGGTGGCGGGGGGCGGGCAGCTGTTCACGCGGCCTGGCCCTTGGACAGCTCTGCTCCAGACACCTGCAAGCCAGACTCCATCAACGTTTGCAATTCCCAGGACAGATTCTGATTGGCCAGCTTGGGGCAGGGGGTGGGCACAAGGCTGAGGCCCCAGGGGGGGACTGAGGCTCAGCCATGGCACTTTGCAAGAACATTCCAGACAAGGACAGTGACAGACCACGGCTTTGGAAGCAACCTAGGAGGCCTGGTAGAGCTGGACCTTGGGGTTTGTGTGGAGAGTAATAGATGGAAAAGAGCTTGGATTTTCTCCTGTGGGGAGTGATGTTAAGATGGGGACACAGAGCCTTGTTCCTGAGACACAGGTCTGAGGTGGCTCCTTGAAGGCACCGTGAGGCTTTCAAGCCGGAAGCGAGCCCGCCTCGCCCTCCCCAGGGCCCAGCCCCCGCAGGAGGACTCAGGCCACCAGACACCCTGCTCTCCTCCAGGAGGGCTCTGTGGCCCAGGGGACGGCTGGATGCACTGATCGAAATGTGTCCAGGGTCAGATCACCTCTGTGCAGGACACAGGTCATTGCTAAATGACTCTCTGTGCTCACGTACATACAGCTGCAGTGCACGAGCTCCTGGGATACAAGATACAATTTTCACTCTACTTGGCCCCCAAATTCAGCAGAATTTGGATCTTTTCAAGTGTTTTAAAAACAATCTGTGCTAATGGCACAATGTTCCTGCTAATGCCCTTTGAGGGCCAAATTTTCAAAAAATGGCAAATAAATTTGTTTGTGGTTTCCATGTGCGGTTTTATGGGTGGGTATAAACACTGGAGCTGAAATAACGAGCTGATTTTTCCGTGTCAACATTGACACCGGGATCAGATGAGGTGTACATTGGAAAGGTTATCATCCACGTCTAAGGAAAAGGGGTGGGCCATCCTCAGTTAGGGGCACTTTGTCCAGACAGAGCCAGGAAGAACGTTCTCTTTATATTGGTCCTTAAGAGAAACCAGGCTGGCCTGTCTACACAGCCGGCCAGAAGAACACCAGCTGTGGCTTGTCCCCTAACTGAAGCATGCCCCCCACCCTTTGCTACTCTCCCTCCCTGCCTCAGGAATCACCCCGGACCACCCACCCTAGACGCTGCATCTCCCAGGCTCTCTAAGCCCGTAATTACCCGAAGTTTTTCCAGGACAGCCTTGTTTGGGATCAGACTTCTAACCTCAGTGCACCTCTACCCACATCCCCCCTGGATTCAGATTTGCTCCCTCCCTTAACCTCTGAGGTGCCCAGGGGGCCAGATGGGGCCCCTGCTGCCAGCCTGAGCCCATCAGAATCCCACCTGACCTCACAAAAACCCAGAGTCTCAGGGTTCAGCTAAGCATGCAACTTCTGTGTCACTGCACCCCGATTAGGAGAGTTAACGATGAAGCAAGCGGCGAGACTGAAGGCCTGGGTGGAGGTCTCCGTGGTCCTCTGTTCCCAAATATATGAGATGAGGCTACGGTCAGGGCACACATCCTGGGATGCTCCAGGATGGTGGGACCAGAAGCTTAGCGCTGCCTGGTGCCTCTTCCGGTGGCTGGGCCCTGCCCGTGCGACGCCAGCTGCCCCAGCGTCTACCACCCTGGCTGCAGCCGGTTCAGAGGGAGAAGCAAGAGTGCGCCAGCATTGCCAGCGCCACCCAAGGGTGGGGATGATGGGGCGCTTCACATATAAAGAAGTCGTAGAGACGCGGCCCGAAGGCTCGCGCGCGCTGAGTCTTCCCCCAGGGAGAGGAGGGGCACGGCTGGACTGGAGGGGAGAGCTCGCTTCACCCACTGCCGTCACGCAGGCGAGCCAGGCAGGGGTCCAGGGAAGGGGGCCCTGAGGGGGCTGACACAGCGGGAAGAGGTGGCGGCTCACATCCAGGCCACACCCCCTGCAGGAACGGGCCCCGGGGAAACCAGGGCTGCTGGAAGACAGGGGGCCTCAGGCCTTTCCTGCCGCGCGAGCCTCCCTCCCTCCAGCCTCAGCCTGGCCTCCGTTCTCCGCACTCGGCCACACGCAGGCTGGCTTTTCATGGTCTCCAGCCCCCCCTCTAAATGCCGGCTGCGCAGCCCTGTCCCGCGGTCATCCGCCCAGAGGCCTTTTACCCCATCCCCGCACGCGGCGCACATGCCTTCGCTCCACACAGCACGGCACGGACAGCAAAGGCTCACTGAATAAAACGCACGTTTTACCTTCGAACCCAGTCTACGTTCCCATCAGAGAATGTAGGCATGAAGGCAGACGCTGTCTGTTACTTCACTCTTATTCAGTGTTTATTGAGATCGTGAAGCTTTCCTGCCAAAAAGAAAAAAAAAAAAAATCTCCACCCAGCTAATACCTGATTCTCAGATAAACTTCCTTTTATTGTCACCCATAAAAGCCCTAGCTTATTTACACGGCAGAGATTAGGTTTTATTGGAGCCCAACACTCAGATCAGTTCATGAAGAATTACTCAGCAGAGGACTGTTTAGTTTGGCAATTCCTGGCTTCACAAAATTGTGTTTTGGTGACTTGGAATTTTCCAGTACATTTTCTCGAGCTTTAGAAACAGATCTGATCCAATCATTATTTCTCTCTCTCCAGAGTGTCTACATTTAGCTTCAGGATTTATCAATGACATTTTCTCTAAGCAAAAGAGACGCGTCAGCCAACAGTGTGTCTGGTTTAGAAATGGAAAGCTGACACTTGTTTCTTCTTTGAAGCCACCGGTGAGTGTCAGCCCCTCGGCTCACCACCGGCTTTCCTGGAATGGTTTTGAGGGAAACAGCGAGGTTTGGAGTCTCGCTGGCCTGTCAGGTCCTGGTCCAGGCACCGCAGTTCTGAGTGGAATATTGCCAAGGGCCATGAATCAAATACAATCTAATTGTCCTAATTAACGGGCTCTTGACTGTGTCCACGTGTCGACTCTGGACCGGCTTTGGGGGATGAGCTGCCCCCGTGAAGTTCAAGTCCTCGCATCCAGCGGGCTGTGTCATAGGGGACCCAGCAGTATGATTCTTCTAAAGGTCGAGGGCGATGTGCCGGAGGGCACGTCTCCGCCAGCCACCGGTCCTTCTGGCCAGAACGGTGCTGGGTCACTGGCCAAGCCAGACTGAGTGGTGATGTCAAATGTTCCTGTCGTGAGCTGTCTTCTGACTAAACGGAACTCTCGGGTAATGATGCAGCAGCTTCCTCGCTAAGCTCAACTCTGAATCCCGTTAAGGACTCACATCCTTCAGAAAGCACTTCACCGGGTTTTGCCAGAGAAAGAAAGGTCTTACCCCACTAATTGGTGCTTAAATGAAAAGAATAAACACTACCGAACCTATCCTATAGCCGGCCCCTGCTTTTACCCACCGTGAAGTTATTATGACCAGAGTAAATGCTTATTTTATAAACAGTTTGATTTTATAAACCCTGAAAACTACTCTGTGATAGAGTTCTGCATATCGGAATTGTAAAGGAAAGCATTATTACTCCTTATTTTTAGAAAACTAAATTTTGTAGTCGAACTTCCTTTGCTACTGAAATAGTAGACCCAGCATCCAAAAATAAATTCATCCAAAGATAAAACTTTCATCCAAAGATGAAATTTTGGATCCCTACATGAAATGAATTTTGACGCCCAGAAAAGCTAGGAACTGGACAGGACCAAGAACATTTACTCAACAATATAAGCCTCCCCGGGAGCCTATTTTCTTGGTCCGCTGCCTTAGGCTCAGCTCCCGCCCCCTCACCAGTCCCTTTCCAACACAGCTACTACCACCCCCGGGATGACAGCCTACCGCAGAGGTCCCTGGGGGCCTCATGAAGCTGAGCATTCGGTGGGGAAGACAAATAAACCAAGAAAGAAAGAAAGAAAGAGAGAAACGTAAAAGTATCAGATGCTTTTACATATTCAAATACCAATGTAAAAGTCATTGCCAGCAGATTCTTCCAATGCTAGTCTGGGTTGTTTGAGACGAACCTAACCCTGGAGCCCGGCATCTTTTAGTTCGCATCTCAGTCTCCTCAAGAAAAATACTAAGGCCGTTGCTCATTATTATAATCTCATGCGTCACGCGCACCCGGGATCCCAGATGATGGATGGTTACCTAGTGCTCAGAAAACGCTGTGGGTTGTTTTCGCTCAGGGCATTTTTAATTGAAAAAATCCTAAAAGCTAACGACAGCCACGGGGACCGACTTTTGCCCATAGACTTGGGACAATCGCCACCCATATGACAATGGGACCCAATAACTCTATGCAAAGGGTCCTCCTCCTAGGAAAACCCAAGTACTTGATTCTTCTTAGTGAAATGTCACAGAAAGGCAACTTGCAACCAGTGCTGGAGAAACTCTCCTCTCTCCCTAGGACAAGCTTGTTCACTGCTTCCTCGGAACCAATATCTACTGGGAGAACAAGCCCATTTTCCCTCAGTTTCTTTGCCGCATGCTGGGTCCCTCTTACCAGAGGTGTGGGGTGGCCTTGTCTAAGCCTCAGAGCTGGAGAGAAAACATGGATCACTGCTTGGATTCCGTAATTTTTACCAAATAATAGGACTGCCTGCCTCTTACAGCTGAAGGTCCTGCAAAAAGCAGTAGATACTACGGGCTACACGAGCTTTAGACACAGTAAATCTGGTCTCCAGTTCAGCTCCAACAACTACTCCCTACCTGTGACTTTTGCCAGTAAACTGAAAATGATGACCACAGATGAGGATTGAATATGATACCATGTGCGTCCAGAATATGGGTGGCACTCACCAAACAGCCAATGTATCATTTTTGATGGAGTTCTTGAGGCTGCTTAAATCTCATGTGATCTTTGCTGTGATCATTGAAAGAGACTTGGTTGTTGAAATAATTTGGTAGAGCGGGAAGAACATGGGCTTTTGGCATCTAACAGAGCAATCTCGGCTTCCAGTTAACCTGCCAGGAGTCGGGCCACGTCTAATGCATGTTGTAGCTGGACGTACCAGTGGCCTCAAATCCCTCCAGTGTTTTTTGTGTCTCCCCTCTTGAATCTGGGACTTCTCTTTGTACTGACCCTCAGAGAGAGTCTGTATCTTACAAATCTTTCAAGTTAATCTGCTCTTGTGCTGCATGCTGGGGTAGGAAGCGGGGGAGGGGCATGTTCTATAATCTTTTTTTCAGTGTTTAAGTTCTGCTCTCTTAGTAAATTTCAATTATACAGTAATGTCATCATCTACAGTCACCACGTTTTGCGTTAGATCCTCAGACCTTAATCATCCTAGAGCTGAAAGTATGTGCTCTTTGACCAACCTTTCTCTCTTTCCCCCACGCCAACGCTGGCAACCACTTTTCTACTCTCTGTTTCTATGAGTTTCAATTTTTCTTTGTAGATTCCACATATAAGTGATACATACCATACAGTATTTGTCTGTCTCACTTCACTTAGCATTAACACCCTACAGGTTCATCCATGTTGTCGAAAATGGCAGGATTTCCTTCTTTCTCATGGCTGAATAATATTCCACTGTACATATGCCACATCTTCTCTATCCATTCATCTGTTGATGGACACTTAGGTTGTTTCCATATCTTGGCTATTGTGAATAATGCTGCCGTGAACCTGGAGTGTAGTTATCTCTTTGAGGTCCAATTTTTATTTCTTTTGGATGTATACCCAGAAGTGGGATTGCTGGATCATGTGGTAGTTCTATTTAAAAATTTTTGAGGAACCTCCATACTATTTTCTGTAGTAGCATCACCAGCTTGCTTTCCCACCGACAGTGCACAATGGTTCCCTTTTCTTGACCTCCTCAGGATCCAGCCTGGGTCTGGGTCTTGGACTGTGGTGTTTCTGTGCCTTCCCAGGGGCATAGCTATTATTGTTTTCCTTCCCCTACTTTCCTCCCTGGCTGCAGTGGTCCTAATCAATTTCCTTAAAGCGGTGTCCTTTGTTTACGAGTTTGTTAGGTTATGTTTTTTCTCTGAGGTGAAACAGGAAGGCTAGAAAGGACGAACCATCTGCTGTCCCTGCTGTTCACCCACACAGCCAGACTCTAGGTGACACACCTAGAACACAGCCCTGCGCCTGTCTCTTCTGCTAACCAGCAGCCTTCGGTGATTCCCCAAGTCAAGTAAGTCTCACCTCTGTGCCTTAGATGCCCCAGCAGCCTTGAAAGGGAACGAGTGGGGCCCAGCCCCTAGCCTATTTTTCATGGTAGTAGTCTTTTGTGGAGTCTTATGTCTGGTTTGTCTTCACGGGACTCCTGTGTCTCATTGGTCTTGGTGGAGGCCCGTGTCTCATTGGTCTTGGTGGAGGCCCGTGTCTCATTGGTCTTGGTGGAGGCCTGCATCGGAACTTCTTAAAAGGTCACCAGGAGATCCTAATGCGAAGCTTGGTTTTAGACCCATAGGTCTGTGGCCTTGTTCCTCAGCGTGGTCTCAGACAAGCAGCGTAGACATCACCTGGGGGTTTGTTACTAATACAGTCTGAACTCCACCCCGGACCTACTAAGTCCAGACTTAAGTTTTATCAGATGCCAGCCAGGTGGTATCGACACAGATTAATGTGTGAGAAGCCCAAACTGTTTGGTCCCATTGCACTGGTTTCCTGGGGCTGCCCTAACAAAGTAGCACAAACTGGGTGGTTTACACAACAGAAATTTATGATCTCACAGTTCTGGAGGCCAGAAGTCCAAGATCAAGGTGTCAGCAGGGTTGGTTCCTTCTGAGAGCTGTGAGGGAAAGATCTGTCTGTCCTTGGCTTGGAGATGACTATCTTCTCCCTGTGTCTCTTCACATCATCTTCCTTCTATGCATGTCTCTGTGTCTAAATGTCCCCTTCTTATAAAGACACCAGTCATATTTGATCAGGTCCCACCTTAAAGACCTCATCTTAACTTCATTCCCTCTCGTAAAGACCCTATCTCCAAATACAGGCACATTCTGAGCTACTGGGGTTAGGATTTCAACATATGAAGTTGAGGGGACACAATTCAGCTCCTAACGTCCATCATAGGACCTGACACACCTGATAAACTCACCTACTCATCTTGTAAGACCTAGATCAAAAGTCATTCCTCTTTGACCTCCAGCCTTCCAAGTACAATTAACCCATCCCATTCTCTCTTGTTTCAGGACCTCTGGAACCTTTCTGCAGTTACTGATTTTCTATATCCCTTTAAGCCTTCAGCAGATCAAGGACAGTGCTGGGTCTTACCTAACTTTTATCCTTTCTGCCTGGCACATGGTAGATGCTCTATCACAGGCTACATGGGTTATGAAAGGAATGAAATACTTTAAGAATCAAAACTTTAAATTGTCATTCAAAAAAATCCCTAATTTTTAAACCAATTGCTGAGCAGAGAGATAGAGTTGTAAATGGTGGAGACACAAAGGATATTTCAGTGGCTTTTACTCTCTGCTACCCAGTAACTCCAGGCCATTTTCTCTGGAATTACCTGCCCAGAAAAGGCTGAGATCCAATGGAAAATGCCAGATGAGATGAGGGAGCCCCTCCCAGCCTGACCTCCTGTTTCTCCTTATCTGCTTGCACGCCTCACCTTGCCCTGCTCTCATACCTGCTTCACTCTCCAAAATCCTGATGACAGGTTGTCATTCCAGCCTCCAGTTATTTTTTAACAAGCGGCTGCCGCAGCACTCTCATAAAAGCTCCTTGACATCACAGGGCTGGGAAAACAACAACTGTGTCCTGAGTAAAGCAAGATGTCCTTGCTCCCCAAGCCCCAGGCAGGCCAGCTGGAGCGCACATCTGCTGGGCGTGGCGACCTCCTTCCAAGGACTGGTGTACTTTAGAGGCTGGTTCCCTTTGAAATTCATGGGCACAGGGGTTTTCCTTGGGGTCTAAGGCAAGTCATCTTGAAATTTTTTAAAGGCAAAGTCTAGATTAGTTCACATTTCAACCCAAATCAGCTCCTTTTACTACCTGTGATTTCTCCCCTTCTCCCCTGCAGACAAAAGACCGCATGACCCAGTGCACCAACAGATATGGCGCCTGTTTATTTCTAACAGATGCATTTTGAAAAGTTAGAGTAACAGGAAAAAAAAGTTTAAAGGAAAAACGGGAGCTAGTGTTGAATGGATTAATAGCTGGCAGGTGGCTGGGTGTGTGTGAGAGCAGATAAACACGGAGGTGGAACCGAGATAACTGAGCTGCCGTCTGGCCACGATGCGATCAGCTGAGGGTGCATTGACTGCTGTAAGCCTGTTCTGAGCTGTGCAATCCGCCTCCATTTTCCCTTTCTTCCCTAAAGGTAAAAATTCCCAGCACAAAGATATGCTTTGATTTTCCCCTGAGAGTTGGTTACTCACCTCTCACAATGTTCTGGAAAAAAAGGTTGAGCGTGCTAGGTGGCTTCACACACGGTCCATTCGTAGAGAGCATATGAGGACATAGAAATTACTTTCTCTTGACCTTGAGGTCTTTAGGACAGGGCTCTCCTTCCAAACCCATATTTCTGTGTCTTTCCTCCCTCCCTCTCCTCCTTTTCCCAGCTGGTATTACATGATGTACTCTGCTTTCTAGATCTGAAAACACGTGAAAAGCTTGGGCTAAGAGAAGCTGGTGGCATTTATAAATGCTTGCAGAAGTCCATCCTCTAATGCCACCAAAGAGAACAAGCATTTGGAGGAGGAAAGAGAAACGGGCAGTACATGAACATAAACTCATTTGCAGTTTAAAAAAATTAGATTTACTCATCGCTCTATTATAAACTTAGAGAATTTTCTCCCAATTCATCTTTGTCACAAAGAGTTATTTTAGGGGTCATTGTAAGGAAGAATGTTGCTTTTTTTCTGTATCCAAAAGTGCTACAAATATATCTTCTGTTCTGGGGGCTAAAAAAGCAATAACGCTCCCTCTTTTCTATGAGGAAAAGGCAGCTCCTTAGTTTTATGTTAAAGAGTTGTCAAGACAGTTATATTTTTCATAGCATTAAAAGCTATTTTTTTATTCTGCTTAATTGTTCGTTGAGATTTGAAAACCAAATCTGCTTCCTTGCCAAATACCTTTGTAACATGTACATTGCACACTGGCTTATTATAATAGGTTTTCTCATGGAATCTCGCATTCTGGCATCTGCTTTGTTATGATATTATAACAATAATTAACATTTAGCGCTTACTGTATAGCCAGCCTTTGATCCATATTTTTAACAAAATGTAGTAACAATGCTGTTTCATGCAGCATCTATCATCCCAGGGCCCAAAGTAGCTGGCAGCATCGTATTAGAACCCGAGATGGTTGTATTCACTCTTGAAACCCTCCCAACGCCCCCGTGGGGTCTGTACTCAGCAGGCATCTTCCCTAAGGGAAGGGAAGGGAAGAAAGGTCAAGTGAACTGCCAACTGCAGTGCTGGGGCAGCAGAGTCAGGACTAGAATCTGGTCCATTTGCCTTCTTGATCAGAGATTCCAAAGCTTCAAGGCACCTATTTTTAAATAAAGGAGATGGATGAGGAGAAAGAAGCAAAAGTTGCCAAGCTTATTATGACAGGGATTTGGATTCATCCTGAAAGTCATGCTATATCTTCTGAAATGAATCCCTAGAAACAAAACTCCGATTAGATTATGAAATGCCTATTCAGCAAGCCTTCATGAGCAGCACGTTGTGCCCCGTGCTAGGTCTTTACTGTGTCTCTCTGCCTTAGCGACCGGTTAGAAGGAGGCATGTGAATGACTTCAAGAATTATAATCTTCAGTCTCTCTAATCAGCGCCATCAACAGACACCAAGAGGCACTGCTCACCTCACCACTCAGTCGAGGGCATGGCCTTTTGCCCAAGGCTACCCCTGGGACAGTTATCCTATCTCTTCTGCTTTTCTCCTATAAGTCCCAACTCTTAACTCCTAGCATCTTTACAGGAAAAGAAGCATCTCACCATGTTAAATTTTGTGGGGATAATCAGTCATGATGACCAAACAAAAGAAGCCAATTGTCACTCTTAAATTCAGAAGCATGAACATGGCCATTATAGTTAATTAATTATAGTTAACTAATACGTCATGGATATGGAAAATTCTTCATCCTATCTTGGCTTCACTCCGATTTATAAAATCTCAGGTAAATGTCAAGGTGTCGGTCTAGGTCAGAAACTGGCAGGAAATGAGGCAGGCAAAGTGTCTGCCACAAACAAGAGACTCTAAGTTATGTCTGGAGTGAATCACAGTAGGAACTACAGAATGGCAGGGGAGGGCAGGTGGTCCCAATGTGAATGGAATAACGCCCAGAACCATCACAGGTAATCCACGGGGACCCAAGGCTTGATGTGCTCAATCGGGTCAAACTCCAACAGCCCCATGAGGTGGGGCTCATCTCCATTTATGTCCTTATCTCCATGTCCTTATCTCCATTTATGGCTGAAGAAACCGAGGTTGACAGAGCTTAAGTTGCCCCAAACCACAGAGCCAGGAAGGCAGGAGTGGAAGCCGTCTGACTCGACGTGCACTTGGAGTCATGCATTTCTTCGGCTTCTGTTGAAATATACCTCTAGCCGCCAAAAAGGGGTCTAAGTCTGATTAATAATAATGATGATTACTCATCATAACAGCATGGAGTCAGCAGGCACTTATGCTAACCACGTGCCAGGGACTGTTCTAAACTCTTTCCGTCCATCAACTAGCCTTACAGCAACCCCATGAGGCCTAATTTTTATTTTATCCCCATTTAGTGGTTGAAGAAACTAAGTCCAGGCTAATGAAGCTAGTGGGTGTTTCCACTAATGGATCTACTTGCATAAAACCATCTGCCGTGCCCCTCTTCCCTTTTATCAACAAGAGAGGGGAAGTGAGGACAATTTTGGTTTGCATGATCTGATTCTGCAACAGTGGCAGCACCAAAGAAGAGAGGCCTGTGTCCATCCTTGCCAATTATTTTTTGTCCCTTCCAAGCGCATGAAACGCCACAAAATGCACCACTCTCTGATCCGGCGTGGCACCCCTGCTTCCATCTCCACTAAAATAAGAACAAACACTTTTAGAAAATGAGTGATTCAATCAAGTGCACTCCAGGCCAGTCCCTAAAGAAAACATCCAATTCAATTTTAAAGCGAATTTAGTGCAGATCTACATTTTCACCAACACCATGTGCATCTTGCTGGACCTTCATTTGAGTTGATTCTCATTCCACATGTAAATAAAAATAATAGCGCCCATCAGAACAGATCTCTGAAAAGGAGACTTCTTCATAACAAAACACGTAGCAGAAAAATATGTTTGGCTGTGCTCCAGTGCCCCAGCGTTGATGTGGGCAGGAGAAGCCTGCATCAGTATAAACTCCTCAGCCAAGTTATTATCCCCACGCAGCCCAGCAGCCATTCTACGCTGCAAAGGAGCAACCACAGCACTGAGAAACCCAAGTGGAATTTCATTTCCCGTAACTGGGGGCAGAAAGCTCAGAGAAGTTATCAATACTTTCATTTACAGAGAACCATCAAATGGAGCCTGGGCACGCTGACGCCGGCTTGGGTGGCTGGGTTGAATCCTGTCTCATCTTAAACAGAACTTTTTGCCATTTGGATAAATTTGAAAATGAGGCAAAGTAGACGGATTGAAGTCGTTATAACTTGTCCCCGTGGGGTGGCATGTCATGGTCCCCGACAGCACATCAGCCCCTGGAATAGCTTTTATGGAAAGGGTCTTCACACTCATCACCTTTCTTCTAGAAAAGGAACTCAGACAATGAAGTGTTTGATACAAAAAGTTTACTACAAAAGCGATGGAGGAAATCATGGATTGTCAAAATAAGAAACACGGATTCTGAAACTAAGGTGATGTTGGGAGGTCTGGGAACACGTTGATGATTCAGTTCCGTAAATCATATGCCAGAATGTAGGTGGTGTCCCAGAACGAGGAGTCCCGATCACATGAAGCATCTGAGCATCACGTGTTCACAGCTAAGAAAACTACATGCTGGCTTCAGAAAGGGGTGAAGATTCTGTCCCCAAAACACACATCAGCTAGGGTTCCTGCATATTGAGCCGGTAGCACCTTCTCTGGAACTTTCCACGGCTGCCCCTCACTGGGTGGTAGGAGTGAAATGATCATATTGTTTCTCCGGATGCTGAAAAATTCTGGGGGGAAAAAAATGCTCCATCTGAAGCATGTGTTTCTTGTGATTTGAATCTGTCCTTCCACAGTCATGCTTCTCTAAACGTCCCGTGGGCATCAGGTACAAACGGAGACAGCAAATGCTAGCAAGAAGAGGAAAAAACAGAAAAAAAAGAGAAAGGGGGTGCTGCTCAGGGATTCAGACACAGTAGAATCTACGTGGAAACCAAGCAGTTCCTCTCCTGTGCTCTGCGGCTGCTTCCCACTAGCTCTCCATTTTACGTTTGGTAGTGTATGTATGTCAGTGCTACTCTCTCACTTCGTCCCAGCTTACCCTTCCCCCTCCCCGTGTCCTCAGGTCCATTCTCTACGTCTGCGTCTTTATTCCTGTTCTGCCCTTAGTTTCATCAGAACCATTTCTTTTTTTTTAGATTCCATATGTATGTGTTAGCGTAAGGTATTTGTTTTTCTCTTTCAGAGGGGCGGGATAAAGAGGGTGAGAGGGAGACGCAAGATGGAGGGGACATGGGGATATACGTATGCATAAAGCTGATTCACTTTGTTATACAGCAGAAACTAACACAACGCTGTAAAGCAATTATACTCCAATAAAGATGTTAAAAAAAAAAAAAAAAGTCCCTCTCCTAGTTCATAATTCTAAAGAAAAAAGAAATTTCCGATTTTGACCTCAAGTGGGCAACATTATTTGTTCAGATAAAACATTTAATCAAAATTATTGAAAGCTAACTATTAGAATAAGAGTAAATTGGTATGACAGTCTCTAGGTCCATCCACGTCTTAAGTCAGAAAGAGAAAAACGAGCATTGTATAATATCGCTTATATGTGGAATCTAGAAAAATGATACAGATGAACTTATTTGCAAAGCAGAAATAGAGACACAGACGTAGAGAACGGATGTATGGATACTAGTGGGGGAAGGGGGTGGGATAAACCGGGCGATTGGGATTGACATATATACACTACTATGTATAAAATATCAATAGGTAACTAATGAACACCTACTGTACAGCACAGGGAACTCTACTCAATGCTCTGTGATGACCTAAATGGGAAGGAAATCCAAAAAGAGCAGATCTATGTACGTATACGTACAGCTGATTCCCTCTGCTGTACAGCAGAAACTAACACAACATCGTCAAGCAGCTACACGCCAATAAAAATTAATTTTAAAAAAGAGTAAATTGGTTACATGCCATGGGAAGCTATGTTCAACTGAAAATGTCCTAGTCTGTAAAAAACTGGAACTGACCGTCCCACACATATGTGTTAATATACGATATTTGTTTTTCTCTTTCTGACTTACTTCACTCTGTATGACAGTCTCTAGATCCATCCACGTCTTAAGTCAGAAAGAGAAAAACGAGCATTGTATAATATCGCTTATATGTGGAATCTAGAAAAATGATACAGATGAACTTATTTGCAAAGCAGAAATAGAGACACAGACGTAGAGAACGGATGTATGGATACTAGTGGGGGAAGGGGGTGGGATAAACCGGGCGATTGGGATTGACATATATACACTACTATGTATAAAATATCAATAGGTAACTAATGAACACCTACTGTACAGCACAGGGAACTCTACTCAATGCTCTGTGATGACCTAAATGGGAAGGAAATCCAAAAAGAGCAGATCTATGTACGTATACGTACAGCTGATTCCCTCTGCTGTACAGCAGAAACTAACACAACATCGTCAAGCAGCTACACGCCAATAAAAATTAATTTTAAAAAAGAGTAAATTGGTTACATGCCATGGGAAGCTATGTTCAACTGAAAATGTCCTAGTCTGTAAAAAACTGGAACTGACCGTCTTTAATAGCTTCCCAGTCTCGCTCTCTCTACAGATTCTCCAAACCCACGCCGTCCGGAGGGCTTGGTCAGCATCCTTTAGACGGACACCTGTTCCGGCAGGGCAGGTCCCTCAGCAAGGCCCACATTTGCAAGACTGCCTCTTCTTTTGAGAAGCCACGCCTGAAAATTAGGAAATAGCTCGGTACTTTGACTATCAGGGAAGCTGAGCAATTTCCACGACCCTGACGTGAGATTTGGGGACGGGCAAGAAATCAGGGGTTCCACTCTTCCTCTCCGCGCAGGTGGCAGAGTCGGAGAAGGGGTGCTGGGTGGAACCAGGAAGGAAGGAGCCTCTCCTAGCTTGTCAGCACAAGACCCATTAATATGAAAATTAAGGTAAACACATGATTGGCTGTTTCTCTGAGCACAGTGGCGAGAGCACCAGGAGAGATTATTTTGCAGAATGATAAACCTCCCTATCTAGTGCCTAACCCTGAGGAGATCCAGAAAAGTATGAATTTTGATTTGAACAATCATGAACTGGTAAGTGATACAGCTTTGGCTGTATAATGACTGTATTAATTTGCCGGCTCTGACGCTAAACCCAGAGGCCCTGAAGAGACAGGACTTTACCTAAGCAACAATTATCATGCTGAAGAGGCTGTTTAGAAAGAGCGCCATAGTTCCGCTCCGCTATCATGGGCAAAACTTTTATTCCTTGGGAAAATTTATAAATTCTCATAGAAAATTTAATAAATGTGGTGTCATCTGAAGGAAAATAGGGTTGTCATTTACTAACAAATGCCAATTTCCATTTGAGTTTTAGATCTCAAACTCGAAAAGACATCGAGAGGGAGAAACTGTTCATATATTCTGACCTACACTTATTTCCCCGATTTAGGAAAAATGACTTTTCTGTGATAAAGAGATTGAATTTGTCCCTCTGCTTGGCACTGCGTCAGCAGGGTAGATCCTTATCTGTTAATTTGTCAGTGAGATTATTTTTTTTCAATGGCACCGTTCCTCCTCACGGTGAGAAAAAGCCCTTTCAAGTTTAATTTGACTGTGGAAAGGCGGTAAAGGACAAAATTGAACTTTATGCTAAGGATTTTATCACTCCATTTGCCAGGCTTGAAGCAGTCGGTGCAGGCAGCACTCTTAGGATTTTCTGTAACTCCTGGAGGAGAAGACTACCTGACCCGCACAGGGGTTGGCCTTATCAGCAGCTGAATTGCAGCCTAACAGTATAATTATTCTCTATTGGATTGGGGAAAATTCCAGGACATTCTGGAGTGAGGTTGTATTATTTTCAGGACTTGCCTCTATAAAGGGATTTTAGGGCACTGAGTGCAGAGGAATGCCGCTCAGGGGGTGTTTGAAGGCTGTGCCTTCTTTGTGCTGTCAGCTCTGAGCAGCCCACTCTCAGGCGTACATCCAGGGGTGCAGTGCTTCCCCAGGTCTGGTCCACACCTGCCTGTGTGCCCAGAAAAGAGCCGGCTGCTGAGCGCTGCTCCAACGAGCCCCGAGAAAAGAAGGCCAAGACCAAACTGCTCTCAGGTTGCCAGGCAGTGCTGGCAGGGAGAGACAGAAGTTTCTAGACTTTTCGGTCCTGCCCCAGTCTCTTCCTCCAGAATCTAATTAGGCCTCAGGAACAGTAAGTAGTTGTGTCTCCCGTCCCTGTGGCAGGGCACCCTCTCCCACTGACCTGCAGCGAAGAAGGCTGTGGCGGCGGCGGGGCGGGGGGCTGTAAACTGGAAGCAAAGTCATCTGGGCACAAACAAAGCCCTCCAGAGAAGGGGAGAGTGAACCCTGGGCACACTCTCTGGAAGACAAGTCCAACCCGGCAGCCTCATGCTAATCGTGCAACCGACCTTAGGCTCCGTGCTGTCATTTCTTAATCCTCCGTTTTTGAATGTGAAGATGGGGGTCACTGCAGTGTCTGCTGTCCAGGTTTGTTTAGAGGAAATGGTTTAATCCCTGGAAACACTCCCAAAGGACCGTTGAAAGGATCAAAATGTGCTAACAATAAAAATGATCTCATATATTTGAAAGCACTTCCCAAATGTCTTCGACCATAGCTGTCAGGAATGCAGACATGTTTGTTCATGGTCTAGAATGGTGGTGACACTAGCTCTACAGGCTCTCCTGGATCCATGAGAGAGCCACTCTTAAACAGGACCCCAGCCCTAAAATGCCAGGTGCCCAGAGACTCAACAAACGCAGGTAGATCTCCCTCCTCTTCCTCTTGCTTTGTACCCTGCTCATCTCTGCAACAGAATCTTCTCACAGTGTCCCTTCCCTTCTCGCTCGACCACTTGACTACCTTCGAACCTTCAGCTACACACAGGGATCGAAAGGAATTCCCTCTCCAAGGTTCATCCCAAGCCACCTTGACATCCCCTTGAAAGGGCACACTCAAAATCATTGCAAAGAGCACTTCAGAGAATAAACCGGGAAAGCAGCTTCAAAGGAAAGGATCCCTTTTGCTGCCTGAAAAGTTGCTGTTCTTGACATGGGCTAACGACACTTTTATATCAATGATCCCCGGGACCCCATGGCAACCCTAGGAGGCAGGTACCTTTTGTTGGTGGTGAAAAACTGAAGACAAAGAGATTAAATGACCTGCCAGCACTCAACAAAGGCGTTTTGTAAACTGGAAGCAAAGTCATCTGGGCCCAGACAAAGCCCTCTGGAGAAGGGGAGAGTGAACCCTGGGGATGTCAGCTAGTCGCTCTCTCCTCAAAGGTGGAAACAACAAATCCCATCTGCTTGGAAAATCTCCAGCATAAAAAGATGGGGCGGGGTGCGGGGGGAGCCCTTGGAAGTTCTTGAGACAAATGGGTCATAGGGTCTATAAGAAAAAACTAAGAGTAACATCTGGGCACTTCTGGACTGTCTTCCAGCTCCATGCTTTGGGCCCCCATGTGAGGCAGAACACACCATAAACTGTGAATTCACATCAGATTCCTCTGACCTTTCTTGACTCTTTACAGAACAGTCTTCCCTAAGCCAAAGCTCCTCCTTATCTCCATAGAGACCTGCCCAGCTCCCTGCTGCCTGGGAAACCCCCCAAAGGCTTGAAATGAACGTAGGACCCAGCCTTAGTCCCTCTCCCAGCTGCCCCGGCTCTAGAGTCTGCAGCGCTAGTGCAGCAAGGCTACGCTTCTCACTCCCTCACCCAAATTCTTTCCATCTCTCGGCAACTGTGCAGGCTCTACCTCCTCCAAAGAGCCTCTCCTGATCGTTCCTGCCCAATCTCCACTCCCCCAATTCTAAACTCACTCATCTAATGGTTAAATATTGATATCTCTCTGTTTGGCGGTCATGGTGATGGAAGGAGTCTTTGTATCCTACCTAAAGGTTTCTTGTGTGGTATTTGATACAGATTCCAGCTTTTTAAATTGTGGACCAAATGCCTGCACACGAATAATAGTACATCTTTTCTCTGGACACCTGGGTGGAGAAGTTGTGGTCAAAAGGACCGAGGTGAATATGGAGTCAGGGCTCAGCGTCGCCCCCGTGCTGGACCTCCCCGCAAGGACTGCGCAGCGTCCTCTGCTATGAGGGCCTGGACCCGGCCGGAGACAGCTTTCTCTGCTGGCTGGCTGCTGTCCCGCCACGGATGAGCTTCTGCCTGGTTCCTGACAGACTGTCAGAAGCACATGGAAGTCACCAAGGTGTGATCATTGCACCAGCTAAGCACTGTAATAGGACTCAACCGTTCGCTGGACTGATTTGGTGGCCCATAGGGATGCTCCTTTGTCTTCTGGAAGGATGTGATGCAGGAAACTGGTATCCCCTAGTAATGAAGTATCTTTATTATTGGCATTTGTTTTCCAACCATAAACTTGCATTTCTGAAGTCCCTAATGTACACATTAGCACACATTTTTTTCCGTTAAATTGCACAACAGTGGTCTGCTGGAGGATTACCAGCCTTAATGTTATAGCTCAGGAAACCAGCCCTCAGAGGGTGAGGGACCAGTCCACAACTACAGAGCCCGAGGTCTCAGGCCCGTGTGGCAATCGTTCCTTGAAGAGCCTGGAAGAAACTGAGAATGTTGACTTCTCCCAGATGTGTGAAGCTGGCACTTTATTTCAGATTTCTTTTACAAACAGCTGTAGGATTCAGCAGAGGCTGCTTTAAAAAATATTTTTATTCTCTTATTGGAGGAGGATAGGGTCAAGAAGAGCCTCCAAGGGCAGTAGGGAAGCAACGGGACAGATATTTCAAGGCCCATCTGCTTTTTCTGTGATTTAGAGAAAGGTACGAAAGCCCACTCATCGAGTGGAATCAACAGGTGTTTGCCCCCCTCTTGTCTGGTACAGGATCAATAAGACAGTCTCTGAGGACATTCAGTTTGGAATTAGGGACCAGCAGGGGAAGGAGATGGGAGGAAGAAAGAGATGAACTGGCCCTACCACTGCCCTATTCCTTTCTTACCTAATTATTTGGCCAAACTAAGCTATTGTCCATCCCCTCCTCCTGACACGCAGGCACAGCACACATTCTCTCAAGCGTGTTCCATATTCCCCAATATCGGTGCCTTTGCACGCACCATTCCTGCTGTCTGGAATGTCCTTGACCGCCCCTTTCCCATCTAAGTCCTACCCACCCTGCAGAGCCTGTATTTCCTACTTGTTAAAAAATACGCCCTTCAGCATTTGACAGAGTTCTCACAGATCGTAGATGCCCAGTTAATGCTAATTGAATTTCACTTGTTGGTAAGATACCTAGAAGGCAACTCAGCCCCAGAGTAAGGCACCCAGCCTGCACTACACTTAGTGTGTATGGCGACAGCCAAACATGCCTCTCCCACGTTCATGCCTTCTTCCCAGGACAGCCGGGATCCAACATCTAATCAACGCCAGACCCTGCCAGTGGCTGCAGCTCAGGACTTTTCTGAAGGGCCAGCCCAGGTCCACCGCCCTCCGGGAGCTCAGTTGAACCTTCCCTGGGCCCCCATCCAGGTCTGCTTCTCTCTCTGCCCCATCCCGCTTTCCTCCCCTCCTCTCTGCAGGCCTTAATCCCATGAGGTCTTGTTAATCAACGTCCTGCAAGGGCAACGCAGGAGCATTGTTCAAACAAGAAGATGGCGCATGCGTTGCTTTATCAAGCAGGGCAACCGTGCTCACTCCTCCCATCCCACATGGGCCGCACCGTCTCCCTGGGTTCCCCTCCCTCCCTCTGAGGACAGCACTGCTCAGGGAGCAGCGCTCTGTGTCTATTCACGGGGCAGGGCTGATGGTTACCTAGAGGGTAGCTGGTTATCTAGATGGGCCAAAGGCTTCCTGCCCACAAATGCCTCTCGTGGACCTGAGCCCAGGGCTGATTCCCACCATTGTAATCAGCTCCTGCAGAGCGTGGATGGTTGGGAAGGATACACCCACACAGCAAAAGGAGAGACACACTGGAAAGGGGCCTTGGAGGAGAAGACGTGGAAAGGGCGTCTGTGGAGCCCCCAGCTGGAGGAAAGCCCAGAATTTAAATTTCTGTTCCTGCCGCTATTCAGAGTTTGGGTAGCACTTTTAATTACAGCAGTGCGACAAGAAATGAGCGCCCATAGGGCCTCATTACTGGTTCCATTTTTAACATCCTGAGAGGCGGGCATGGATGGTTCAGGCGGTGCCAGTAAGTGGGATCCAAGCCTTCCCTGTCTCCAGATTTCCAACCTGCTGCCCATTGCCTTGGCCAGTCTTGTTGCTTCCAGCCACAACGGAGGACCAAGCTGGCCTTGATTAGCACCTGCGCCCATTCCTAGGCTGGCACGTGGTCCTGAAGCTCAAGAATCGGGGTGCCGGGCAGGGACTCCTGCTTCCCTAGAAAAGAAGGGGTTACCATAATAGGATATTTCAACTGTCCCTCCAGATCTAAGATTTTATAGCCAGACAGACGTGGGTCTGACAGCCCCGCACTCTTCTTCTCTAGAAGGATCTAGCCACAAAGATTGAGAAGACAGCTGGATGCTTAAGAAGCTCGGGGTGGTCTAGGGTGCAGCCACCTACCCAAGGTCTGTCACAGTATCATAAGCTGTGCTACCACTCGCCCTAAATATATAAGTCAAAGTCAGAGTTTAAAACTGTTTTTCCCATCCAGTTGAAGAAAGTCAGGAGGATGATTTATGTCACCCCAGGTCATCTAGTTCACTACAATGATCGACCGTTCTCCCCGACAAATTCTGGGTTTTGCCTTTGCTTAATTGAGTTTGGCAGTTGGCATATGCGACCTTTAAAAAAATGTACTGAAATGTAAACCTTGAAAAAAAAAAAAGATTATATGATGTATTTAACCTAAGTGCCAACCAAAGCGCAAATGTTCCCTATGGACCTGTTACAACACTGGAGGTTCCCTCTGCGTTGCTAGAGAATAAGCGAAGGAACGCAGCACAATATTTACCAGCTAAGCAAGTGTAGTCTAATATGTACAGAATGTTTGTCCAGAGTCACATCTGTGTCCTGTGACCACCAAAGCCCGGAACTGGTTACAGTTAATGAGTAAATAAAAGCAAAAACCACTGAATGCGTAAGATACAAACAGTGGCCAGCCAGGAACGCGATTCCGTCCTTCAGAAACACAGAACAAAACAAGAATCTGAGACCACTCGGCCTTTGCTGGGTGCTCAGTTGCCTTACAGGAAAGAAAAATATAACCAGAATATGACGCCGTCAGCAACTGACTTCAGGTGCCATCTGCATGGATTCCTGGCACTATTAATTTGCAATTAACACGGGCCGTATGTTTTATTCCCTGCAACTCGCTGTCTGAAGTCTGAGGGAGGGGGGTTAGCGGAAGGGAACATGCAGGTGGGTGGTGAGTCTTCTCAGAAACAGATAATTCTGCTTTTCAATCCTGAATCACTGATATGTAAGCCGCTCTCTCAGACTAATAAAAGGTCATTGTGGAAGGGAAATGGAATATTTCCATCATGTCATTGTGTGAAGCAACTCCTCCAGCATGTGGTAGTACATGACAGAGATGAGCCTTGTGCCACGAGGCAGGCTGGCAATCTTTATTTACATCAGACTCGATCCATTTTGAAATTCCAACGTGATGGGCAAACTCCTAAATTCTTGAAATGGTCAGAGGGGAGCAAAATCTGCTGAAAGTCTGTGGGCACTAGAATAGAGCAAAGAGAAAGAGTTCTAGATTTGGTCGTCCCTGGCTTCTGATCCGGGGGTCTGCCCCTCAAAGCTGTGTGACCTATGACAAGTTACTTAACCTCTCTGTGCCTCAATTTCCTTATTCATGAAAAATTTTTTTAAGGCTCATTGTAAGGATAATTATTAAATGAGATAATTGTGAAGTGTCTGGCACAAAAGTCGGGTACTTTGCTAGATCCTTATTTGGTGTCTCAATGTATTTCAGCCAATTATCAAGCAGCCACTTTTTGGTAAGAACAAAGCTATTTGTACCCAATTTACTGAAAAAGAAGTGAAAGTCCCAGTAGCTTTCTCACACTGCTACACTGCCCATGGAAAATCTTGGTTGATCAAAAATGGAGACTGACTTTCCTTGGCCAACTCTCTAGGACAAGTTATTTCAGAATCAAAAGGCAGGGGTAATTCGCATGGCGAAAGTCCATTGATCAGAAGGGCTCACTGACTTACCTTGTTCTCAAAGAGAACAAAACGACGTTGGGGTGACCAGATTATGTAGTGAATCCAGATGATGGGTGACATGGAAGTAACAGATTGAAAGAAACTGACCTTTACTGGTTTAACCTTTGATAATATACATAGCAACAGACATCTGCTAGAGTTGATTGAAGGCTGATGTCTAGCAAAACAGTTAATCAATAGTGGGCTAGAAAATTGGAGCCTCTTCCAGAGCAGCAACCAGAGTTATTTAATAAAGCCAAAATAAATAATAATACCAACAAAAAGCATAGGTACTCATCACATATTCTCTCACTGCCTTGTAGCCACGTCAGCAGATAAGCAGGAACTCTGAAGGTTTAAACGAAAAGTCTCCGTGACACTCAGGAAAATACAACTTCCTCTAGAGCTGGTAAAGAAATGCAGGTGCTTCTGCATCGTGCAGAAATTCTGCTACTTACAGAAAGAGCATTTCACGGTCGCTGGAGGCCAGGACACAACTCCCTTGAACACCCGCTCCGGGGCCAAGACCTAGGGGCATGACTCATCCGGAGGGAACAAGGCAATTTTCTGTGGGGAAGACGTGTCTCCACCCCAGATGTTAGCCAAGTTCTGCTTAATTAAGTAAAGTTCTGTGAGCCTGAACACGTACTAGCAAATGCTTTCAGTTCTCCTTTAAAAACTGTGGGAAAAAGAATGATAGACAGTGGGGGAGGGATTGTACACTCCCAACCTTGCTTGACTGGAAGGCAATCGATGAATTTCAATGATTTGCACGAAGATAATTGATCAGGAAGTTACCGTTAACTTTATACAAGGATTTCACACTTCACACAAAGGTCAATGTAACTCAAGATGTGTTTATTGATCATCCACTGTGTCTAAGAAGATTCTAAAAAAAATGTTTGGAGCTGGCAACTGGGAAGGTAGGAAGTTGTTATCAAAGGAAATGGACAAAAATGTCAATGAAAGCATTCCTTCCCTGATAAGCTTTCCATTTTATATGAGAATCTGCCATGGCAACCAACCGTCATAAAGGTAAAATAAATACGAGCTAGGGAAAAGTTTAAGACACTTTCTGTAGACAGGTAGAGGAAGAAACAATTAATTCTCACTGGAAAAACAATTGGAGTGGCTTGACAGAGACCAGATTATAAATAATGCCTCTAAGAACACGTCTGTGATTTACACTAGCACGTGATTGTAAATACATAAATTGCATACAACTTTTTCAGGCACAACTTAACTGCTTAAAACAAAGTATAGGTTTACCAGGTGTTACAGATTTTGAATTATGTTCCCCCAGAAGATAGGTGGGAGTCCTAGCCCCTAGTTAGACTCAGAATGTGACCTTATTTGGAAAGAGGGTCTTTATCGAAGCCATCAAGTTAAAATGAGGTCATTAGGGTGGGCTCCGATGCAGTATGACTATGTCTTTATAAAAAGGGGAAATCTGGACAGGTACAGAGGTGCACAGAGGGAAGACGGTGAAAAGACACAGGGAGAACCCCATGGGAAGAAGAAGGCAGAGATCAGGATGATGCTTCTATAAACCAAGGATCACCGAAGATTGCACGCAAACCACCAGAAGGCAGGGGAGCAGCCTGGAACAGATTCTCCCTCACGTCCTTCAGAAGCACCAACCCCACCTACACACTGATCGCAGACTTCCAGCCTCCAGAACTGTGAAACCATATATTTCCGTACTCTAAGGCACTCATTCTGTGGCGCTTTGTTATGGCGGTCTAGAACACCAGCGCGCCAGGTTTGCCACTTCAGAAGACGTTCTCCTAGGGCCTAGGGTCTAGACCCATATTCTCCAAAGATGCACATGGAGACTCAGTGAGGTCGAGGAAGAAAGCTCTAGGGCTCCTTCGTATCTCATTAGTTTAAGATTTCTATTTTGGCATATATTTTTAAAGCATTATATATTAACACAATGATATAGCATATAAGTTCTAGATAAACTATTATACGTATATAGGATCCTCTGTTCGAAAATAATTTTCTAGTAGCGATACCCAATTTAAACAATATACAATTGTTAAAACTGATCCAAGTCTGGATAATCATAGAAAGAAAATGAAATCTCTTGTTCCCCTCGATTTCTCATGGGTAAAATACAGTCCCAAAAGGCAAAGTGATGTGGCTTTAACTACCATGAAATGATAGTAATGTTACCGTGATGACAGCAGTCATCGGAAGACTGACCTTCACAGCAGTTTACAGTTTCTGAGTGTGTTCCTGTGACTCAAGGAAGATGAGGAATAGCTCTTGCCAAGGGTTCTCTTTTCTCATCTAAAGGTGAGGAGCGCAGGGCTGTAGACTCACACTGCACTGTTTCAAGAACCACATTTTTCCATTTCTCCCCCCATGCCTTCCAAACAGTCAGCACCTAGCAGACATTGAACAAATCTGGGGGCCTTTTGTTGAATAAAAGCCCTATTTTTAGCCACCGCTTCCTTTCTTTGGGTTGGTCTCACTGCCCATTTAGAAGGATCACTTCCACCACCCACCCGTCCAGATCCAGACCCTAATTATACCAAAATGGAGGCCACATCTCCCGACTGGGATTTCCATGAACCTCCCTGAACCCACTGTCTGGGACCAAAAATTTAGCATTTAATGATGACCTGGCTAAACTACAACTGAATGTGTCATGTGGCTCTAGCCCACTTTCTGCTAGGTCACAACTGTGCTCCTTGAGGCCATGGCCAATGCTTTATCCTTCCTGGAGCCCCAGAGTGCTTGGCCCTGTGATGAGCTAAGGTTAACCTCATTGACCAAGGTGAGTGTCCATGGGAACACCAGAGCATTTCTCTTCAGGTGTAGAAGGAGCTCAGACTTTGGTGTCAGATTGAGCTAGATTCCAATTGTGAGTCTGACACTAATTTCATGACCTTGAGGAAGATGTTCAACTTTCCTGAGCCTCAGTTTCCTTACCTGTACAATGGGTATAACAGCATCACACCCCTCAGTCATGAGAGGGTTCATGAGCTCATGCATAAAAGCCTGTCTGGTTCACAGTAACTGTTCAATCAATGTCCAAGACATACTTTCGACTCTATTTCCAATTCCATTACTTATTCTCATTCCACCTAGCCAGTGTTCCTCTCCCGCTAGTCAACGTTCATTTTCTACACACATCATTATTTAGAACACTATGGTGTCACATTATGGAAGTACACTTCTTTTAAAAAAAAGAAGGAATCAGTGTTTGAATGTTACTGTGTTCTTTCTCATGGCTCCTTTCCAATTTAATGATGGCACTGCTGACAGAAAAAAAAGATCTGTGTGTCACCCAGCATGCTTATAACATCTTTGTCCCTGATGCCTCCAAATTATTGAGGGAGAGTTGGTTCAACTCATATTGGGTACTCAGAGATGACTGGGTTCACGTCTGTCTTCTCGGAGCCTTTTAATAGAGGGGAGTACCTTAGAAGTCAGCAATACCGGGAAGATCAATTCAGCACGATCTGTCCACGTCAATGGCAGGGCCAGGCAATGACGGTGGGCAGAGCAGAAGACAGAAGAGAGGAAATAGGGTCTCTGGTCCCAGCCACCAAGAAGCCAGACAACATTAATGTCTGAGCCATCACTTTCCTTCTGGAGCCATCAGTTTCCTTGTTGTAATAGTGGGGCTCCAGGCTCTCTAAGAAAACTAGTGAAAAGTCTAAGTTCTCGTGCGTTTTTCCTGATTCACCCATGATTCTCTGGCCATGGACCTTAGGCCTGTGGTTCAGTTACAGGCAAGTTGAGCTGTGCTTCCAGAAGCTGCTGTATACAAAAGTGGCCACAATGCCTAGCTTCCCTGCTCAGATGGTTTCTACCCCCACCATTAACATCCTGGGACTCATGACTGAGTGTGGAAGGAGTGGAGGGTGTACCCTTCGTTTTCAGATCATTATGTCAATGGAATCACTTTCTGCAAAATCCCATTGCAAACTGGAGTGTATTGAATGTCCCCTTAAAGAGGCTGCCTTCACAAATGTCCTGTGAATTTAACATAAACAGAACCAAACTGGGTGTTCTTTCAACACTATTTTGGGCCAGTTCATTATTTCAGAATATAAGCAAACTGAATTAGCGCCGAAAGATATAAATAAAAAGTCTTAGATCAGACAACTGAACAGATAGTGAGTATATACTCTAAGCTAGATGCCAGGGGATCAAAAATATGAATTAGGCATAACTGAAGCTTAGTGTAAAGAGAAAGTGAAGCGACAGACTTCAAGGTGCTTTTAGCAGAGTACTCACCCAGTTAGACTGTTCAACACCCCATCCCTGTTCTTTCCTCCCCTTGGGAAATAGATGGGCTACAACTCATCATTTCTTCCTCGGCTGGTGTTCTTCTGTGGTGTGAACCCTGTGCTAGGAGAGACAGAGGAAGAAAAGGCACAGTCGGGGGCAAGAGACCTCAGATAGCCAGAGGGACACCATGGGGTTCAAGTGAGGAACGCTGAAAGCTGAGGACGCAAACGAAGCCAACCGGAGCTCTGCTTTGCTCTCATTTCCCCTTGGGGCACCACCAACAGCTCCTGCTGACTTCCTAAGCCTGCGTGGGGCTGGGGGCTGGCTGGGGAGGAAGAACCCTCCACATTGCAGGGCTGTCGGGACTCACAACATTCTGAACGTAGACAGCAGCCCACTAGGCAGCCCAGAAGGGTTCAGGAGCGATTTGAACAAACCTCTGATTGAGGGAAGCCGGCCAGAGCACACACACCGTTGGGCAGAGCCCCAGAAAGGGTTCCTGCTGGCCCCGGTGTCACTGTGGTTGTCACAACACCCTGACACCTCTCCCTCTGCACCCCCAGGCTTCACCCCTTTACACCGCGAACGTCCATGGAGGAGAAAACAGTTGTTTGCGGAAGACTGAAAACACCCCTCTAGCCTTTGGCCACAGCATTTGCATTTTTGGAAGAGGTTCTTATTTCTTTTTAAGGCTCAGAGTGAGAAGCTTTTAGAAGAGCTAAAAATATCTGTTAGAGAAGAGAAAGAAAGAAAACAACAACAACAACCCATCCCGCTTTCCCTTCTTTCTGGGTAAAAGTCTCAGGACACACGGAGGAGCAGATTTAGCTTTCCCACCCTCTTCTCTGAAGGCAGAGGGCAGGGCGAAGGTCGTCGGGGCCTGGGTCTTCCGGAAACAAAGGTACACAGAGATAAAGATAAAAGAAACCCAAGATCACAGTATGGAATCATAGCTGCTGAAAGCTGAAAATGGTCTGTAGAGTTAACACTAATGCCTCATTTTACAACTAAGGAGACTAATACGCAGGCAGATGAAACAGCTTGCTGGGAACCACAGCACCGAGTCCCAGCAGCTGAGACAAGAGCCCAGCGGGAGCCCCTCAGCTGCCCAGGGTGTCCCCCGACCCCTCCCCACCAGCACCCCACTTTTACCTACACCCCAGAAATGACTCTTGGGAATCTGGTCCATCCACTGCCCATTCGGGGACACCTGACTCAGGATGGGCTGAGATTCCTCCAGCTGCCCCGGCAAGCAACCATGACTCTGCAGTCTGGGGCCCGGCTTCCAGAACTCACTGGAACACCAACATGCTCCAAGGGAGTTTCCACCAAGGACGTGCAGTATCAATAAGAAAGTCACTGACTCACTCAGGAATAGAAGACTTTCATTCTCAATGGACTTTAGGGCTAGGAGGCCACACCCTCCATTCAAGAGAAGAGAAACAGGCCTCGAAGGCGCCACGATTTGTCCAGCAGCACCTGAGGTCGGCGCAGGGCTAGACAGCACTGCCTTCACCTCGCTGCCGCTGTTGTGCTTTCCCTTTGTTTTTTCCATGCAGTCTTTCAACCAGCACCATTGACAGCTCCTATCATGCTCCAGGCACAGTTCCTGGCACAGAGGATACAACACTGAGCAAGACGGGTAAGATGGATGAGATTCCTGCTATGGGGAACTTAATCCCACTGACCGCTCCCCACCCCGACTGACCCCATAGGGCCCATTTTACAGACGAAAAAAGAGAGGCTTAAGGAAATGACCTAATGACCTTAAGGGAATGACCATTTTACAGATGAAAAAAGAGAGGCTTAAGGAAATGACCTAACATGCAGCTGTTACTTCAGGAATTCCTATTTATGTTAAAAATAAAAAACAAAAAGGCGAAAAATTAGTTTATATGGGAATGGCATTGCACCCTTGTATGTCTGCTGGAAGCTGTATCTCCAGGATAAGGTGGCCAGACTTACCAAATCCAGGAAGCCATTTACATTTGAATTTTAGATAAATAAAAAATTTTTAATGGAAGTCTGTCTCAAATATTGCATGGGACACGCTTATACTGAAACATTATTTGTTGTCTCTCTGAAATTCAGATTTAACTGACCCTGTGCATTTTTTCTGGCTACCCTGTTCTAGTAAATCATCATATCCCAGACTGAAGACTACAGCCGTCCTCTGTTATTAGGAGCAAATTCCTAGATAGTGCCTTCGAATTATTACATTAGATTTGGCTCTCGTGCTCAGTTTTCCTGCAAGAGTCACTCATGTAACAGGACTAACAAGCAGAACGTCCACGGCGCAAAAGATAAAGACAGATGAGTATTCTAGACCTCCAGAAAATGGCTCTTCCTAACTGCCTAACAATAAGCCTATCTGTCCAGCCTGGCACTGCACCGGAGATTTCTCAGTGCATTTTAGAGGCTGTGAGGTCTTGGTTCTCACAACCACCACACAGGAGAAAAGGGCTTGGTATCACTCAGTTTGCAGGCAGACAAGACAAGCACTCACAGTGGTACTTACTGAAGGTCCCATGGCAAAGGTCAGGGTTGGGAGTCACATAATTCAGCTTCTATGCTCATGTGTCCTCAGTGCTGCTATGGTGGAGGTTTATTCTTAGCTTTCAATCTCTCATATCTAAAGTCTGCAATTTAAAAATGCCAGTGGACGAGCGGAGAGCTGAATAATTAAAATAATCCTCTTGTATAAAATCACACCCCACGGAAAGGCAGGTCTTCAGAAAGCTGCGATCCTGGCCCTGCATTCCGCTGGCCTCACTCAGGAAGGTGAGGAGGGAGGCTGTCCAAGGAGCTCCCAGCCAGGATTCCACGTGTGTGCTGTGGACTAAAGGTTTGTATCCCCCAAATTCATGTTGAAGCCTCACCCCAAAAGTGATGGTATTAGGAGGCGGGGTTTATTAGGTCATATGAGAGTGGAGCCCCCGTGAATGAGATCAGTGCCCCCTATAAAGAGGGCCGAGAGAGCTCTCTTGCCCTTCCCAGCAGGGGAAGACACAGCAAGAAGAAGCCCTCTGTGATCCAGGAAGCAAGCTCTCATCAGACACCGAATCTGCGGGAGCCTTGATCTTGGACTTCCAGCCTCAGAACTGTGAGAAAGGAATGTTGTGTAAGCCACTTGGTGTTTTTGTTGTCGCAGCCCCGAGCTGACGGAGGCAGACGCCCCTTGTCCACCTTCTGCGTGAGGGCTCCGTCTTTGGCTGCCGTCCTCGCGGGTCTGTTCCTTCCTGCCCCGCCCTCAGAAACAGGAGCGAGCAGCTGCCCACCCCCTGCTGAGCAGGACAGCGCCACACATTCGCACCAGACGGTTGTTTAAAGTCCCTCCACCTCGTGATCTTCCGGAGCGTCCAGGTGAGGTACCAGCAAACTGTCACGCCGCCGACCCCAAGAGGAATGCGCGAGAACGAGAGATACCTGAATCGGGCCCCTTCCTGTTCTCCAACCTCGCCACAAGCACCAATCACCTTCAGCGCTGAAAAAAAATCACTTCTCTATTGCTGAAGGGCTTAAGAGTTCTTAACAGCTCTAAAGCCTTAAGTTCCCAGGACTTAACAGTGACTAACGCCACACCTGCTAGCCTGCCTCCCCGTCTTTTCCCATGAGGAAAGGTCAGGAGAGACCGGGCAATGGGGCTTGTGCCCCATAAAGAGACTCCAGAGAGCTCTCTTGTTCTGGCCACCAGGTGAAGACACAGGTGCTGCTCTGAGGGGACAGCATCGGAGGCACCTCTCAGAGGCCACATTATAGCACACTGTGCCACCCACTGGCCCCCAGGCGGACCAGGCAGGAGCGGCCAGCGGTCACTCCCAGGGCACCCTGTGACCCCAGCTGGTAAGCAGAGGCCAAGCTGGCGGCTCCTCCTCCCCGGCCCAGCACAACACAGCCTCACGTCCAACAGACGCATCTGGAACCTCAAACTTAGGAAGAACAAGGAAAGGCGAGGAAAAAGTGATTGTTCGTGTCAATGACCCATGGATCCATCCCTTGGGTGTCACGACTTATCCCACACAAGTCCTTCAAGGCAGGCCTAGTGCATGGCCTGCACACACACACAGACACACACACACACACACACAGAGCCAGCTGAATCCCTGTATCACTGGCTGCCGCCGGCTTCCTAAGAACCTTACCAGGGCATGTCCCGACTTCAGCAAGGACCTGCTAATGGTTTTACATTTCTCCCCAGTATTAGAAGCCATTCTTATGATTCTTATATCTTCTAACGAAATCAATAACTTCAGGAGACAGCCAGAGATAGCGCAGAGGCAATGCCCGAGCCAAGGGCACTGCAGGCTTGTCTGCTAAGCCGTAAATAATCATCCTGAAACGATGATCAAACCTTGACTTTTGCTTAGAAAAATGAAGCCGTGGATGTCCTGGCAAAAGAAAATTTCTTCCCATTTTACTTGAAAAGAAAAGAATAATGCACCTCATACAGCTGTGATTTTGCTAACATTGAAAACTCCATCTCTCGCTGAAAACTCTATTCACTTGCCTTTTAGGAGCCCGTACTAGCAGCTCATAGCGTTTCATCTTTCCGCCCCTGTGTAAAGTGTGTTTCTAGCAATAAACACCCCAAGTGAGTGGTTGTTTTAGTTACCACACACTTTTGCCTTGATCTTTAAAACCACCCTATATATTTAGTTACTTGTTTCTTCCTAATCCTCCCCAGCTCGGGACAAATCTGAGCCGTCACCACTAGCCACCACCTGCTGCTTTTAAAAAGTCCTTAACCCGGCCCCACCTGCCATGCCATCGCCTTCCCCCTGGGCTTCGGCCACAGCGCGCCTGCCTTCTGATACACAGAGACCCGCCCCCGCTGCAGCCCCGCCCACACGTCCAGGCCAGGACACTCCCCCTCACCCCCCAGCCCGAGCGCAGCTGCCACCTCCTCAGGGATCCTTCCCTGGTCTCCCTGCGGGCTCACTCCCCTTTTTATACCCTTCATAGCTCTGTGCACCCTTCCTTTCATGTCACTTAGCGCACCTGTCGTTTTCAGCGGTGTTTTATCACTATCCATCCTCCTCACTGGGCAGTAGGTTCCCGAAGAGCAAGGGTCAGATCTGGGTTCTAGCACAGCAACTAGCTTGCAGTAGATGTTCCAGAACGATGTCTTGAATGGAAAATGCAGGGCCCAGTCTATCTGGCACACAAAGGGTCCGCTGTGATTTTTCTCAACTATCGTCCCGCCCCGATGGCTGTACCGACAGAAGTCGTATCACGTGATGGGTGCGCTTCGGCGCAGTCATCCCAAAGGGCCTCTCGTTCCGCGGTTCACCTCCCTCAAGAGGGGCGTGTGCCCCAGATAAGGTCAGGGCGAATTGGCCTTGCTCAGAGGAAGAGGGTCATCTAGGACAGGCCTATCCTCGGTGCCCCGTGAAACCTCCCCCCAAATAAGGAAGCACCCCAAAAGTTAGTCAAGCGCTTCCTATCGTTGTGCTACGTGGGAAAGACAACACAACACACGCACCACACACCCTTCTCCCGTGCGTTCAGGGGCACCTCTACCGAACGTGAAACAGTGCTGGCAGCACTCGCCTCCCTGATGGAGGAAAGTCACGTAGGTCCCGAGGCAACGCCCCACCCCCACTATCCTAGCATCAGAGAGCCCACTCTCCCCAGGTAATGCTCACCCCCCGACTTCCCCCGACGTGACACGACGTGAGCTGAACAGTACACGTGACCACACAGATACACTCCGAATGCAAAGGTGCCGAAGAGAAGGAAGAAAGAGGACGATTATTTCCCCCCCGCAGGCTGGGCTGCTGGAGAGGAGTGCGCGGGGAGACAGGGAATCCAGACGCGGACCAGCCCGGAGTGAGGGCTTTGGTCCGAGGCAGGGGGCTCAGGACAAGGGAAAGGGGAACGTGCAGGGCTGTGCTTGGCTGGACTCAGGGGCTGCACCTTCCACCCTCAGCTCTGAGCGATGCCTAAGTACCGGAGGGGATACCCGGCAAATGTTTAAAACCCCAATTCCACTCCTGTCCCCCGCCCGTGACGTTCACTCCAACCTTCCACTCACCCCTCGCCACATTTCACCCCAACATCTGCGTGTTCCCCGCCAGACTTTCAGGCGCAGATGAGTTATCTGGGGATACTCAGTGGATGTGTTTGCACGAAGACTCAGGTTCGGTAGGTCTGAGATCCTGCGCTTCTAACGAGCTCCCAGATGGTTCCCCTGCTCTGGCCAAGGGACCACACTCGGAGTAGCGAGGTTTTAGGATGCACTAGGGTGGTATCTACATGGCTCTAAATCCGCTGGCTGAAAGTGAGGGGGTAACTACAGGTAACCCGTCACTCTGTCAGGCTGTCTGTACTGTGCAGGCCACGTGCCTGCCGAATCCATGCTGCCCTGGGAGATTTACGGGAAGGGGCCCTGTCCTCGCTCTTCCCGGCCCAGACAGTAGCTGAGCCTTCTTCGCGGCGTCTCCTAGCGCCCCGGGGCTCACATTCTCACAGGCAGCTTGGGACGGTTCATGGTATGTGTCAACCCGACTGGCCACTGGCCGCCCAGGTTAGGCATTATTCTGGGTGTGTCTGTGTTTCCGGTGAGATGAACGTTTGAATGGGCGGGCTCCCTAAAATAGATGGCCCTCCCCGGCGTGGGCGAGCATCATCCAATCCGCTGAGGGCCTGAGTGAGACAGGAGATGGGGGAAGGAGGAGTTTGCTCCTGTTTTCCTGCCTCCCTGCTTCGGCCAGGATGTCTCCTCCCCTCTCCTCCTGCCCTCAGACTGGGACTCACCCCCACCGCCCCTCCGCCCATTTCTCAGGCCTTTGGACTCAGACTGGACCACACTATCAGCTCTCCTTGGCCTCCCACGTGCAGACGGCAGATGGTGAGACGTCTCAGCCTCTCTAATCACGTGAGCCGATTCTTCATAGGAAACCTCCACATATATACCGACCCCCTATCAGCTCTGTTTCTCCGGAGAACCCCGACTCATACGCAGCTCTTGTCCACTCCTTGCCTTATCGGACCTCCCAGGGTCCTCTGCCTCAGGGCAAACCCACTGTCTCCACCGACGCCGGGTATTTGTGCCTGGCACACTTTGCTGAAGATTTGGGGTGAAGGATGCTTTGTGACATCAGAGAACTTCCCTGCTAGTAACAGAAACACTGACTTCTGAGATGCCTTTGTTCTCAAAAGTTCTATGGAGCCTGTAATAAAAGCTGCAGTATCCTCACCTGCCTAGGCCTCTCTGCCCCACCCCAGCCCCCAGCCTCAATGATCGCTTTGTTGTGCAAAATAGTGTACTTTTATCTCCGTTTTGCTGTTTTCGTCCAAGCCATGCTATGATCCCACAGAAGCATTTTGCTTAAAAATAAAACAGCATACACTCAGAAGAGAATTTACACTTTTTTCGTAAGGGTAAAACACATTGCAATTTACATTAAAACATATCTTTCCCTCTGTTCAGCACGTGGCTTGGACTGAGGAACGGAGAACCACTTATTCTACTAATTTCTAGGAAATGACCTTGAACAGTCTTTCAGCTCTGCATCTGTTTCCTCATCTATGCTATGGTTACTGGTATCTTCCTCACAGGTATTTGTGACATTTCAAAAAGCTAACAAGGTAAGGTACCTAAAGCATACCTGGCAGGCATGGCCTCTCTTCCCTGGGCTAGTGTCCTGCTCTCCCCAAAATCAACTTTCATGATCGTTTCAATATTAGCCCCATGTAGTAGAATTAGAACAGCAATCCTGATGAATTTAGGGGGGAAAGTAGAATGTATTCTAGGCTATTCGTTAATTTAGATTATCCAGGCCACCCCCCCGAAAGCATCTGAAGAGAAATGCACCACTTGGTTTGGCTCTGAACACACTTATAAAGACACACGCCCTTCTCTTTCTGTAATTTTCCCCTTCAGATCTGTGATGTAGACAAACGACGAGGAGACAAACGTCCCCATTAAAACACATGGGTACTGTGATGACATCAACCATCATAAAAACCATTAGGAGAAGTCTCACAAGGTAGCAGGTAACTCTCCATCACTGCAGGCTTCTGGGAAGAGTATTCTAACCATTGGAAAGTGACAGGCATGGCGGTGAGTGGAGAGAAGCCTGGTCTACGTACACCTAAACGGAGATGGAAAGTCTGCTGTATGCCAAGGACTTCTGGACTCCGTGTCTTGTTGTGCTTTTCTACTGGAAAGTGAGTTTCTTTTCATTTTTTTTCCCTTTGAACAAACAAGACCAGAATTAATTTTATATATATATATTAAATATATATTAATTATATATATTATTAATATATATTAATTAATTATATATATGGGAATTAATTATAAAGGGGCTCAATTAATTGAGCCCCTTTATAAGAGTCCCAGCTGCCAGATCAGAGTGGGACATTTTCAGATGACAGGAATAGGACCTAGGAAGGGTTGGGGCCCCCAGGGAAGGCATCTCAAAGGTGGAACTTCCTGTGAACGGGGCCACGTGCACCCCTCAAACGCGCCTTAGGAGGAGAAAAGAAAGAGAATCGGGGAAAGGAAAGGTAATCATAGGGTATGGAGACTGATCAACTCAATTCATAGGATCTGAATCCAACCAGAAGAGCAAACAGAGTCTGACCAGGATTTCAATCTCAGGACCCTTTTTGCAAAATGAATGAAACATGTCTCAACCCCCTGACTGTCCAGGAGCAGAGATTCTGCAGCAGGGAGCAAGCTGCATAGAGCGGTCAGTAGGAATGTGGACGGGAGGGTTCTTGTCTGTCCACCTGATCCTCGGTCATCACGCTGCTGGCTTTTCCTCCTGTTGAGCATGTCCAAGGTAAAGGCGGCATCTTACATTTGAAGAGTGAGTTTCGAAGGGCTTTTATGCACATGCCGATCTCCTAGCAACATGCCACGCATTGGGCTGCGTGGTGATTGCTGCTGTGCTCACTTTACAGCCAGCAATGCTGGGTGTTCGAGGTTACACCAGATTACACGTAGTTCATTGTTTTGGCCAAGAAGCCTCTAATCCAGGTCTCCTAAACCCCAAACTGTAGGACTCCTGGCCCCCTGCTACAGGGACCTCTCCAGCAAGTGACACAAAGCAACAGACCTTCAGACCTTAATATATTGTCAGGACCTACAAACCCAGCGTGCTTGTACAATTTCCACAAAGAAAAAGACAAAAGCACCCTACAGTTCCGGCATTACCATCAACAGACGTGGGAACTAATCTAGCAAATCTTTAAACATTAGAGGAAAGCTCTTTGCCTTTTTACTCAAATTGATGGTGATAAAATACAAAATCAACATAGATTAACACTAAATATTATCTTAGCATTAAATTGTAAATAATCAATGACTTTTTTTCTGACCTTTCTAAGCAATGGATAAGGATAAATTAGTGCCTTGCAGTCACAAAAATACTTGGTCAACAGCTTCTCAAGTTTTGTTTTCCTTTTCTTGAAGGCAAACAAAACAAAAAACTTGGAAACATGTTTCAAAAATCAAAGCTAGGTTAAGATATTTAGGATTTATAATAAATTTATTTCTACTATGACCCATTAGGGTTTATCCTAAGTATACGAGGATGGTTCAGTATCAGAAAATCTATCAGTGTCATTTACCATATTAACAGAATTAAGGGAAAAACGTCATAAGATTAGCTCAATGGATGTAGAAACATTATTAAATAAAATTTAAAATTCCTTTCAAATTAAGAAAAAAAAAAACTTCTCCGCAATATACAAGAATTTCCTTAACTACATAAACAGTATTTAGCGAAACTTTCAGCAAATATCAATATCACACTAAATAGTGCAGACTGAGCCTCATTCCCATTAATATCAGGAAGAAGACGAGACTCCCCACAGCCAGCTCTACAGCCCATCATATCAGAGGGATGGAAAGCAATGACCCTAGAACCAAATGATCAGGGCTTCACACGCAATTGCCTACTGACAAAAAGAGTCTCCTTGATTAAACTTTAGTCAGGCTCCTATGAGCCTGCTTCTCATCTCAGCCTCATTCTTGGGTACTGTCTTGGGCCAGCCTAGTCCAGTTGTAGCAAGCATCTTGCTAAGTCAGTTTAGGGAGCTTCCCCCAACCCTCAATATCTGATCATTGTCTAATCTGATCAAGTTCTTTACCTCCACCATTGATGTCTAAATCCTTGACCTGCCTTCAGAAAGAATCCTGTTAAGTTAGTTTAGCAAGAATCCCCTGACCCTGATGTGTCCTCTTAGTAATTTCCCATCCACAGATCCTTGGCTATAATTCCCCACTTGTTCTTGCTATTTTTGGAGTTGAGTACAATCTCTCTCACCTATGGCAATAGTCTTGACACCTATTACACTTGTCTCAAATTGCCTTCCTCACCATTTTAACAAGTGTCAGAATATTTTTTTTCTCAAACACTACCAATAAAATAGGAATAATAATATTTACCTCATAGAGCTGTCATGAGGATGACGAGTTAATACATACAAAGTGCTAGAAGAGAATCTAACACATAAAAAATCCTCTATAAATTTGAATGACTACTATTACTGTACAGATATTTTTGAAAAGAAATGTAATGAGTGGAAAGCAATGGACAAGATGTTAGAAAAAATCCTAGAAAATCTAAAATAAGTTATTAGATATGAGGCTGTAGGAATACAAAATCAATTTAAAAATCAATACCAGCAAAATAACCAATACAAGTTTTTTAAGTTTCAAAAGAAAGTATTATCCCATCTTCTTCAATAACAACAAAATGTGAGGTACCTAAAAATAATCTAACAAAATATTTATAAAACATTTATAAGGAATATTATAGAACTTCATTCAAAGACACGATGGCCAGAGTAAGAGAAGGAGGATCTGGAGGTTGGGGGAGAACAAAGACATTGTTGAAAGTGTCATTTGGCAGAGCAGAAATGTGACCCACCACCAACCAGGTGTCAGATCGAGGACTCACTGAGTTTCTGCTTCCTCAACTTCACTCACGTCCATCTTCAACTAAGTGTGTCCTTAATGCAGAATCCACTTCAAAATGGAAGCATCTATAATCCAAAGCACAAGGGGAATAAAAGAAAAGGTGGGTTTTCTTTTATGTTTCCTAGTAAAAATAAATTTACAAATTGTCCTAAATGTTTTACCTTTCACCTTTTGGTGAAAAAGGAGAGAATCCCAAAGGTAAAGGCTCTTTCTAGAATTTTGACCAGCAGACAGGACAGTCCCAAGGAATTAACCACCACAATAAACTCATCGTTCTTTTGGGACACCTTTGAAACATTGAAACATGGTTCATGAAGCTTTATCATCAGCTACATAAAATCTGTTATCATTTCTTAGGCTCTGGAGATTTTATTTAATCGAGATGTTGAAGTGCGACACCACCTTGCTAAGTCTGCATTGCTAACCACGCGTTTCTGGCGGAGAGGCTGTTTTCATTGCTTCCTCCATTTGCTGAACTATTTTATAAGCATGAAAATGTGATTCGTTTATTTATATTTAATCAAAACACACTACAAAAACTTGATAACTTACTCCTGAGAGCTTTGCATCATTGATGACAGATTAGAAAAAAAATCGTTCAGCAACTTAATCTGGCTTACCATCATAAATATTCAAATCTTACATATTTGTTCCACAAAACACTTGTTTAAGCGGCTTTCATTCATTTTCAATTTTATTGTCTCAACAGTATAATGCAAATCAACTGTTGAAATTGTTTGCTAGCATGGATCCATCCAATAAATAGTGAAGAGTCTGAGTCTCTCTCCCTCTCTCTCTCTCTCTCTCCCTCTCTCTCATGAAATTGATTAAAATGAACACGATGGAGCTTTAGAGTCCTGTAGTCCATCCTGCCAAATTCAGAGTAGATATTTACATCCCATCAGCTAAACAAGTTCTGTGTACGTGCAGAGTGAGTGGATGGTGAAATTTCACCATCATCAATAACTTCTTTCTTTAAAAACTGACCTCTAGGAGTTCTGTTTCCTAGAGGCTACATGTTCAAACTAAACACTGAAAATAGCTAAAAATTATGAATAATTTTTTTCCATTCTTAAAAATATCTTTATGACATCAAAAGGAATTGTCAAGCCAAAAGGTAAGTCGGAAAAGACAGAAGTAAGAACAGCAATGAAATCATTTTTGCCTTGAGAGCAGATATGATGAACTTTCATTTTCAGGGCCTTTATGGAAATACCCAGGTCCTGTTACGCAGACCTGGGGCCAGAGGACTCCAGGACTCCAGCCCCACTGTGAGGGGTAAGGGATGCAAACCTCCCACTCAGGCCCCCAGCGACGGTGCTGGTGCTGAGAAGACTTGGTTGGGAGCTGGGAATTTGTGATGAAAAATAAGCTTTCTACCCAAATTAACATGAATGAAAACAAAATTCATACATTAAAGGTTTTTGGACTTTCCAGATGCTACCAATAAAACCAACAAAACTGGAATAGTTATATTAACATCAGGGGGGAAAAGCAGATTTTAAAGCAAAAATATCATTAAGGATAAAGAGGGTTACAACATAATAATAAAAGAAAATTCTTTGGGGAACTTTTTTCCCTAATTTTTTTGTTTTGTTTTGTTTTGTCTTTGTCGGGGAGGGACCTATTGTTACCCTTACACATGATTTTTTCCCCCAAAACCTTATGTATTCCATGACGTCTTCCAATATCCTAAAGGCCTTGGAACTCAAAAGCCAGTTTATATTCCCTGAAAACAGAGTCTGAGATGCAAAACTGTACCAAGAAGGTTTACTGGGGAGTGTTCTCAGAAGACACATCACCAAGGAAGGGAGGAAGGTAGAACTGGGCTCAGGAAGAGGACTCTCCACAAGGCTGCACCTGAGACCCCAGCCTCCTGCAGGGGGCTCTGGAGCTGGAGACTGCCCCTCAGGTCCATCCCCTGCAGAGGCGTGGGGACCGGGCCTTTGTGCCCACGTATCAGCCAGCAATTGAACACGTGCCCTTCTCCGCATTCCTGGTCTCTGCTGCTAGCAGATTCGACATCAGCAGCATTTAGATCACCCTGGTGAGCGGAAATCCTACCAATGGGGTCATGTGCAGCCTTCATCTCTGGTCGTGGCATCAATTGTAACTGCATTGGGGGGCGGGGGGATGCTGATGACAGGCTGGCTGATGTCAACAGGCCCAGTCATTCTAGTTCGTTCTTCACTACCTCTACCGTGATCCACAGGGAACGCACTTTGCTGGGCATTGCCTTGTGATCCATTGATCTTCACACTCTGTGTTCACTCCTAGACGCCCATCCACAGGTCTCTTACCCAGACCTCCTTGTCTCCCATATGCCAATCTTTCTCTTTCCAGAACGTTCACCCCTGTCCATGAGCTTGGCCGTAAGTGTCACATGGCATCTATTCTTATCTCAGGCCACTTCCCTTTCCCTACAGAGTGGATGACCAGATGACCCACCCAGATACATGTCCCCTGGGGGATTTCCCCTCAATGCTGTCTTGCAAGGCCATCCCTGAATGGTGTCATCCACTTCCCCGTCAGCCCCACAGAAGACCAGCTGTGTGAGTGGAAGGAGAAACACCAGGACAATAGCGGTGGATTGGATTATATGGGGTCCAGCCAACTCTTCATGCATCTTCCTCTTTCTCTCTGACCCCACTCACGCCAGAGATGCCCCAGTCCTGGATCTTTCACTTCCCCTTATGATGAGTCCACCCAATCTTATAAGGCAGTGGATCTGACAGAGCCCAGCCTGGCCATGTTGTCACCTGTCACCCTGCGGAGCAGTGCTCCATCTCTACCAGGGCCGAGAAGCGGGCCAGGAGCCACACTTCAGTGACGTATACTTCCCTGCTGATGATGACACGGCCTTTCTCCAGAATGCCAGGAGTTACCGTGGGACTCTCCCAGGCTTGCCATAAGCTCTGCGTGGTGTCCTTCCCCATCACACATCTCTCTAGAGAGCCACCATGCTATACCATGTCTACCAAAGGGTTGGCCAGGTCATACGGCAGGACCGGTTGCACCACCACATTACCTTCTGCAGACTCTTTTCCTCTCTGGGTCCTGCTCAAAGATGACAGTCTTCCATGTCAACCAGAAAATGGGTTGAAGCAGTATTCACAAGGACAGAATATGCTGCCTCTAGAACCCAGAGATGCCTGCTAAGGGTTGTGTTTCTTTTTAATGGTGGAAGGTATGAAATGCAATCATTCCTTATTTGGAGGGACCATCCCAGCCAGCCCAAGTCTCTGGATTCCTAAAAATGTCACTGATATGGCAGGCCTCTGAGTCTTCATAGGGCTTACCTCTCAGCCTTTGATATTGTTGTGTCTTACTAAGGCCTTCAACCAGCTGTGGATGAAATATGTCGCCTGCCGTCTCAGTAAACTAAGGATGTTACAGCCAGCAAGAGAGCAGCCACTGCAGCTGCCCCCAGCTGCACACCCTGAGGGGTCTCAGAATGGAGAAAAGCAGGATACTGGCCCCAGATAGCTGAGCTGCACATCAAAGGAATGATTTCAGTGAGCCCAGACTCTTGCATCTTCCCATACATAGAAAAGCGCTAAATTCCTTAACTTGAGATGTCTGGTTTCCTTTAATGATCAGTCATCTTCCGATGTTCTGACTACCTGGTCTTTGTTGCAAAAAACCCTATATAGCCTGGCCCCTCCCTTACCTCTTTGGAGCAGTCCCTCAGAGCTCTCTGAGAGGCTGCCTCCCGGGCTTGAGTCCTCAGAGTGTCCACCAGACAGAACAGAATTCTCAGCTTTTAGGTTGTTAATGTTTGTTTCAGTTGACACTTCTTATCACTCCTTGCTCATCTAGTCCAAGTCGAGTGACACATGGATGTAGTGGATGAACATGACATCCTTTGGAATGTCCAGAGAGTCCAGGTGACTTCAGACTAAATGGCAAAGAGTGGGAGCATTAACACTGACCTGTAGCGGGACTGTAAACGTATTCTTTGTTTGTTTTAGGTAAATCTGATCCTCCTTTTCTCGGAGATGGAAAAGAACACATTCCCCAAATCAACGGCTTCCTTCCCCAGGCCAGAGACTGTGTGGATCTTCTTTAGCCAAAAATGCCACCTCTGGCAGAGCAGCTGCAAGGGAGCTGCTGCTTGATTCACTTTGTGGAGCTTCTCTGTCCTCCACCGAGGCTCATCTGGTTTCTGTGGGGTCAGATGGTGAATTGAATGAGGGCTCTGACAAGGACCACAACCCCGCATTCTCCGTCTCTCAAGATTCTGCATCTCGTGCCAACACGAGATGCGATCCTGTTTATGGTCTAGCATCTTGTGGGGGAAAGGGTCTGCCCCGCTGCCATATTTCTTTCCTGCAGGCAAAGGAGCCAGTGGACAGATTCTGTCAAAGACCAAGTGCCTCTGTGCCCAGCTGTACTTGTGCGCTCCAGGGAAACGACAACAAGCGCCTCCATGGACCCAGGGGCCTCACTGTGAGCTGGGCCTGAGCGAGGATTCCATTTACTACCTGACTCCCTGGTCTGCACTCTAACAGGAGTGCCATGGTGACACTTTGGGTCCCAGGTAAGTTCAGTAATCCTTGGAAAGCTGAGGTACTGCTCTCTCCCCAATGCATCTTTGTCTAGCAAATGAGCTGCATCCCTTTGGGGAAGAACTGGGGAAAGTAGTGCTGAATATGCTTGCTGTAATGTTTTTGGGTCCTTCCTGGGAGGAACTCTACTCCTCCTTCAGTCCATGGGTTCTGAATCTTAGAGTTAAGTCAAGAAACAAGGCAAGAGATCCTGACTGTTGCCTGAGGTGGCTTTGCTCATGCTCTTGATTGTCCATACTTGCTTTCCTTTAATTGTATAAATCAAGCTTTACCCTCATTGGCTGTCCATCCTGCTCACGTCTAGGAGCGTCAGGTCTCTTCAGGGCAGGGTACCGCCTGGGGTCCACTCATCCTGCCTCTCACTGCGGCATTGTCTCCTCCTTGCTTCTGCTGGGGAGCACGCCACCCGGCCTCTATCATCTCAGGGTCCTGTCATCCCCATTGCTCCCAAGAACCAGCTCTGTAATTTTATCATCTGTCATCAGCTTGACCCACAGAGTGCAGCCATTCCTGAGCTTCTTGGTGATGCTGGGGCCACTCCCTCTAGAGCATTGCTTTGGGCACAGGAAGCCCTCCAGGCTGTCTTGGGAAGCACATCCACTCCAGCATGTCCATTTCTCTGAGCCACTGTGGCCATTCCTCCACCGTCTTGCTGAGTGTGGATCCTTGCTTCCTCCAGGCTTTCAAGTGTTAGCGTTGTCTCCAGGGATCCCGGCCAAAATGTGAAATCCTGAACCGAAGTAGAGTGCCCCCCATCACTAACGTCTCCCTTATTCAACTCTAGAGTCTATACTCTTTGTCCTGGTCCCATGAATATTCTCCTGCGTCCTTCTGGAACATATTAGCTTGATCCTGCAGCTCCTTTGCCACGGAGACTTTATTTTCCTTTTCTGGCCCAGCTCAGCCCCAGTCAGGCTGTGCTGAGATCTGGCCCTTGTCATTCATCTTGTTGCCAGGGAGGAAGATGGAGCTAGAGCTTAAGGGGGCAACCATTGTCTTATAAGAGCCTGCCTTGTTTGAGGCCTCTGCGGGATCGTTAAGAAAGAAGAATCAACAGCCTTCTGCAGAAGTGGAGGGGACCACTTCTGTAGGCCCAGAGGATCCAGGGGAACAAGGATCTCAACTGTGCAGGTAACCCACCCCAAGTATGGGGGTCCTACCTCTTCCCTATAGGACCCTGACCTTGGAGGCCCAAGAACTTAACCTTCTCCAAAACTCTGTTATTCTTAGGATTAAGACCGGCCCTCCAGCTGACCTATCTTCCAGCTGCAGAACATTGGGATTTGCTTAGATGCTGCCAAGGAAGTACTTTGCCTTAAACAGGTGATGAGTCACCCCGAGCCTGTCACTTTCCAACAAATCGGCCACAGCCGCCCCATCCCACAGACCTTCTGGTCGCCGTCTCCCTAATGCTTCTCCAGTGCCAACCACGTTCCACTGACCCCCACTGACAGGATCCACACTGTCAGCGCCTGTGGCCTCCAGCTCCAATTTTCCACTTAGAGGCCACTTCTGACAACACTTCCCATGTCAACTGCCTTGAGGTTCCCTGGAAACAGAGTCTGAGATGGAAAACTGCAGGCAGAAGGTTTACCGCAGAGTGTTTTGGGGGGATTCATCTGTAAAGAAGGAAGAAAGGCAGGATTTTGTAGTAGGAGAAGCTGACTCAAAATGAGGTTGCAAAGGAGGCCACCTCCAAGTAGTGCTGAATATGCTTGCTGTAATGTTTTTGGGTCCTTCCTGGGAGGAACTCTACTCCTCCTTCAGTCCATGGGTTCTGAATCTTAGAGTTAAGTCAAGAAACAAGGCAAGAGATCCTGACTGTTGCCTGAGGTGGCTTTGTTCATGCTCTTGATTGTCCATACTTGCTTTCCTTTAATTGTATAAATCAAGCTTTACCCTCATTGGCTGTCCATCCTGCTCACGTCTAGGAGCGTCAGGTCTCTTCAGGGCAGGGTACCGCCTGGGGTCCACTCATCCTGCCTCTCACTGCGGCATTGTCTCCTCCTTGCTTCTGCTGGGGAGCACGCCACCCGGCCTCTATCATCTCAGGGTCCTGTCATCCCCATTGCTCCCAAGAACCAGCTCTGTAATTTTATCATCTGTCATCAGCTTGACCCACAGAGTGCAGCCATTCCTGAGCTTCTTGGTGATGCTGGGGCCACTCCCTCTAGAGCATTGCTTTGGGCACAGGAAGCCCTCCAGGCTGTCTTGGGAAGCACATCCACTCCAGCATGTCCATTTCTCTGAGCCACTGTGGCCATTCCTCCACCGTCTTGCTGAGTGTGGATCCTTGCTTCCTCCAGGCTTTCAAGTGTTAGCGTTGTCTCCAGGGATCCCGGCCAAAATGTGAAATCCTGAACCGAAGTAGAGTGCCCCCCATCACTAACGTCTCCCTTATTCAACTCTAGAGTCTATACTCTTTGTCCTGGTCCCATGAATATTCTCCTGCGTCCTTCTGGAACATATTAGCTTGATCCTGCAGCTCCCTTGCCACGGAGACTTTATTTTCCCTTTCTGGCCCAGCTCAGCCCCAGTCAGGCTGTGCTGAGATCTGGCCCTTGTCATTCATCTTGTTGCCAGGGAGGAAGATGGATCTAGAGCTTAAGGGGGCAACCATTGTCTTATAAGAGCCTGCCTTGTTTGAGGCCTCTGCGGGATCGTTAAGAAAGAAGAATCAACAGCCTTCTGCAGAAGTGGAGGGGACCACTTCTGTAGGCCCAGAGGATCCAGGGGAACAAGGATCTCAACTGTGCAGGTAACCCACCCCAAGTATGGGGGTCCTACCTCTTCCCTATAGGACCCTGACCTTGGAGGCCCAAGAACTTAACCTTCTCCAAAACTCTGTTATTCTTAGGATTAAGACCGGCCCTCCAGCTGACCTATCTTCCAGCTGCAGAACATTGGGATTTGCTTAGATGCTGCCAAGGAAGTACTTTGCCTTAAACAGGTGATGAGTCACCCCGAGCCTGTCACTTTCCAACAAATCGGCCACAGCCGCCCCATCCCACAGACCTTCTGGTCGCCGTCTCCCTAATGCTTCTCCAGTGCCAACCACGTTCCACTGACCCCCACTGACAGGATCCACACTGTCAGCGCCTGTGGCCTCCAGCTCCAATTTTCCACTTAGAGGCCACTTCTGACAACACTTCCCATGTCAACTGCCTTGAGGTTCCCTGGAAACAGAGTCTGAGATGGAAAACTGCAGGCAGAAGGTTTACCGCAGAGTGTTTTGGGGGGATTCATCTGTAAAGAAGGAAGAAAGGCAGGATTTTGTAGTAGGAGAAGCTGACTCAAAATGAGGTTGCAAAGGAGGCCACCTCCAGCCAAGCCTCAGGGGGGCCCTGGGGCTGAAATGGCCTATCAGAGTTGGTTCAGACTGTGTGCAGGGGACCGAGCCTTTGTATTCCTGCCCGTCACAGGGCATGGGTAGCCCTGCATGGGCAGTTCCGAAGCCCAAGGTGACGTCCAGTGAGCTCCTCAGTCATGAGCCATCATTCCCAGCAAGGGAGGTGGGTGCTCCGCCCTGGAGACCCCCCAGTACCACTTCAGCCAAAGTGGGCCTTCTTTCTGTTCTCTTCTTCCTGCTCTCACCCCCAACCTAAGATAAGGAGCAGAGAAAGGTCCTATCTGACGGGGAGGGACAGCAAAGGGAACACAGAAATCCGGGGTGAAGGAGGAAACCACAATTCACGTTTCAAAACACTAACCCACCGGACCAACTGCACGGTTTGCTAAGAATTGCCCATCCCCTTCTGTGCACTCCTAAGAAATGGTTCGCTCTTTTGTACACACTCTCTTTCCCATCACACTGAAGCGTCTCAAGGGCTATGATGGCCCTGGGATGTGCAGGCAGTGCCAATAAGTGTTGAATGAATAAACGAAATCATCAAGCAAGTCATTCAGCTTCCTCCAGATTCCTTACCGTGGGTCATAGGGTCAGTTTTATGGTCCGTTTTGTGGTTCTGTGTCCAAGGGAAATGGCCCCAGTACCATGCAGTACACCTGTTTGAGGCAAAGATCTAAAGAGACCGAGCTATTTTCTAAAACAAGAGCAGGAGAGATATGGCAAACATGATACAAGGGCATAACGTTGAAGATGAAAACACAGCCGCATGTGCTCAGTGTGGGAAGAGTCAGCAGCTACCCCCACGCCTGGGCGGTGTGGGCAGGTGGGCAGACCCTGGCTGGGAGCCAGCAGGCTCTGCGGTGGAGACGCAGAGTGAAGACCCAGGAACCGGCCTCGCTGGAGGCAGTTACCCCAGCCTCCGAGGCTCGGTTCCGTATCTGCAAAGCAGGATCATGAAAGTGATACGCTCTGGCCTCCGGGTCCTCAGGCAGGTCAAGCGAGAGACGTGTGTATGCTGTCGGCTGAACACGCAGCTGCCGCCCACAGGACAGCTGCTACCACCCACTCTCCCGCTGGGGCAGAGAGTTCCCTTGCAGGGCTGCTGCTCGGAAGGGTTCCCCAAGGGAGGAAAGCTGGCAAAAGGGACCTGAGGACCCATCACACCCCAGTGAGAGCAGCAGTTGTGCTCCGCTCCTGGCCCCGCTGATTTCCTGCTGGGGAACCTTTAATCTGAACTCCTTACAACTGCTTCCCTCGCGAATCTGTCATAAGGACCCAACTGTATAGTGTGTATAGAGCATTGAGAAATCATCTGTTATTACAGAACAACAGAAACTCTGAATTCATGTTAGTGTTCTGAGATCCTTGCAAAAAATGCTAGCTGTTAATCAAGGGGTCACTATTTTTTATTAGTACCTATTTTTTCTTTTTTTTTCTCCAACGTGTAAGCATGTCATTTTCTGTGACATACTTAAACGAAAAGGTCGTGTTCTCTATCATTACCTACCGAAAAGCCTTGATTTTTGCTGGTATTTGATTTTGTTTTAAGGGAAAAAATTCTAAATACTGTAGAAGGCAGTAACTGGGCTGAAATCACCTGCCCACCCCTCACCCTGTTTGTGTGCACCTTCCCTGACCAGCCGGGCCCTGGGCCAGAAAGTGAGCCTTCTCCAGGGCAGCCTGGGCGCTTGTGTGCCCAACCTAGAGGCCTCAAGCCAGGGCTGAGGGGTGAGAAGAGTGATACCCCTGCAACCCTGACAATGAAGCCCACGTTGTGAGATGCGTCCTTCCTGGAGACCCAGCCCCCCTGCAAGGCTGGGCACCTCCCATCGTCACTGACCCCTCTGCCTTACTGTTGTCCCCAAAGTAGGATAAGGTCTGCCAGGCAGCCCTGCCCATCCTTTGCACTGAACAGCCCCTAGGGCTTGTGCAAAAACAGCCCAAACAATGGGCACAGTCCCCGCTGAGCCAACGGAGGTCAGACCCACCCAAAGGCCACTTCATCTGACCCATCAAGAAACCAGTTCAAGCCCCGCTCCTTATGGTAAGTGACAGGAAACAAGAAGATGCCCAGCAGTTCTGAGGTTAACAGGGGGGGTCCTGCTGAGCCCCAGTCTCTGGTTTCTGTTCCTCCCAGTGTTCGCTCTCTAAAAAACGAATGAACAGAAACCTCAATTAAATAGAGTTGGAAAGCCAGAAAGGGGTGCTCTCATGCCCTGCAAAGATAGCAGAGCCCAACAGGAAGAAGACAGCCTCCTCTTCTTTCCTGACAAGGGCTCAGCCAATGAAAAGCCAGGGACTCTTTGTTTACAGCCCTCCCTACTTCCTTTCCCCTCTATAAAAGGGTTTTCCTTCCCTTGCTGTGTGGGGACTTGCACAGGGCTCACCATGGTTGCAGACCCTGAATTGCAAATCTCTACTGATCTGAATAAACCCATTTTTGCTGTAGGAATATCTGGCACTCAATTTGCTTAAGGTCAATATTTTGGTGGCCCATAAAAGTATCCAGAAAAGACCCCCAACAATTCTGGGGCTAGTGAGCAAACAAGTGCTCTACCCACTTTGAAACCACTGTTGCTCAGTGCTTTTCTCACCAACCCTGAGTTTTGAAGGTATGACTTTCTCCTGGATTCACACTTATGCACTCTTTGTGTTTTGAAGCCCTCCAGGCTTTATTCAGGATCTATTTTAAGGTTTCATCCTTTCTGGTTAAGGCTTTGTTCTGTATGTGAGTACTTGTTCGGTACTTTTGTCTGATTTGAATTCAGATGGTTTCAAATGGAATGGGCTAGCCTTCAGCACATTCCTTCAGGAACACAGGCTGTTTCATTGGAACTGTGCTGGTTCATCCTTCAGCCCATTCCTTTGGAACAGAGGCTGTGATATGGGAATGGTGCTGAAAAGCCTTTGGCCTGGCTTCTCTGAGACCAAGCTGTCCCCTTAGAACTGGCTGGTATTAGGCCTGCAGGCTGTTTGAGCTGCAAGAAGTTTAAGCTCTAAGCTACTTGAGCTGTTTATGTTGTTCAAAAATTATTCTTTTACTCCAGAGAAAAACTTCTGAGAAATGGAATCCCAGATATCTAAATACTTTGAGGATGCTCACCCTAAAGAGATGCCAGCTAAGTTTTTGTTTAAAAGCCATAGCATTTCTAACTAAATGGACCAATCTAACCAAAGGCAACTTAGAATATCAATGGCCTGTATGGGGAACTTTTGAAATCCTCAAACTTACTTTTCTTAATACTGAATTGGACTACCATAGTTCAAAAATTTCCAGAACTGAATGGAACACCTATTTCAATTGGTATTTTGAGGCTTCCAAACATTATCAGGAACGTAAAATTGTTTCTCTGCAAAATTTTAAGATTAACTGAGGCAAACAGACAATTAAGGAAAGATAAAATGGCTTCCAAAGCTTTATGCTCCTCCTCCTTGGCTTTTTTGTCCCAAGCTCCACCTCTTTCTCTTTTCCTTCTATGCTGTGTACACCTCCTCCATACCCTCAGTTCCACCATATTAATTCTCGTACCAAATTTTACTTTTTCCCTGAAACTCTCCCCACTCCCTTTTCCTTTGAACTTATCAGAAACTGTGCCTTTAAAATCAAGTGTTCTGAGGATCCAGAAGCTAAACCCTTAATTTCTTATATGCACTGGACTAAAGCTGAACTGTGATCCATAATCAAAGATATTCCCAAAGTAACTAAAGATTCTCACAGATTTGCTGAGGAATTTAATATAGTCATTCAAACTTATCAACCTGGTTTCTCTGATTTATATCAGCTAGTTCATATGTTTGTCAGTGAAGGCTAGGCTCAGCATTGGATGAAAACCACTAATTAGGGAAATCCTGAAAGGTCTCTAGAATGACAATGGGGAGACTAGCCCACCAATTATATGATCAGGCTCAGGCAATCAGTAGGCAACTTCATCAGGCAATTCCTAGGGTTTTTTCAAAGCCTGCTGATTGAAACGCAATTCAGTCTTGCACACAAAAATCTGATGAATCTGTTCATGAATTTTACAATCAACTTCAGATTATTTTTAAAGAAAATTCCGGTCTTCCTTCAGATGTTGGTTCTACCTGGGTAGCTTTTAATTCTATGTTTATTAACGGGCTGAACCGGGACCTTTCCTTTCTTGTAAAAAGGACCAGGATGGAATGGGAAAGGATGTTCACTCCAGATTTAGTTAATCTGGAAGACCAGCTCTCTCATACTCTAGATGAGTCGCCTAAAGCCACTAAAATTCTCAGTCTTTGACTCCAGCAAGTGAAGACCCTAAACAAAACCAAAAGCCTTCTATTTTCAGCCATTATTGCAAAGATTCAGGACAATAGAAGTGAAATTGTCAGAAATTTAAGCACATCAGTCACTTTCAGCCTCCTAACCAGCTTCTGCATCATCCTCCCCATTCTCAATGGCAGGGCTCCCAGGAACTACAGGGGCTCTTCCCAACCCTCCCTCTCACTCTGCTTGGAGAAACATTTCTCCAGATTGTGGATGAATCTATTTGACACAAAGCCACACTCTCGGTGCTCAATCCCCTGCCTTGGGGTACTAAAAGTTCACGTTACTGTGGATCTCTAATAAACCTCAAGAGGTTCCTTTCTCTGATCCTATTCCCTTTTGTTTAGGCTCTTTGAGAGTTACCGCACTCTTTTCTCCTTAGTTCCTCCTCCCTATATATTTATTAGGCCAAGACTTCTTAAAGAAGTATTATGCCAGAATTTCTTTCTCCTAAAATGGAGAAATAATTCTAGAAATTGAGAGTAGTCATCAAAGCAGCCAAGCAGGTGAATTAAGTAACCCTTTGACATCTTTTATTTGTTTCATCTCTGAGGGTAATAAGCTGATTCTGGAAACACTGATTATTTGTCCCTTTTGAATCAGCTAACACCCTCCTTATGGGCAAATCTCTGACTGATGTTGGTAAAATTCAGTGTGCATCTCCCATCAAGATTCAAGTAGATCCTCAAAACCTCTTCCCAGAATTAATCAATCTTCTTTACGCAGAGAAACCCTTCAAGGCATGAAGCCCATAATAGAAGGTTACCAAACTCAAGGCCTCATTATCCCTTGGACTGGCCCCTATAATACCTAACAGCCAAGGGTGGAGATTTTTCCAGAACTTCTGGGTAATAAACAACAGTGTTACACCTGGACACCCTGTTGTTTCTAACCCTCATACATTACTAACATCCATTCCCACTGGAAGCAAATTCTTTACTGTAATTGATTTATGCAGTGCATTCTTTAGTATATCGATGATGAAACTAGCCAGTATCTTTTTTGCTTTCACTTGGGAAGGAAAGCAATTCGCCTGGACGGTAATGCCTCAGGGCTTTACTGAGAGTCCTTATTTCTCACAAATTCTGAAGGCTTTTCTAGATGATACGAAGTTCCCTAGAGGCTCTACACTGTTGCAGTATGTGGATGATTTGCTTCTTTGCTCTCCTTCTCAAGCCTCCTCACCGGAAGACAGCATCCACTTCCTAAAACTTCTAGCCTTAAAGGGACATAAGGTCACCAAAGGAAAATTACACTTTTCCCAAACCCAGGTTCAATACTTAGGGCATCTGATATCAGAACAAGAGCTACCCCTAGATCCAGACAGGCTTCCTGGTGTCCTAAGTCTCCCCAAATCCAAAACTAAACACCAGCTACAAGGTTTTCTTGAGCTATTTGGTTATTACTGAAACTGGTTTCCAAATTTCTCTCTTCCAGCCAACCTCTGTATGTTTTACTAAACAACAGCCCTGACTTAATTTTATAGGAAGAACCAGAGGACATAGGCTTTAAGGCCTTAAATGGGAGTTTGATGAACCCACCTGCCATTGGACATCCCAATTATCAGATTTCCCTTTTCCTTTTTCTACATGAAAAGGAAGAGAATGCCCTTGGGCTACTCACCCCAATACACATGGACTACCGTTGACCATTATAGCCAACAAATGGACCCTGAAGCATGGGGACATTCCCCTTGCCTGGGAGCCATTAGAGCCACTGCCCTTTTGGTTAAGGCCACTGAGAAACTAGTTGTGGGGTCCCCTTTAACCATTTTTGTACCTCATGTCATAGAGGCCCTCCTGAATTCTTATCACAATCAACATTTCTCAGTCAGCCACCTCACCTCCTATGAAGTCCTTTTGTTAATTGCTACTCACATAACACCTTTACATTATAATAACCTTAACCCTGATATTTTCTCCCCTCTGTTATCAACAAAATCCTTCAGACTATCTAACACTGATGGACATTTTAAACTGCCTACTGGACCATTCAAGGTCTGGCAACTGTATGGGTTTCATACAATTTTTCCATCTTGTGGATATAAATATGTTTTAGTCATGGTCTGTCTGTTTTCACACTGGACTAAAGCCTTTGCTTGCAGGCAAGCTACTGACTCTTTTGTCTGTAAAGTCCTCTTAGAAAAGACTAACCCTGTCTCAGGAACTCCTCTCAAACTTTATAGTGAACAAGGACTCCATTTTACTGGCCAAGTACTTCAACAAATCTGCACTGTTTGGCCAGTTTTACAACACTTTCACTGTGCTTACCATGCTCAGTCCTCTGGTTTAGTCAAACACACTAATAGCATTATTAAGACTCAATTGGCAAACTTTGTAGAGGCCCTCAAAATATCTTGGCCAAAAGCATTGCCACTTGTCCTTCTAAATCTTATATCCTCCTCCTTTTGGAACCCACAAACTCTTACCCTTTGAGTTAGTCACAGGATACCCAATGCACTTGGTTCCTGCCTTTTTTGACCCACAACTGATAAAACAAGAGATATTCCAATATTGCAAAGATCTAATTGCTTTTATTAAAAATATCTGAATGTCATTTCAATAGGCTTTCAATCTGTTCACTTTTCCTCCTGGACACTACACCCAGGAAAGTTCCTTTCAGACACTGAGGGACTAAAAGCTGCTGAATTTGGAAAACCCTACTCTTGATCAGTCATGCTTTCAGAGACAGATCTTGATCAAAAGGGGGAAATGTAAAAAAATTAATAAACAGAAACCTCCATTAAAAAAAGTTGGAAGACCAGAAAGGAGGAGCTCTCAAGACCTGCAATGATAGCGGAGCCCAACAGGAAGAAGAAAGACTCCTCTTCTTTCCTGGTAACAACTCAGCCCATGAAAAGCCATGAACTCTGTTGGCTGTTGCCCTTCCAACTTCCTTTCTTCTCTATAAAAGCATTCTCCTTCCCTTGTTGGGTGTACTCTTACACATGGCTTGCCATAGCTGCAGACCCCATATTGCAATTCTTTGCTGATCATTAATAAACTCATTTTTAGTGGAGAAATAACTGGCAGCTTATTGATATCAGGTCAACGGGTCCCCTCCCACCAATGAGGCAGGAATCAAAGCAAATGCAAGATGCATGTGAGTGACAGAGACGGCCAAGAGGTCAGGGATGTCATGCTCACCTCTACCTCTTCAGGGCCTGGCACACAGCACACATTGAATTCATGAAGAATTCTCCCCTTTCTGCCAAACCACTGTTGAGTCTTCCCAGAGAGAAGCCCTCGTGGGTAAGGCAGAGAATTGCATCCAAGGAGTAATGAAGGACAAACAGAAGCAATCAACCACAGACATTTGGGTGGCTGAGTCTAAATCAAGATATTTATTAAAATATCATTTGTGTTGTTAAGAGTCAAAGGAAGGGAAAGAAAAACCTCACCTGTGCTGAGCCATGAGCCCTGGGTGCCTTGGATTAGGAGGTGCTCAGGAACTGTTTGTTCAATGAATAGAAGGATGAATGAAAGTAAGCAAGGAGTCAGTGAACTTGTCAACAAAATCGGAATCGAGTTGACTGTCAACCAAAGAAGGAAAAGAAGTAAACGGGATCCCAAACTGTCATTTTGTTTAGAAATAAAATGAAAATTATTGTAAAGAATAATGGTGTAATTGCTATAAAGCAATTTATAGACTGCTATAAAAGGCCTCTGGTCCAAGAGCTCAACTTCCTGCTGAAAGGGGATGCCAGAAGAGCAGGTGGTCAATGGAGGAGATAAAGAAACTGTAGGTCAAACCCTGTCCTGCCTGGGATAGACTCACCTGCCCAGGGCATATGTCAGATCTCAGGAATCTAGGTTTAGGGTAGATCGACTCAAGTTTCTGCCCAGTGCAAATGAAAGCCCTTGACATCCTGCTCCATGAGATAGGTAACTCAGAGAGGTTTGAGCGTGCTCTAGGGGAAAACAAAACAGACAGGTAGGCAAGGGAATCTTATAGAGCATGATCTTTACAAACTCCTGATTGTAAGCTCCAGCTTGGCCACTCACTAATTATGCCATTTGAACAAGCTTCTTAACCTCTCCGAACCTCAGAGTCCTCACCTGTAAAATGACAATGATAACGGTGCTCTCTTCCTCACAGTATAGTTGTAAAGATTAAATAGGACGGTTCTTGTAAAGTGCTTAGCACATTGGCCTCCATGCTGCCCGTTACTTTTATTATTGTGTGAGATTTGCAGGTTTTTTGCAGCATTGCAATACTGAGTAGATGATTAGCGTTTACCTCGGGAGCTCACTTTGGGATGTCACCTAACAGAGCCAAACGGTGCTAAACAACAGCACACAAGAGCAAGACCCCCGGCTGGGGTTTTCATCTCCAACCTGCCTCTGAGCCAGTCACTTCTCTGGGGGGGTCTCAGTTTCCTTAGCTGGTAGAATGCAAGTTTCTTGCTTCCTGTTCTCTGAACCGTCTTCCCATCTAACAGTTTCTGAGGCTGTGCTTTCATAAAACACAGTCTATGATGGAGCCGGCTTGGCCATGCATGAAGTTAGGCTCCCTGAGACCAACCTCAGCCTTTCCAAGCCACTCGTGGCATCCTCCCCATGTGGAAGCCACCCTTAGAGAGTGTTTATATCCCTTGCTGTGATTACAGCTGATGAGTAAATTTCCGATGTGCTTGAATTTCGCCAGGCTTACAGCTCACAACAAAAAGCAAAGTCAAGTCCACACTCTCATCTGTAAGGGCACCCAACAAGACTTAAGAAGACATCCCCTAAACATATACCTTCTTTAACAACCTCTCAGAAGCCAAGTGTTAAACAAAAGCAAACCTTGAAATTTTTCTCTTGATTCCCTATGATGGGCATTTGCTGTTTGCTCTGCAATTGCATTAACACATGTGTACACACGTGTGTACAAGGGCACACACACGTACACGGTGGAGTACTGCCTGAGGTTTGACAATTCTTAATGGTCAAAAAAAACAGCACTGGCTATTTGCATGGATGGGTGGTTTAATATTGTGAACAAGATTTCCTGGACAGGACTGTGGGATAAGAGACCCACCAGGTGCCAGAGTAAATTACCAAAAAACGTAAATGAGGAAAATGATCCATTTAACATACATCTACCATCCTAACTCCCTAGGAACACAGATTACCAAGTCTTAGACGAGATGAAGAACCATAGACGGTTGCTCAGACTTACAAGCTAAAAGAAAATCAAAGTTCTGCTGCTGGATTCTCACGCTATTTTGTCACTATCTTGTTGCATTGGCCTGGGAAAAATAATTATATCTTTCTGGGACTCAGTTTCCCCATCTGTGCAATCAGAGTTTACATTAAATGGCATCTCAGATCCTTTCTAGTTTCAAAATGATGGGAAATCGCTCTAAAACCCCTTTTAAAAATCGCTTTTTAACCCCTTGGGGCCATGGGTCACTCTAAGTATCTGATGAAAACGTGGGTCTTCTCTTTAGAAATATACACAAAGCTTCATAAACACACAGTTTATGGATAGAGTGTGAGAGAGGATTCAGAGAACCCCTGGAGGCAATTGTGGAGAATGGACTTAAAACTTCAGGCTTTAGGAAGAGATCTCTAAAGACTATCGCTCTGAAAAAGAAGCAAAAGATACAGCAGCTGGAGAAGTACGGCAATCTGAAATCTTAGTTTAGAAATAAATATAGCTATCTCATTCTGAGTTTTCAAAAACTGAGTCACAATTCTGTATAATACATCAAAAAATTAAAAGATGCAAGATATTAAAGCAAGATTCATTATTGTGATAAGCTATGAAAGCTGTATCTGAGGCCAACTGGAAGTGTGTCAGATTCTGATAGATCAGGTATTATGCAAATGTCCGAGGCTGCAGTTAATGAGTTGCATGTTTTCCCCAGATGTTCCAGCCATGTTCCAAAGCTGGAGGGAAGCTGGCTAAGGACCAAATCAAATTTTTATATATCTGTAAGATAGTGCCAGGCACTCAGAGTTCATCAGCCCCATATTGGAGGCATCAAGGCACCACATCATGGTTGGATAACCCTACATTCAATCCATTTTACTGCAGACAGAACAAATAAACTAAGAATCAGAGCACTCAGTGACTCATGTCAGAGGTACAGATTGAAAGTCAATGCTTGTCCCACATATAATCTAGCTGGAGAAAAGTTTATAGGGGAGAATTCTGCATGCTGAATGCTGCTGTTCCTCCCTGAAAGGACAGCTCCGTGTGTGTGTGTGTGAGAGAGAGAGAGAGAGAGAGAGAGAGAGAGTGTTGTGAGTGTGTGTGTGAGAGAATGTGTGTGTACGTGTGTGAGTGTGAGTGTGTATGTGCATATGCTCACAGCTTAAAACAAAACCACCCATTCCAGGAAAACAGAAAAGATGAAGAAAAAGGAACCCAAAACTTCTATTTCATTTAGAAGTAAATGCAAGAATAATTGTCAAAATTGTAGTTGAAGTAGTGATTTTGAGAGTTGTTTCCAAGTATATTTCCAGAGACACAGTTTACCAGAAATTTACCGCCATTTCTTCAGCCATCTCTCAGTTTGGACTATTTGTCCTGTTCAAATACTATGTTTCAAAGGAAAATTTTGGAGTTTGGAGCTCTATTTAGCGAGGATGTCATTCGGCATTGAAGGTGAGGTTAACATACAGGAGTTTGCCCTCTACTAGACTGTAATATACTTAAGGATCAAGATTCTGCATTCTTCATTGGTGTCTCCCCAGGACACCTGTCCAGTGCTTGTCACATAGGTGATCATAGCTGTTTGATCAACTGAATTAAGTTATTGCCTATGAATGCTCTGTGGTAGCAAGAACACTCACCAGCTGCTTTAACTCAGCAACTTCTGTGACCTTCCCTGACCTCAGTTTCCTTATCTATAAAATCAAGAGTCTGTACCAAATGTGAAGTGAAAGACCCATTTGGCTTTATGCCTCTCTGTGAGCTTGTTACCAAGAACCCAGCCTCAGAAGGAACTCACCCTGAGACCACCCATTCTAAATGTTTCTTTTCATCAAAGGGGATGTAAAGAAAAGGCAATTTTTCAGGGTATAGGTATAGCTGTATACCTATATACCAGGGGACAGTCCTGCATGCTAGCTGAGGCCTTTGCTGTTTCTGAATGGCTTCTGATTTATGTGGAACCGAGACCCATTCAGGAGACCCACTGCATTCTAAAGTCTTGGAAAACTGTTCTATCCGAGGACTGCACTTTAAAGCTGCTCTGAAGGGCACTTTGCCTCCGGAAGAACAGGCGATTATTGAAGTCCACGGGGGTAGTGAAACGACTTCTGCAAGAGGCAGTGCTCTGAGCAAATTGCAGCAACTGGACCATGGATTCCGAGGCACAAAGGCAGAGATTTACAGACCTACTTTCCCGAGCCCACTTGAAAGTTGCCGACAAAGGCAAGAAAGGTAGAAAGAGGAGAAAGAAGGGAAGAGGGTCAGGTGGTTGAACTCAGGAGCTCTGGTCTTCCCCCTGGTCCAAGTGTCACCCAGAAGCCAGAACAAGAAGATCTGGTAGAAAACTAGCGCAGAGAGAGGAGACATCACCTGTCCTGCCAACCCCGGGCTCTGGCTCTCTCAGCCTCCCTCCTCCTGGGGGGTCTTCCCTGGACCCCTCCTGCACCCCTCATACAGCCTGCCTTCCCATCCACCAGGCCCTGCTCTCCTGAGTGCCTTGTCGTGTCTCCCCCCTGTAGCTCTCACTTCACTGCAAAAGGATTACCTGTGTATATTCCCACGTCCTTCGTTGGAGTGACGTTCTACGAGGCAGGTGTGTATCTAAGTGGTCTCTGTACTCCCAGGACTTAGCTCAGTGCCTCACACAGAGGTGGCACATGACAAAGGTTGAATGAAAGACGAATTGAAGGAATGAGCAAAACTGACAAGGAAGGGATGACTCAAGAATGCATTCATTCAATGAACATTTACTGAGGGCCAGCTCTGTTGCTGGACCAAAGGACAGTAGGATGCACAGGGTGCGGTGGCAGGGGACAGGACACTCCCAGGCTTGGCCCCCATTGAGAGGCTTGCCGCCACCCCCAAGCACTCACTGGAGTGCGCTGCAATCGTTGCCCTCCTTCCTGAACCTCTCAGCATGCAAGGGAGCCCAGCAAGTGCCAATGCGGTCACCTCCGATCCTGGGAGATGCTTAGGAAGGTCTTAACATGGAAATGACACTCTTCGCCAGGGAAAGAGCTAGAAGCTGAGGAGACTGGCTGCCTTGGAATGGAGGGGTAGCTGAGATCAGTGTAGGGCTAGGTCACCAAGGTGGCCAAAGAGCTGTGATCCCAAGGGCACAATACACAGAAGGAACAGGACAGTGAATAAGAGGCCAAACAATGGCCAGAGCAGTAGAGGAAAATAGCTGCAGGAGCCTGGGCGGAGAGAGGTCCAGCCACAGCTCAGGACTGAAATCCCCAACCAGGGCCAAGGACATTGGTGCCTGATTCGTTTTGTCTTTTTCCAGCCTCCTGGGATTAGCTACTGTTCTGAGGTCAGGCTGATGAAAATACAGTTAGGAGTTTGGGAATAACAGATACACACTACTTTATATAAAAGAGATAAGCAAGAACCTACTGTATAGCACAAGGAACTGTATTCACTATATTATTATCTGTGATAACCTGTAATGGAAAAGAATCTTAAAAAGAAGAGAGATATAGATAGATAGATAGATCTTAAAAAGAAGAGAGATATAGATAGATAGATAGATAGATAGATAGATAGATAGATAGATAGATAGATATAGATAGATAATGTGTGTGTGTGTGTACGACTGAATCACTCTGCTGTACACCTGAAACACAACATTGTAACTCAACTATACTTCAATTTAAAAAAGAAAGGAAAATACAACGGGATTGTGTCCGCAGTTAGCTGCTCAGAACCTTGACAGCCCCACACCACCCTAACGTTCAGCACACGTGGTCTTGGGTACCAAGCATCACAAAGCCGTGTGTAATATGCGTAGATTTTGAAACTGGGCTGTTTGGGTTCAAATCCTGACTGTCACATACCAGCTGCGAGACTTCAGCAAATTACACCATCTCTCTGAACCTCAGTTTCCTCATTTGAAAAATGGGACTAACAACAGTACCTACATAACAGAGCTGAGACTTCAATGAGCTACTATATGCAAATTGCCAGGAAGAGTCCGGTATAGTCAGTGCTATGTCCGTTGTTGCCGTTATTATTATTTATACAGTAATAAAGGGCACATAACACGAAAGACATGGGAAAGCTGATTTTATGGTGTTATTAGGTGGTGAGAGAGCATATGCACTCATCTCGCTATGGTGGCAGCATTACTGGGGTGCATTTTTTCCGCATTCTAAAACCAAGGAGCAAGGGGCGGGGGGCATAGGGGTGTGTCCGCATTCCTGGCATGGAAATTTATAGCAAATGGGTGGCCATTGTTTTCTATTATTAGATTACTTACCGCCGCAGGACTGATGGGTGAGGGTTGATAAGAAAGGCCGCCCAGAAAGTCACACATTCTAAGCAGAAGGCGCCCAGGTCCCACCCCAGATCCACCAGTGAGACCCCGGGCGGGCCCTGGTCAGGTCCTTCACGCCTCTGAGAGGGAACTGAGACGCTAATACAGGCAGCAAGGAGTCCAAGGCCAGCAGCTTAAAGCTCTGTGGAGTCTAGATGTCTCCCCAGATCTCCCCGGGCTGGGCAAGCCAACAGCAAGACCTCACCACGCAGACGGGGCAACGGGTGGGCATGGTCCGCCCAGCTCTCCTGGGAGCTGGTGGAGTCAGCCCATGAGCTCAGCCCTCCGGACTCGGAATCTAGAAAAATTACCAAAACAAGGCTGGGGGTGTGGGTGAGCCCCAGAGAAGAGGGTGCAGCGGAACTGAGGCCCCGTGACTTAGCGAAGGGGCAAGGGGGCTCTTTCTAACCCTCATATCAACATCTGAGCATCTGCCAGCAAATGATAAACTGAGGTGACATGCGAGGCAGATGCCCGGCTCGAAGAAGCTTTGATGCGTGACGTCTTCCTTGGTGAGGAGGGCATGGGGGGAGGGGAGGAAGTGGCGCTTTGGTGGCTTTGTGTAATTATTTCCCAAGAGTAACCGCATGCTGTTTTCTTCAAACAAATGTCCTTGTGCGCTGCTGCCCTCGATTGAGATCAGTTACAAGGAAAACTTTCCCCACAGGGTGATCTGGGATTTTGGCTCTCCTTTCAAACCGTCCTGCAGAATGCCTTTGATGTTTCCTCCTCGGTCCCTGGGTACCCTTTCCTCAGCTCAGCTGACTATCAAGTCGTTTTGGAAGTAGTTGCTTTCAAAAGTGGCCCTTTTCAAGGAGTTTCTCAGTAGACGTTTCAGCACCAAGTTGTACACACATTTATAACACGTCACCTCAGCCATCGGTCTGCTTCTGAGGCTGAAAGCGGGGCGGGATTATCGCTGTCTCCGTGTTTTGCCCATTAGTGAGGGAGGGAGGGCTCATCCCAAAGGTAGAACAGACACAGGTGCAGGAGAGGGGGAGCCACTCTTACTCACTTGCTCACAAGTCCCTTATTTCGTGAGGGCAGAAGAAGCTCCAAGTCTGGGCTAAGTTCTGCTCTACAGAAGAATCAAGATGCTTGCAGAACGAAAGGCAAGGCAGACACAAGTAACGGCTGCAAGAGATGAAACCTACGAGGAAGGCACGCAGAGCACCTCAGGGGGCCCCAGAGGAGAGAATGGTATGAATTTGAAGGGGATGGAAACATTCAGTCTATAGCATGGCTTTCCCCACCCACCGCTCCAGACACCCTCCCGCTTCCGACCCTACACACATGAAGAACAGCTCTGCTGCCCCAGCCACCATCCTCTGGTGTGGGGAGGTGAAAGGGCAGGAGCTTTCATCAGCACTCCCAGCAGGACAGCTGCTCCCTGCACCTCTGCTAAGGACTGCCTGTGTCCACTGCGTCTGCGGCCTGAGAATTTTTGTTTTTCTAACTGGGGACCTTATTAGCTGCTAACTGCTGAAAGATGAGAAATTGTGATTTGACCATTCAGGTGCTTGGCCTCTCAGCTAAAATCCCCTCTTGGGAGTCTGCCTCTGCCTCTGCATATTCAGAATTTTCCAGCCATCTCCATTCTGTCAAGTAATTGTTTACAAATTAGATTCCCAGGGAATATATATGGTCAGAGAATGCTAGTGTTACACACATAAATAACAACAAATTGCTTTTCTCAGAAAAAGACCAACCGTTCTCCAAATAAGCAGTGTCATGAGGACACTCGGGGACCTTCCACCTCATCCACCCACAGCTGAGAGCATTCATCATCACTTTCTCTCCAGACAGGAGCTGGGAATGTATACAGGGCAAGTCACAGCAGCCACGATCCATGTCCTCTCCTCTTAAGCTATCATTAAACAATAGTCATTTCCAATTATTTTCTCAATTCAAAATACTCTAGCGCTCGGTAAAAACAGGAAGCATTTATTTGGGCTTTCATGAGCGCTAAGATGACATAACTGCTTGTTCTGAAGCGTCCACTCTTTGCAGGAATCGGTTAGGTCTTAGAAGCTAGCTTCAGGCTATCATCGGAAATCCAGTTCCCCTCCTTCCCCGTAACACAGCTTCAGTACTATTTATGCCCATCTGAAAGCACAACGTTTGCCAGCCTCTCTGCAGCTAGGCGTGGTCCTCTGAGCCCCCGCCAAGGATGTGCAAGATGAAATGTGTGTAGGTGTGGCCAGGGAGAGCTTCCAGAAAGGCTGCTTAATAAAAGCAGAAGGGAAGGGAGTGGCCGCCCTTTCATCCTCTTCCTCTTCTCTGCTCTTTGAAATATGGATGTGATATTTCCAATGCCCACAAATACCTTGACCATGAGGTTGCCATGAGACTGAAGCAAACCACGTACTGGGATGGTGGAGCAGGAAGACAGAAGGAACCTGGTCCCTGTGACTGTGAGTGTGGAGCGGCCGCCCCTGCCCTCGGCTGCCAGCACCACCTCCTTTAGGAAGAGGGAAACAGCCCTCATCTTTTTCGAGCCACTGTGGGTCGGGGCGTTCTGTCACAGACGGCCAAACCCAATCCTAACCCGTGCCACGCTCTACACACCTCCTCTATACAGCCCAGGAGGCGCGGGCGTCAGGAGCCCACAGTTTCTCTGGAGGCAGCACTCTTGTTATTCTATTATCAATTCACTCAAGAACTACTTGCTGAGGTTCTGTTTATTATGCCCCTGGAAGGTAATTCTGTCCCCTAAGTTTCCCAGTGCAGTTTAGGATGTAAAATCAGATGTGACTCTATTCCAGGGCAAGGCAACAGGTCCCCTACAGAATTGAGTCTCACCTGCTAGAAGCTTGTCAGTGTCAAAGTATTAGAACTGGACACTATTTGGTCTTTCCCTCCTTTTGAAGGGCTCAGGATAGAAATTTGAAAGAGATGTGACAGAGAAGGGGGTGCGTGTGTGTGTGTGTGTGTGTGTGTGTGTGTTTTAGAGGAAGAGAGAGACAGAAACAGAAGAAAAGTTGAGACTCTGCAGATAAATGCTGCTGAATTCACATCTCCCATCAAAAGCACCGTGATTCTTAGTAACATTTACAGTGAAGCACTAACTCACGTGCACTTAAGGGCTGTTAAAACTCTAACCACCGTAGCGAAAAATTTAGTGTAACCACTCAACTCCATATAACTTTATTATTTTCAATAAAATGAAATGTTAAGTATAGAACTAAAAGTGATCGAGTTTTTATGTTTAGGTAAGACTTTTCACATAATTAGACTCACCAATCTATAAACTTCAGTTTCAACACAGCCTCGAGTTTTGGTGTAAAAAGAGTGGATCACCGTCATCTCAAGACACGTCTCTCCAGTTCTGGGAAACACCTGATTTACTGCGAATCCCCCAGAAAATAAAAGAAGTCACTTTCATATTCCTTTGATGATGCCTATTACTAAATTCACTTACTTCAGTAAGAATCATACAAAAATAATATTGCATAGCAAGAATAAGACCCTCTAACACGTGAGCAGAGGTGAGAGTTAATAATCAACTAGACCACATACTTTACCCTGAAATTCCACAGTATTTCTCAAGAGCGTGTTAATGGCCTCTGCCTGAGAGAGCGTGAGGCACATGTTCTTTTTTTCCAAAAACCAAAATGACAATAATTAAACCAGGCAGCTGCCGCCCCCAGTAATATGACAACCTCTCCCCGCTCCCTGGAATTTGCTGGAATCACGCTGCTTGAGCTCATCTCATTCAAATGTGCTGTTCTCTTCCTGTGCCCCAGCAATCTGGGTTAGTTTCCCATCTATTAGCTGAATTATTCAGATGTTTTCCCACAACGGCACTAGCAGTGCTCATATAACTAGTTTCTAAATCAACAGTGAATTACATTATTGACAATCTGAGCAAATTAATTAAGAAATCTGTCAGGAATGACGCTATGAGAGCTGGCTCCTTTTCAAGTCAGATCCTCGGTCTTTGAGATAGAATCATACCTGATGTGATTTCGGAAGTGGAAGGGTGAGCTATGACACCAGATCTGGGGATGGAGAGAGCCCCACTGGGCTGAAAGGTAAAGCCAGGGTCGGCTGGAGACAGAAAGCTGCGCACACACACACACACACACACACACGTGCGCTCACACCCCCGCCCCCCACACACACAGTACTGCTGGCTGGCTAACATCAACTAACACATGCCAGGCTGCAAAAGTTATCCTACACAGACTAAAGCACTTTTCAACATGTATGTATCGTGGTTTCTTTCACGCACAGACTCTGGTGTCAGGAAACATCATTAACATGTCAGAAGAGGCTACTTTGTCTTTTAAGCTTTTGAATGCATGAGCTGCAACATCTGGGGTCTCAAGGCCCCCCAAAATAAGCTGCCTAGGAAACTTCCTTTGGTGCCCTGCTACAAGAAAGCAACTTCTCTATCCATCTATTTCTTTCCTTTCTAGTAAAAGTATTGATGATTTTTCCAGATAGCCTTACAACCAAAACCCAACATACAGTACAAATAAATAAATTAGATAAATAATAAATAATCAGAATGTAATAGTATTTTGCTGTCTGGTTTGATTTAATCTGAGAAAGTTTGAGAGCCTGCTAGATAAAGCAGCAATACCCTTGCAAATTTACAGTAGAGAACACATAGGATGGAAAGTCTGAAGTCCTAGATTCAAGGCTGAGCTCAGTCCCTGAGTAACTGGGAGGACTTGAGCCTCTGCCGCGTCTCCCCCAAAGCTCCGTGTTTTCACCTGTGATGATCCCTGCCTCCCAGGCTGCAGGGAGGTCCAGGTGGGGAAACGTGTTGGAAGGAGGTAACGACCCCCCGGCATTCTGAACACGCCTGTTTTCCAACACACAGCTGCAATATCTCGTCTTGTTTTGGGTTCAGAGCAACCTTTCCAGAAGCATTGTCTCTGGTTTAATAACAAGAACCCTGAGGCACACAGAGCTAAGTAAATATTCCCAAAGTGCAGAGTCCTAAGAGACTGGACTCCCCCCCACCCCGTGCCCCAGCCACCGGTCTCCCAGCTGAGGCAGCATGCCTGTGACAAAAGGGTTGGAGCTGAGCTCCTGAGGGTGAGTGAGAGTCTCAGAGAGGGCGGAGGGGGCCTCTGTGTGGGTGACGGGCTGGGGAAGGAGGTCTTCCAGGAACCTCTTCTGGGGAGGGAACCACAGGAACCGGGATGAGATGTGCAGGTACAACGTGTATCCTGTGTCTGGGACCAGTGAGAACAAGTGAACACGGTCCATGCCAAAGGAGCCAGGCAGGGGATGAAAGAGGGGTGGTGACAGTAATACCGACCACAAGAACCACAATCACAGCAACTAACACTTACTGAGGGTGAAGTGCAGCTGGGTCCAGTTCAAGGTCCTGACCACGTATTAATCAACTGTGCTCACATCACCATGCGATAGATGAAGAAGCAGAGGCTTGGAAGGGCTTCGTGACTTGGAATTTGTTGTGAAGTGGGGCTCTGAGAGTCTGGGGAAGAAGTAGGGAATGTCCAGAACCCTCCATGAAGCCCTCCCCACCCACAGTGCAGCCTCAGAACTGCCTGAGAACCATCAGGGGGGCGGCCAGCCCACTCCCAGTAAGCTTCACATGACCTGGGGCTTTCAAGGTGGAAGACCATCTTCCTGGGACTTTGCAAAGGCAATTCCGACGTCTTGTCCCTTCTACCTCCAGACTCTGCGATTCCATGAGGCTCAGGATTTGGGGTCAGTTTTCTGACCTGGCACTCTCCAGGGTCCTCACTGGTCACATCCAACCATGTGACAGAGCCAAGGAGAAAGGAGAATGGAGTTTGTTCACACACACACCGCACACACGCACACGCACACACGCACACACACAGAGAACAGAGTTAATATGTGTTATTCCTGTATGGTTGGATTCCAGGAGTAAGGTGGTTGTTACTTGTTCCTTAACTCTCCATATTTTCAAATTTCCTACAATGACCACTTGTCATTTTTGTAGTCAGAAAAAAACACTAATCATTTTAAACAGAAGTGATATGTAACTACAAAGGGCTAATAGACAGTCGTGGCTTCTGGACCCTGGAGACGGCAAAGCTGCGAAGCACAAATTAAGAAGCACATAACGATCAAGTCACAGCCCTGCCGCACCTTGACCATTATACTTTGGGTAAAGCGTGTACGATCTTTCCAGACCTCACTTCACCGTTGACAAAGTGGAGTTGCAATATTTTCTCAATAATTTCACTGGATTTCTCAAAGAACCAAACCGATGATGCATATAAAGTGCTTTGTATAGTGTAAAGGCACCCATGTTGTCATTACGCTTGCTGCTCTTGTAGTACGAGTATTCGTATTCGTATTCGTATTCCTATTATTGATGTAGAGGTAACTTGCACACTGAGGACAACACATACTTAACATTTTTCTTTATTTGACGATCTTAACATAATGCTATTCATTCTTTGAGGGCTACTATATTGAGGATGAAAATAATGTGGGTCCCATCTGCCTGTTTGAGTTTTCTTGCTATTCGTTAGCTTATTGATAGACATTCAACTGCTTAAAACCAATCACTTAGACTAAAAGCTTACCCAGGGTTCTGGAGAGAAAGGAAAGAGTCTCCTCATATCCTTCTTCCCAGTTTTCAGATAAAAAGCTCTACTTCCTTTAACCCAGGTGGGAGGGTCCTTCTACAGGAACCCAACCTGCTGTTAAGGATGCTTCTCCCCACAGCATCTGCCTTTGGTCCCGATGCTCTCTTTGATCTGTCCACGGAAAAAATACCCACCCTTAGCAAGGGTAACCCTTCCCAGGAAAACTACAAAATGGCCATTTCGGATAATGATGGTCTTATTACATTATACATTATTTACACATAGACCTACAGTATAAAACACTTTATAACCCTACACTCCAATTAAAACAAAACATATTGTGCAGACTCTTTTTAATTTAGGGAAAAATATAGTTATAGCGACAGAGTCTTCCATTTTCAGATGATTCCGTAAGTGCAGGCAAGAGATTTGTCATTAAGTAGTACTGATGATAGTAGTAGTAGTCACATGTTTGTCAGTTTCATTAACCTTTCAAATTAGGTATTCATAATGTGTTAATGACAGCACAGCACTTCATTACATTATTCAGTGTAACCTCATGGATATGATATACAGTTGATCATGTTAGAATCTCTTGTCCTTACAGCTGTTAGAAAACATTGTACTTTCCAAGATCAGTAGGGATGCGTGAATACCAAACAGAAAAATCTAGAGCTCAAAGAATAATGCTTGGCCCTGAAGTCTGATCAGGGAACACCAGACAGTTTCTACTTGTGACGGACTAAGCTCCCTCGAATGTTTGATACAAGAACTGGAGAGCCACAAAGCTGATGGAGAGCTTGAGAATTGTTTTAATTAAATTGCTTGCCTTCGGATTAGCAGTGATAAATTGAATCATGGTTTAGCAAATAGTCACTCCCCCTCCTTCTTGGAAGACAGCGTACGTTCCTGCCCTACTGACTATGGAATCGGCCAGCGGCTTGTTCTCCAACGGGATGTGAGCAAACGTGATAGGAGCAAAGGTTTTCAATGAGCATGCCCGGTTGCTTTGTCCTTTTGTGCTCCGGTGATGCGGTATGAGGGGAACGTGGCCCAGAGAGTCACTTCCCCTTAACGTGGGCCCCTGAATAAGACCCATGGAGCAAGCCTGAGCCTGACCTGAGCCTGGGACCAAGGCTGGCCAACCTAATAAGATCAGCAGAACCTCAGCCAACCCACAGACCCGCATCTGCAGCACATCAGTGTTTGCTACAAGCCACTGAGATTTTAAAGCTGTTTGTTACAGCATTATTTGGGCAACAATGGAATAATACAATGGCAAAACTATTTAACTGTTCTGTTTAACCATTCATTGTTGTAATAGGATCATGAACCATTCTGAGGTTTGATTTCTGAAGAGTACAAAATGTTTGTCTCTTTCACGAAAATCTTGGCACTGATACCAAATCATCTTGGCTACATCATTTAATTTTGTGTGTGTGCTTCAGTTTCTCATTCATTCATTTATTCAGTCAGGCATTCACATACTCGTATAACATATTTTCAAAGTTCTTTCCATGTTCCAGACACTATGCCAACCGCTGAAAACAAAATGGGGAATGAAATAGACAAGATTTTTTTAACTCAAGGGAATCACATTCTATAAAACGGGTAGAACTCCCCCGGTCTCCCAGCCTCACGAGGTTGGAGGAATGGAATAAGATCTAAGATTGTGTTTGTGAACATGCTATGAAAGCATTGAAAGCCATGAGCAAACATTAGGGAATCTTCCTTTGAATTTCAGGATTGTCATTAGTCAAAAATCTCGACCAAATTTTTTAAAGTCCATGAGCTTTCTTACAATAAAAGTCTTACCGCCAAGTCTGAAGCCGACATCATTATCTTCAGCCTACAGGTAAACAGAAATCTTTATATCCATCAAATACTGTATGGGTATGGTATTAACCAGCTTCTGAACCTTGCCCATGGAAACTAAGCATCCCTTATTATTAGTGAAAAGAATAATGAATTTCTCCCTCCCAATTTCTTCTGATGTCTTTATATTTTTCAAAAGCATGTGTATTGATGCTAATTTCCTTCACTTTGGCAATTACTTAGTAACAAGGAATAGAATGGATGCATTTTGACGGCAAGACTTCATAACTGGGTGAAGTCAGTGAAGGGGGCGATGGTCCTGGAGTAGAAGACAGTAGACCCTTCGAGCAGGAAGGAACCGAGGTAGCATCCCTTCCAAAGCCTCACCCACAAGTGAGGAAACGTAAACCCAGGGGCTGAACTGATGCATTTGGGAAGAGCCAAGAATGGCATCCACAGCTTTTTACTCCCAGACCCACCCAAGATCTCACTGGTTTTTTTGTTTTTTTTTTTTTTTTGGCCACACCATTCGGCACGCGGGGTCTTAGCTCCCCCACCAGGGATCGAACCCCTGCCCCCTGCAGTGGAAGCGTGGAGTCTTAACCACTGGACCACCAGGGAAGTCCCCCCACAGCATCACTTCAGGAGATGTGTCAGAAAGCTGAACAATCGGCTTAGTAAAAATGAACAAGCAGGTATCTTTCATCTGTGATGCCCAGTTGTGAGTTGGAATTTGCAGGGGGGAGAGATGCATTTACCATCCAGAGTCTACGTGATCAAGGCTGCTCAGCATGCATGCCTGCTACTAACGTACAGTTTCCTTCAGATGTCATCAGGTGTCCTTCTCTTTGAACCAAGCCCCCAGGCATCAATGCAGGGCCCCGCAGGGCTTTTATCTTGTTTCTCACCATCGGGGTGATTTGATCCATCGCTGACAGATGCTGCCCAAATTTGCCCCTTCATTCTTCCTTCTAAGGTAAAAACACAGCCTCGTACTTTCACCATCCTGTGACTTCGTCTTCACCCTTCGCTGGCCTGCCAGCCGTTCTGCCTCAGTGAAAGTAAACTCATTGAAACTGCTCTCTCTGCTTTTTTCCACACGTATCACCTCTGATCTTTATAACCCTTTGAGGTATCTCTTAGTATCCCCCCTTTTACGGGTGAGGAAACAGAAACTCAGAAATTCCCTTACCTGGTGTCCCACTGCCACTAAAAACCTAAACCAAAGCTCATACCCGGATCTGTTTTCAAAATATTTCTCTTTTGCACCAAAGTACACTTTTTTTAATTAAAAAAAAAAAAAAAGCACAGTTTTTAACAAAAGGAGATCTGCAAATTACAAGGAGTTTTCTGAGGATGAACCCGGATGACCCCACTTCTAAAATCCGCAAATACCAAAGCGAAGGCTGGAAAACCGCAGCTAGGAATTTCATCTGCACTTCACTGTGCTCTATCGTGTTACCTACGCTGACGAAGACCTTCCACACCTCCTCCGAAGCCCCATCCGCAGCTGCCTAGGAAATATCCTTTGGTTATCTCAGTTTAGTAAGAGGCATAAATCTCAGTAAAGCTACTTAAAGAGTGAGTTAAGCAAGCAACCCCAATGAAGTGTTTAAAAAAAAAAAAAAGATGGGTAAAGCACCAGATGTTATTACAGCCACCAGTGAAAGCCTGTTCCTCGAAGCTGCAAGAGGAGGTGGGCCGGATGCCACGCTGCGTTTGAAGCCCACGGCCAAGCTTAGCCTGGACGATAACGAGAGCATCGTAACCTGACAACTGTCTGCAGGGTCCTGGTGTTGCCCTCGACGGCCGTCACCTCCGAGCACTGGGCGGAGCCAAGCCACACCTTCCCCAAAGGCGCCCACGGTGAAGGCCACGACCTCACTCAAGGTGCCCACGTAGCCGAGGCGGTGAAAGAAGTCATTTTCCTCATCAACTCAGAAAGGAAAACTCTTAACACTTGGTGCTTCCACTGCTTCACGGCAGGACACTCGGCAGGGCGAGAACGGCGGGGCTCAACGTCCCCCGCTCCAGATGTCAATCGCGCTCTCTCAGGGCCCCCTTTCTCACACTTGCCAGGGACCATCCGACACATAGGACGTGTGATCTCCGAGGGGAAATGCGTCTGTGTCCTCCTGCATCAGGAAAGCTGCCCACCCCCCGGGGTCTTCTGCTCGGTGGAAAGGTCTCTCAGCGCCAGGCCATTCTCTTGACACCTTCAAACAAAGCTAAATTCAGTTTGTCAGTTTCCTCCTCTTGTGTGGCCCATCAGGGGAGGTCTGCTCTATGCGGTAACCCCTGCCCATTCGCTGGCTGCTCGGCTGCCTGCAGCCCCTGTCCATACCTTCCCTCCTGGTGGAACCCACTCAGTGGGGTTAACATCTGTCCTTTCCTCTTTGCACTTCAAAGGTCAGCTCTAGAAATTTCGTGGTGAAAAGACGGGGCAGGTGTTTCTGGGAGAAAGGGAAGAATGAAAATGTGGTTCAAACCCACATAGCGGAAAGAATATGGGCTTTGAGATCAGACCAACTTGGGCACGACATCTCAAGACGTCTGCCTTCTGGTTGCCCCGGAGCCTCAGGTTCTCCTGTAAAAAGCCAGAGAGTTAAGAGAGGGGGCGTGGGCAACGTCTGGATGTGTGGAAGATACTCAATGTATGGTAACAATTATCAAGTATTTTAAGAGCTTATCGGGCCACAGAGGGTCGGCTTGTTTTGAGCAGCTCAAAATGACAACTAACGTTCACTGGGCGCTTTGCATGGGCCTGGCATTGACCTTATTTCATTTAATTTGCTCAACAGTCCTCTGGGGTAAATGTCGCTGTCCCCATTTTCCAGAAGATGATGCTGAGGTCCTCCTCGGGGAACTCCGCGGTGGCACGCCCACCCCTGAGTGCGGGGAAGCCGAGGCCTCCCCTGCGGGTGGGGAGCGCGGAGCTGGGATGCAAGGGCTGGCGCGTCCACACTCACGGGAGCGCCTGGGGGGCGGAGGCGGGTCCTGGGCGGTGCTACGGGACGGGACGCGAGCGGAGAGGCAGCGCCAGGGGGCTGCTCTCCCTCTGCTGCCACGTGCTGGCACCGAGCCTCACGGAGTCTGAACTCCACACTCGAAGCTGACCGTCCAAGGCAGGAGGAGAGACACTATTTCAGTCAACAACTCGTAAGCTAAACGCATCATTTTAAACACGAAGATCTTTCACGTGTGAGCGCTCGTTTGCACTCTTGCCCTTGGCGCCCGCAAATGCTCGGGGCCGTGTTCTCTTTTTACTCAACCTCCTTCCAGCACCTTCCACTGCCCTCCGCTGCAGCAGGCTCGCCCCCGTAGCCTCATTTATCAGAGGGGCCAGGACAGACAGTCAGGCAGGTGGCAGAGGGCGGGCGGCTACCAAATCCTCCTAGACCTGGGCATTTCCACTTCCACCGCACATTTGACCTCAAGCATTCACTCTGCTTTACGGATGGAAAGAACGCCCTTCAGGAAGGCTGAGTTCCCAAAGAGACCCTGGTATTCATTCACTTATTCACACGTTCATTCATTCCTTCAACGAGTATTTGTTGAGCGTCTGCTCTGTGTCAGCACCGGGCTCTGGAGATACAGCGGTGAACAGGGCAGGAGGCCCTGGGCTCCTGGGGCCTTACATTCTAGGGGCAGATGACACACGAGAAGACAGCCAACTGAGTGGCAGGAAGAGTGGTGACCTCGTGCCCTGGTGTCCCCGCCGCTCCCTTCAAGTCAAGCCCATGAGGCTCGGGGAGGTCGTGCAGACGCCCTGCCTGTGGCACTTACCTCCCAAGGGACCAAGCAGGGCGGATGCCAGGCCTGGGTGCCTTCCACTCCCAGGTCCGTCCTGTGTCAGGGATTAGCATCAATCCTAAGAATCCTATTCATTCACTAATCTCGGTCCGAAGATAGGACAGCTACTTCCTTTGGTACAATATCGGGAGCACACAGCAGATGAAAGAGAAAATGAATCCAACACCACCCACAAGAGATAAACTGGAGCCGTGATCGACAACAGTGGAACGTTTTTTCTATGCTGATAAACAGGAAAGGAGTTTGGGTTTCGCAAAGCAACTGATTTCCTTGCTGTCGCCGTATCTAGGTTGGGTATCAAAGAAAATAAAAATAATTCTGGGCGCAGAAGGGAGATGGAATATTTCTGCACTCCACGCTGGGCCAGGCTGGCTCAGTCCCAGACATAAAGAATTCTGGTGTCCCTTTTAAAATAAAAATAAATAAAGCGGTTCAACCCCGACGATGAGTTGCCAACACACGTTACGGAGCGCTGGGGGGTAGGTGGGTGGCTGGTGTGCAAATGTTTCGCAACTGCCAACAGCAGCCCTGTTGTGAAGCCAAGAGCCGGGGGGAAAACACAGGTGTGTGTTCACACAGGCCGGCTGTCCTCGCCGCCCTTCCCGCCGGCCGGGGTGCCGGCCAGACCTCAGGGCCCCAGCTGACCACAGAGAGACTCCGTGCGAGGCGGCAGGCGTGGGGGACAGCTGCGGCCCGGCAAACGTCCCTGCGAGGGTCACAGCCCTGCTCCCACCCGCCGGAGCCCAGCCCGGCCGTCCTGGTCCGTCCATGGGCCAGCGCTCTGCGGCCTGATTACTTCTTATTGCCGAAAGGCTAATGACAGGGATGGACACGGCTTCGAGGGCAGGTCCAAGCCCTGGCCCGGCTCTGTGGCTCTGTGGGTGAGTCAGCGCCTCTGAGCCCCCGCCTTTATCCTAGCTGAGAAGAGTCTAGACGGTCCTCAGAAACATCTCAGGGCAACAGGAGCAGTCACGGCAGCGTTCTACGGGCAGCAGGGGTACCGGGCAGGTTGCCGGAAGAAATCGAAGAAATCCAATGGAGATGTGCTGCTCTCCCGTGACCCGAACAGGCGCGTGCGTGAGGGGACGTGGCCCCACCTCACTTGGTCACCTCCTCCCACCAAAGAGACCTTTGGGCGACCTTTCATGGGTTTTAAGTTCAGGGGTGTGGAATTTTTTTCCAAGTAAATTTTAGCTCGGCCAAAGGGATTTAAAAAATGTTGGTAGAAAGTACTGGTATTCTCGTGATCATGTTTTTATGCTGAAGACCGTAATTGCATTAAAGGATACAAATTTTTATTTATTTTATTTTTTTGGGGGGGGGTATGTGGGCCTCCCTCTGGCATCGGCAGGCGGACGCGCAACCACTGCGCCACCAGGGAAGCCCAAGGATACAAATTTTTAAAAGACAACCACCTGGGCTTCCCTGGTCGCGCAGTGGTTGAGAATCCGCCTGCCGATGCAGGGGACACGGGTTCGCGCCCCGGTCCGGGAGGATCCCACGTGCCGCGGAGCGGCTGGGCCCGTGAGCCGTGGCCGCCGGGCCTGCGCGTCCGGAGCCTGTGCCCCGCGACGGGAGAGGCCACAGCGGTGAGAGGCCCGAGTGCCGCAAAAAAAAAAAGACGACTACCTGACAGCCTTGGCTGTGTTTCTGTTGCTCCTTTCACCTGGCCTCCGGTAAAGCCCTCGCCTCTTGCCTTTAATGCAAAGTTTCTAAAGCCAGACGGGTGCGGGGGTCCACAGGGCTCCAGAAATTATCGTTCCGACTGTCCTCCTCCTGGAGAGACAGTTGCCACGTCTCTCACCAGCCTCTCAAACAGGCTCAAAGCTGCCGCGATGGGTCACCTCCCCAACGCCCAGGGGAATGAAACACCTGTTTGTCCAAGGCGGACCAGACACCACCCATTTTCTCTTTCAGGGATGGACGTGCGAGGACTGAACACATACCCACACCCACATTTCCAACGCCCTCTGCCTGCCTTCCGCCTCATTTTCTCAAGGGCTCCTTTTTCTGAAACTAGATGCCTGGACTGAACCCAGGGCACGGAGGCAGGTGAGCGAGGTGACAGGCAACCGGAAGTAGCAGGGGGGTGCCCGGTGGCTGGAGGAGGCATCCTCCCTGGCTGCCGTCCCCGCCAGGGGCCCCTCCCGGCCACCTCCACGCCGTCCAGGATCCCTGGGCCTGGGAGGGAAGCCAGCCGCCGCCGGTTTCCCTCTTCATTAACTGGTTTGTCGAAGAGGTGTTTCCCGAGCACGTACTACAGGCCCGGGACGAGTGGCTGGCGGCCCTGCCCCTCCCACCCCAGCAGTCAAGGATCCAGATGCAGAGTCATCGGACGGCCCCAGAGCTGCCAACTGGATAAGTGAGCTTCCGCCCGCGTTCCAGCGCAACTTCAACCCTGAAAAACCGTTTGCAAGTTTCCTGTGCTCCTTTGGCTGCACCAGCCCCCCAGGGTGCTGAGGGCAGTCCAGAGGGTGCTGGTCCCGCTCTGACCACCAGCCGCATGGGGCGGCTCTGGGAGCACCACGCGAGGACCCGGCCGGTGCCCTGTGCCACCGCCAGGTGTGGGCTCATGGGAACCCTCACTCTGCCACTTAACTGCTAGCCGTGTGACCACATCTCAGTGACTTAGCCGCTCTTGACCTTGACTTCCTCATGTGTGTAAACAAGGATAGTTCTGTATTCTTCAGAGGGCTGCTGTGAGGAGAAAACGCAACAATTGGGTAAAGTGCAGAACACGGGTATTCAACGCCCAGCACGGTCTCAGCGGCACCCTTGTCCTAGCAGCCCAGCATCCGGCTGCACAGGAGCCAGGTGTCGCCATCCTGCACCGGAACATGAGTCCCTGATCAAAAAGAAGTGAGTGGAGGCCCTGAAATAAAGAAAGAGGGAGCAAGAGGAGGCATCTACTAGGTGACAGTGCAAAGCCAGCTTGGTTTTGGCTCCAGCGCTGTTGGAAGTGCCCCTGACAGCTGAGGCTCTTGGCTAGCAGACAGGTGAGGCTTCGTGTGCCCTGGAATCAGGGAAGTCCAGAAATGATACAGCAAGGGCAGAGCAAGCTACAACCCGTGAGCCTCAGACCAGGAACTTCTGTGCCTACAGAAGGACGTCACCAGAGAAGGTGGCCCCAGCTGTGCAGGCGCCCCCGTGACCAGGGCCGTCGGAGGGTGCACCCCATACAGGTCTTCCCAAAGGCCACAGCTCTGGTTTGCACAGCAAAGCACATCCATCGCGACCTTTAAATATATCGTGTTTTGCAGAATAAAAATGGCACATGTGCTCTCTTTATTCTACTGTTAGGGGATGTGAGAAAGGAAAGGAAAATCCCACCTCCGGCCCCTAAAACTGAGCCCTTCCTCGTGGTTAGGGCTGGTCCCCTGCACCCAGCTCGAGACCTGGCACCTGGGGTCCCGGCTGAGCTCTCCGGGGCCAGTGTTCGTCCAGAATCAGTGACCAGCAGAGCCCGCGTGCTCTCTGTTCAGAGGATGCTGTGCGGGGAAGGGGAGACCTGCTCCCAGAGCTCGTTCCCTAGGCACCTTTCCTCTTCTTGTCTCCACCCAACTCGTCGGAGGGGAACCCTCATCGTTTCAGCAACTTTAGCTCATAAATGAGGAGAGGAAGAGCCCAGTACGTGTGAGGGGAAAGATCTTGAAAATAAGTAAATATCCTGACCTGTATGCTGTCGGCTCCCAGAAAACATTTAACCTGCCGCCTCAGGACCCTGCCTGCAGGATGCTCTGCAGGGGCTCCATGATCCATGAGGTGATCGCTGATCCACTAAGCGATCCAGGATCCTCTAGGTAATCCACAAGACACTAGGCGCTCAGTGATCCACTAGGTGATACATGATCCACAAGGTGACCCTTCCAAAAGCTTTATGGTTATGCTCGTGGGCTTGGGGTGTAGACGGAGGGAAGAAATCTTGCTCCATCACTGCACCAGCTGTGTGACCTGGACAAGTCATTTAACCTCTCATGCCTCGGTCTTCTCATCTGTAAAATGGGGGGAATAAACTCCACTTCACAGGGCTTCAATGAGGAGTGAATGAATTAATATCAGTACAGTGCTTTAAGCAAGTCTGGCATGGAGGAGGCATCATATGATTTGCTATATTTTTGGTGCTGGTTTCAAAGTAGAATGAAACTCAAAGTTTTGAAGACATATGTGCAAACTGCTAAACCCTTAATGCAAATTATTCTTATTCTTATCCTTATTATTGAGAATGGGAAGGGATGTGTAAATTACTATAATATAATAATATATTTATCAGACAAGACTTCTCCCTGCGAAAGGATACAGTAATAGTAAGGAAGGTAAGAACTGGTTCCAAGAAGATATCTGTTTCTGTGTGCAACTATTTTGAGTAAAATGGTGTCACTTATTGAATAAGGAAGCAAATATTAAAGCCTTGGAAGTTATTTGGAAAATCCAGTGTAAACCAACAGAAGATGAAATTTCCCATGGGCTAAACCAACAGGAAGTTTCAATCAGTCTTGAATTTCCTCATAAAATGATTGAAAATGCCCTTTGTTCCTATTCCCCTTTGCTACCAATTTAAAGGAAAGAAAACTGGGTCATGCATTCAACATGAGAACGAAAGGGGCTACAAAACAAGCCAGGGGTAAAAAGGGAAGTTTTCCGACAGCACATACGGCCGCTCGAACCCTAAGTGGTTTGTAAAAGGAGCACAGCTCAGTCTTGGGAGGCAATTATTTTGAAGGTCCAACACGAGAAGACTTTGTTTCAAAACGGAGCAGAGTGTAGAAAAGCAGTTACCAAGCTAAGACCGCAGAACCCAAATGTGTTCAGAGCTCACTTTAGTTCCAGGCAGAGGGGGGCTGGAGATTGTTATCTGCCGGGAGTGTGGTCAGCGTCGCAGAGCTGCACACCCGTGGGCGTTCTGTGCCAGGCTCTGCTTACCCAGGGCCGCCACGAGGGAGCCCCACAAGTAGAAAAGCAGAAACAGCAGTTACTCTCACGTGTGTTACCCTTGTCACCACCTCAACTGCCACGCCTGCTCCCTAGAAAGACAGAGGGGTTGTGGACCTGCTTTGTGAGCTAAGCATCATCCTGCAAAGTAAGCCATCAATCTCCTAACAGACAGATGGCCATCCTCCTCAACTCACATCAGCCTCCCGAAGAGGAGGCTGTGCCCCCAAAATATAGTTAAATAATCTGTACAAAGTAGATTTCCAGTTAGCTTTGCTAAATAACAGAATAAATAAAGGAGAGGAAAGAATTCCCAGTCCAGATGGCCAGCGAAGCTTAAACCCAATCTAACAGATCAACAGTTCGAACTTTCTGGTCTCAGGACCACTTTGCACTCTTAAAAATTGGAATTCCAAAGGATTTTGGTGTATGAGGGTTATCAATACTTAACCACAGTAGAAATTAAAACTGTGTCAACAGTAAGTCACTAGGAATTGAGACTAGAAGGTTCAATGGTAAACCAAGCTTCCGAGAGATACAGTGATCGCCAAGTTGCAGGTGAAGGGCACCCACGGGGGGTGCGGGGGTGAAGGCTGGAACAGGGTGTAACGTACAGACGTGCCTCCGAAGGTGAGAGATTTAGACACACACTTGGAAACAGACCAGACCCCTCAGAGAGTGACTGTGGTCCCTTGTGACTGTTAGCAGCTCTAGCAAAGGGCATGGCGTCCTGCTGGCCATTCTACATATGTTACCTTCAGTAATTCTCTTGGGAGTACAAGGATGGTGCAGCTTCCAGTTTACAGAAGCCATAAATGAAGTCAGTGACATTAACTGAACTAAGGCTAAAAGCTAGTAGACGTTGGAAAGGGATTCCAACACGGTCCTTCCTACTTCCAAGAGCTAGGCTCTTTCACCTGTCTTGTGCTCATTTCCTAAAATCGACAATTTCTTTCTCCAGGCCCCCTGGTGGGTTGGTGGCTCCCTGCCTTGATTTCTCAGAGACAGTCAACATTCTACTCTAACTTATTACTTTGGTGGTTTACTTTTGACAAACATTTTTATAAAGTGTGGACACAGAGTGCTTGCTCAGTGTTCTGAAATCAGAAACTATATTTTTTTAATTTCAGAAATGTAATGAAGCGATAGAGTTACTTCCTGACAAACGTGTGTTCTTGACCAGAGGGGACCTTCTCTGGGGCTAGAGTCACTGCCGACTCCTTCACGTGTCCTGGCTCACAGAGACAGTCAATGCATGTGTGTCAAATTGCCTGTCTAGTACATGTATTGCATTTATGACACAGATAGATAGATAGATACATAGATTGCCTTTGATTTAAATTTGTTGTTTCTAAATTACATTAGAGCCATACTAAAGGAAAATGAGAATTATCACTCTTAATCTTGTAGACCAATGAGAGGTAATAAGTGCTGCGAGAAATTTTCTTTCTCCTTTAGCTGTTTGGTTTATACTCACTCTTAGCAGATACCATAGTGAGCCTTTCAATATGTCAGGCCCATTTTTAACATGGTGATGACCACAGCTGAGTCTGGCTGCTTGAGACCTTCCGGATAAATTAGCAACAAATGCATGGCTTCAGGGTGCATAAGGGAGAGTCATTTAGAAAGTGAAGGATAAAAGTACACAATCCTAAAATATGGGGGGAAAAGAAGATCTTTCTACCAAGACTTCTGAGACAGAAGTTTTTCTAAAAAATGTCCCTCCTGGGCTTCCCTGGTGGCGCAGTGGTTGAGAGTCCGCCTGCCGATGCAGGGGACGCGGGTTCGTGCCCCGGTCCGGGAGGATCCCACGTGCCGCGGAGCGGCTGGGCCCGTGAGCCACGGCCGCTGGGCCTGCGCGCCCGGAGCCTGTGCTCCGCAACGGGAGAGGCCACAACAGTGAGAGGCCCGCGTACTGCGAAAAAAAAAAAAAAAAAAAAAAAAATTGTCCCTCCAGAACAACAGCAAGTTTCCACAGAATGATCAAATCCATCAACACATCGTCAGATAAATTCCTGGGTACCAGGTGAGGCCAGGTCAGAAAGTGAGATGAAGCAGAGGTGATGGAGAAGGCTAGAGTGACTTTGCACCAGAGAAGAGACAGGAGACAGGGCAAAAGAGCACAGTCTTGTCATGTTGTAAGTAAGCCATTTATTCACTACTGTGGGTGAACGTGAAACAACACTAGTTGTGAGGAACAGGAAGAAAGAGAGAACTGGGACTCCCAGATAAGCATTTGACAAGCATTATGTGAACGCTTCCAAACCTAGAAAGAAAAAAAAAAAAAAAAAAACTGAGACTTAAAAAAAAAGAGAGACTCAGATTATAAAATAATAACAATAAAAAAAAAACAAAAAAAACCCCAGCCTCCATCTCTTAACACTGATACTCAGGCCCCTCACTGCTATCAGCCTTTTCATTTCAATGTCACCGTTCTTTTTTCTTTCTCTTTGATTCAGAGATTAGACGAGCATATTAATACAAATGTTTCCCACTTCCCGCCCACACACTTTTATCTAAATTTCTTCAAGGTCCCATGATGAGACAAGGGCAACTTCTTTAAAAACTGATGCAATTTTCCTAGCCAGCCGTCGGGTCCTCATTTCCTGTTGTGATTTATGGATGGCACAAATGTCCTCCTTCAGTCCACCGAGGTGGATTGAGCTTTGTGACAGATGCCGAGGATCCAGATTTGAACAAGGGAGAAAAGGACCCGTCTTTCATGGAGGTTGTGTTCCAGTTGCAAGAGACAGATGCTAAAGAAGGAAACAAGCATGAAGTTACCGCAGAGCGTGATAAGTGTCCCCCAATGGATAACACAGGGTCATAGGCTAGACTAGAAGCCTATCGGATAAGACTGTTAGAACCAGAGTGATAAGAAGGAATGGGCTGTGAGATGATTTGGGGAATGAACATTCTAGAAGGAATTGAAAATACAAAATCTTTGGGGCAAGAACAAGCTTGACACGTTCAAAGAAAGAAAAATGAGGGCTAAAATGGCTGAAGTACAAACAACAACAACAAAAATGACATGAAGGAGAAAATATAGCTAGAGGCCAGATCATGTAGAGATTTCTTGGTCATAGCAAGGAAATTGAAATTTACAGGAGAGGCAATGGACGATCATAGGAATATCTTAAGCAAAGTAATGATAAAGGCGTGATTTACCTTTTAGAAAATTTTCACTAATCCTCTTAATAAATACACTACCTGGTACGAAACTCTGCCATAAATGGCCTTATTGCCATGCAGGTTCCCTGGAGGTGGAGGAGAGGCTGTTAGGACATCATTCAGAAATTTCATTGTCAATAGATTTCTGATTCTGTCCCCAACGAAATAGCTCTAGGCTCATACTTGGCTTGCCAGATATTAAAAATCTGTTTGGAAGCAAACTGTTTTTAAAGTACCTTTGGTTTTAATTAGCATTTTAATTTTAAGAAAGGATGAGAAATCTTCATAAGAAGCATTTTCCACTTGGGTGTTTAAATCTGTACCATAATGTTACTTTAAAATCGTTCCTGAAGTGTTAATTAATAATTATCTTAGGAATATTGCAAATGTGAAAGGCCGTTGGGACTCACCAGCTTCATTTGAGCTCTTACTCCATTTAAAAATTCTCTTAATTCTTGTTACCAGTGACAAGATGGTTTAATTTCTTCAATGGGACATTTTATTACACATAGGGCCTTTCATCTAAGTGAATTTATTGGCTGTGACACAGGCCCCAGAACTCATTTTTATTTTTCAAAATGCATTTTGTCGACTATTTTGCCTGTCTTTCATTTGATCCATCGTTAGACTACAAATAACTCTGACTGTCCTCTCCAAGTCTCCACGAGGGGATGTGAAAAACTGAGCTCCAGGGAAGGGCAGGAGTGAGGTGAGTCACGCCGAGGGTGTGGCTACGGGAACTAGCAATTGGGACCGAAGCTGGAAATGCGTTTCCGTGCCCAGAAATGGCCTTTATTCTTTACGCTTAGATGGCAGCTGTGGGATGGACAGGATAAAATCACCTGACATGTTGAAAAGATAAATGTGTCACTATTTATAGCAATTTAGGAGACGTTAAGAAACTTGGGTGGGGTTAAAGAAAATCCATGTCCTCCCAGCCTGACCTTTGAATACTAAAATCTTTACAACGTTACTCCTGAGGGGACGCCTTGGTGAAAAGCGCTAAGAGCTGCATTCACATTTGTATCGCACCCACTGGAAGACTAGGCATGTTCTGCATTAAAAGGAACCAAAACTTCATAGAAGTGAAATCTCAAGAGCAAAGCCAAATAAGTCAGCAAGCAGCCGGCCCAACTCGCAAACGTCATGGCCACTAAAGTTCCATCTTTCCATTTCATGTCTCTTCTCCTTCTTGCTAAAATAATGATAAGAGTGGGGGCAGCTCCCTGTGATGGAGAACACGTTCTGTTTTCTGGTGCTTTGTTTTAGGTCTATTCCTCACCCTGTTTTGTCCTTACCTGTGGCATTATGGTGACAACCATAATGTAGGCTGTGCAGGAAACCAAGGCTCAGAGAGAAGAAGGCCCTGCCTCTGTCACACGGAATTCTCACCTGGGTCTGTCTGATCCTTCCCCCAGGTGCCCTGCTGCCTGTTGGACCAAGGTAGTTGGCATCTGAGGCAAATAGTGTCACCAAGCACTATTTAGGAAAATAGAAAAAATCGGGAAAGCATTTAGGAAAAGCACGGAGAGCAGCACGCTAGCAGTTCCGAGGTCCCAAAGGGCGAGCACAGTGTCCCAGGAGGACTTCAGGGTTGGAGGTGATTAAAGGAAGGACACACACTCATTGCCACTTTTCTCATGGGGAGATGGGTTCCATCTGCCCCCGACCCTGGGTCTGGGCTGGCCTGTGGCTGCTTTGACCAATAGTGGACAGTAAAAGTGATTCCATAGTTGTCAGAAAAAATGCAGAATCCCCAGTTCAACTCAAATTTCAGATAAATAACAGTTGTCTTTGGATGAGTATATGCCCCATGCAACGTTTGAGACATACCTATACTAATGACTATTATTGTTCAGATGAAATTCAGATTGGACTGGACATCCTATCATTTTCTTTGCTAAATCTGGCAACCCCGCACAAATTTTAAGACTAGACTTTGAGAGAACTGGGAGCTTCTGCTTTGGTCCCTTGTTGGCCTGGGCAGCCATGTAACAAGGCTGAACTACTCTGCTGGAGAGGGCACGGGGGGGTCTGGTTGAGCCCAGCCATGCAGCAGCTCACCCTGCCGAGGCTCCAAGTATGTGAGTGAAGCCATCTGGAATGGTCCTGACCAGACCAGCCCCCAGGTGAACACCACCGAGCTATCCCAGTCTACACCAAGGGAAGCAGAGAATCACCAGCCTGATATCGTGACCCACACAGTCATAAACCATAATAAGATGGGTATTGTCTTTAGCCACTGCATGGTGGGGTAGCTCGCCATGCAGCAGTTGACAATCAGAGAGAAATGAGAAAGAAAGAAGGTGGAAAAAGGAAGTCGAAGCTAAGGCCCACGGTCTCTGAAGAGCAATGAAAAATCTCAACTGTCTCGGAGCCATAGGAAACTATGCAACTGTTTATATTTAACTTATTGTAGCTCGACCTTTGCTTTAGCTTATTGAGTGAAAGTTGAGGACTCACCAATACCGTTTTTAAAATATGCCCTGGAACGTGGAAATACTTCTAAGGAACATTTCTCAGTTTTCACCTCTGTAAGTCTTCCGTTTTACTGCACGGTGCTTTTTTAAAAATAAATAAGAATAGCTTGTTTATGAGCTATCAGCAACTGTTGATTCATCTGCTAATTAATGATTCAGACAAAATCAGTGTGTAATATCCAGTGATAACCAGGTTATAATTATGAGTTCTTGCCTTGTCATAAACCTTACAGATTACGGACAATTTTAGAATTTTTACTCATCGTTGGTTACTGAATAGACTCCTTGAACAATTCCGGTCATTATTTCATCAATTACATCCAAGCAAGAAACCTGGACCTCTCTTGTGATCCTTCTTCATTATCTCCCAGTACCAGCCACCACCTGTACATCCTGTCCCCAAACAGCTTTCAAATCCATGCAGCCCATCGCAGCTACCTTAGTTTAGGACCAAGATATCAGTCTTCGTACTGGTTGTCTTGTCATCGTCCTTTGAATAATGGCCCCCCAAGACGTCCACATCCTAATCCCTGGCACCTGGAAGTATGTTATCTTACATGACAAAAGGCACTTTGCAGCTATGATAAAGTGAAGGATTCTGAGATGGGAAGGTTACCCGGGATAACCTGGGTGAGCCAATGTGGTCACAAGGGTTCATGCAAGAGGAAGGCAGTAGAATTACAGTCAGCGAGAAGGGGATGTGATGATGGAGCCAGAAGTTGGAGAGATGCACTTTGAAGATGCGGGAGGAGACCCGAGCCCAGGAAGGTACGCAGCCTCTGAGGCTGGAAAGGCCAGAAACGGACGCTCCCCGAGGAACACCGCCGTGCTGACACTTAGATTCTGGGCGTCTGACCTCCAGACTGTAGCAGAACAATGTGTGCTGGTTTAAGCCACTAAATTGGTAGTAATTTGTAACCACGGCACTAGGTATCCAATACATGCCCTCAATTCTTTCCTGCATCAGCAAAAAGGTCCCTTTAGGTTATAAATTTGCTGAAGTCACTCCCTAGCATCAAACGCTCTCTAAAGGCTCCCATTTGAGATTAAAATAAAATCCAAATTCCTAAAAATAGCCCACCAGCACTGTTCCAGGCCACCCTCTGCCCTGGGGTCTTTCCATTCTCCCCTCCCTCACACTAAATAGAAGACCAAGCCTGGAGACTTCTTCCTGTTCCTCAGATAGTCCAGGTTCTTTCTGCCTTCAGGCCTGGGACAGAGCTCAGAATGTGTTTCCACATCCTTTTTTCTCCCTAGTCGCATGGAGAGGCTACAGAGTGAAGTAAGTCAGAAAGAGAAAAACAAATACTGTATGCTAACACATATATATGGAATCTCAAAAAAAAAAAAAAGGTTCTGAAGAACCTAGGGGCAGGACAGGAATAAAGACGTAGAGAATGGACTTGAGGACACGGGGAGGGGGAAGGGTAAGCTGGGACGAAGTGGGAGAGTGGCATGGACATAGATACACTACCAAATGTAAAATAGACAGCTAGTGGGAAGCAGCCGCATAGCACAGGGAGATCAGCTCGGTGCTCTGTGACCACCTAGAGGGGTGGGATGGGGAGGGTGGGAGGGAGACACAAGAGGGAGGGGATATGGGGATGTGTGTATACATATAGTTGATTCACTTTGTGATACAGCAGAAACTAACACACCATTGTAAAGCATTTATACTCCAATAAAGATGTGGAAAAAAAAAAAAAAAAGAGGCTACCTTTCAAAACTCCCTTGAAGTTAGCTCATAGCGTGGTACTTGCCCCTCCAGCTCCTCCCCCTACGACCCTCCGTGCTCTGACTCCGCTCCCATCCGACAGCAGATGCTGTAAGCTATTGACCCCCTGGAGGCTCTTGAGCTACGTCAACCGTGTGTGGCCAGGTGAAGCAATGCCCTCCACCCACACTGGGTTCTGAAGTGAGAAAGAAATGCACTAATTGTGTTAAGCAGCTGAGATTTGGGGGTTATTTGTCGCAACAGCTGGCTTTCTGCAAAACCTGTGCCGGAGCTGTCACCCCTGCCTGGAACATTCTCACTCCAGGCATTTCCGTAGCGGCCTCCCCAGGTCTTAGGTCAAAGGCCTTTCCATAAGAGCCTCCCGAGCATCCTTCACAAAGGAGCACCTCCACCCACGTGAGCCTGTCGCCTTCCTTCCGAATAGCTGTCATCATCCCCGATGGCACAGAGTAAGCATTCAATAAATACTTGTTGGATGGGTGGATGGGCAGGTGGGTAGGTGAGTGGAGGGCGGGGGTGGAAGGAAAAGGGGGAGCATGAACACACAGGTGGACAAAACGCAGGACTTTTAAGAAACTGGGAACAGGCTAGCATGGCTAGAGAGAAATCTAAAGGTAAGTAAAACAGGTAATGGATGTTCTTATATTATTCCAAAAGTCCTGATCTTTATTGCACAGGAATTAGGAAGCCTCTAAGGTTTTTGCAGTCAGAGGAGGTCTTCCAGAATTTTGCTTTGGCAGCAGTGTAAACAGTATTTGGGATAGAAAGGTGAGTTGACCAACTAGGAAACCACTTGTGATAATAATAATAATAGAGAATATGAATTATTAACATTTATTGTATCATACATCTATAGCAAGCACTACACTAATAATGTAGTTGCATTAGAGTTCATTCAATCTTCACAATAACCATAGGGGTGAGGTGGTATTATGATGTCTGTTTCATAGACGTGAAAACGGAAGCACAGAGAGGTCAAGTAACTTGCCAACATCACACAGCCGGTGAGCAGTGGAGTTACAATTTGAGCCCAGGCACTCTGAGGTCAGGCCCCATGCTCCTAGTTACCATTTTTACGCTGTGACTACTGTTACACTCAAAGACAGTGGCAGCAGACAAGGAAAGAAGGCGATCCCAACACGAGGAAAAGCCATCAGATATGGCTCCAAAATGTGTAACCACAGCGAAAACAAAGGAGGGGTAGGATCTGGCTCTCTTTAGTGTTTAACTTTGTCTCACACAAAATCTCCTGGATGGCGTATTCCTTGTGTTGCTGTTGTTAGAAACCAAGCCTTGTAGTATTTTTTTCTTCAGGTAACACACCACAGTGTCTTCGCACACGTGCCTTGCTATTTCTGCCAGTTCACCCAAATTGCCTCACACTAAACGAGGGGGGCCCAAAAGACAACTACAGAGAAATAGGCAGAGACCCACCAACGGTAAAGATGATGAACGTGTGTCTTAGGAAGTCCGAGTAAGTACTTGGGATTACTCAAGCAATGTTAATTTCCCTGGGTGTGCCTCACCTTGGCCTTTCCAGTTCTGATCTTGGCCGCGGGTACTGACAAATACTGAGCAAGGGTCGGTGCTCCAGCGTAGGAGCTCCGGATATCAACAGAAGGTCCTGGGCTCATGGAGCCGTGTCTGCTTTAGGTCTTCCGTTGATACGATCACAAGTCCCTCTTTTATTTCAAACTGCACGTCTAGGCACGTATGCTGCCTTGCTTCAATTCGGGGCCAGCACTGTGGTAATTGTAATTTTTTCCTTTGGTATATATGCATGTTCCAAACACCCCATGAGTGTTCCTATGGGGACATAATTTAGCTGGACATATTAAACCATGTCATCGGCAGTCACGAGCCAAGTGAATTATTGATCAATGGCTGTGAAATCAAAAGTGCATCTGCAGAATTACATTTGGAAGCAGGGATTCATTTACAGTCAACTTTATTCTGGAAGGTTTCCATCTGACTGAGCACTGCCCAGAATGATCTTTTCAGGACTTTGCTTCTTAGGCTTTTAGGTATCTGTATTATGTCTTTGAAAGGGCCTTGCAAACTCTCAAGTAAATATAAGTGCTTTGGTGATTATCATTTCAGGTGATCGCCTTGTATTTAGGAGCTGAAATACACAAAAGGGTTTTCCGGCCTGTATATTACCAAAACCGACCACCTCCACTCCCACCCAAAATGGCACACCGGCACCTCCACCAGGATTCCTCAGCATCGGTGGAGTGATGCTGTGGGAGGCACCGGCTCCAGGCACTGCTTCCTTGGCTTTCCTTCCTGGTTTGAGTTCATCTTACCACATACATCCACATACTTGGTTCCCTCACTTCTTATGCATCGTGTGACTTACTTAATCATCTCAATCGCATTAGGTGGCACGATTACCATCCTCACTGGACAAGCAAGGGAACAGAGAGGGTTAGGAAATTTCCCTGAGTTGCACAGCTAGTGAGGAGGAGAAGAAAGATTGGATTCCGGGCAGCCTGAATCCAGAGCAGGAGAGCATCCCCGACTCTGCCCACACGACGCAGAGGGAAGAAGTGTGTAGGCGATGTTTGAAGAGCCTGCCTTGCTAGTTTACAAATGAACCACGGAGTGTCGGGGTAGAGCGTGGTCCCAGAGTCACACAACGCCTCCCTCGTCTCCAGCTGGTGCTGTGCAGACTCAAACGCAGATCATCTGGATCGTCTCAAAATACAGATTCAGACTGCACGGGGAGGCCAGATTCTGCATGCTAACACACTCACAGGTACCACTGATGCAGCTGGCCGTGGACCGCACCCTGGCAGCGAGCTTCCGTGGCTAGCTCAGGATGAAGGAGGGCGAGTGAGTGGGGAGGCTGGTGCGTCAGTCACGTCTCAGCAGGAAAGAGACGACACATTCCAGGGGCCGTGGATGAGCTTAATGAAGAGGCTGTTCACAGAGCAGTGGGCGGAGCAGTGAAAACCAGGACAGGGCCGTGGCAGGAAGCCTTGCCCGGGTCTCAGGGGCACGAGGCGGGAGTTCCAGCCATGGGAGGGGGCACCCATGGTGGGCACTGGTGGCCTCAGCCACTGCCAGGCACAGCCCAGCAGGGACGGAGCCGGGGAAGAATGACCCCTAACTCTCTCTCCTCCAAGTTTTCTGCAGGTGTCTCTCCCGGTCAGACCCAGCCCTGAGGGCTAAGCCCAAGGCACGGGTCAGGCCCAAGAAGGACAGACGATGGTTCTGGAAGGGAAGAAAACTGAACGACTCATGCTGGGGACTGCCCACCTCTACTGACCGCCTGTCGAAGAAGGAAGGATCAGTCCAGCTCATTCATTCATTCATTCCTCTAAGAGATGTTTTCTGAGCACCTGACACATGCAGCGCCTCTCCTAGGCCATGGAGAGAGTGTGTCAGCTGAAGCAAATCCCAGGTGCCCTTGGACCTTACACACCCTGTGTCGGGGGCAGGGGAGATACCAGGGAACCGATGAATGTGTAGTGCAATGTCAGGTAGTGGTGTCGAAAGATAAAGCAGGGCCTGGGAATGCAGAGGGACAAGAGGTGTTCTCAGAGATGAAGCAGCCGAGGAGGGTGTCTACAAGGAGAAAACGCGTCAGTGGCGGCCTGAATGAAGCCCGGGCACCGGCGGTAGATGCAGATGGAGGAGACTTCTAGGCAAAGGGCAGCAGGGGGCTGAGGGCCCGGGGCACAGCTCCTGGATGGGTGCAGTAGAGAGGAGGGTGCCAGTCTGCTGCCACGCCCCCTGCTATAGGACCCTCTCCCCGTGGTTGGCTGGTGTTGTCTTCTCGGGATGCTGTTCAGCTCCACTTTGGCCTCTCCGTGTCCTGAAGCCCTGCACCTCTAATAACATCCATGGACTCATGTGTAACCACAAGAACCCTGGCATCCTCTCTTCTGTGCCTGCTAATGGCCTTGGAAAGCTGGGATGGATGGGGGTCAAACCCATCTTTCTCTAAGGCACATCAGACTCTCGTCCCAGCTGGCCTCCTGCCTTCAGAAATCTCTGCACCCAAAAAGATAACAGTCTCCGTGACGGAGCACCTCTTTAATTGTCAGAGAACCTGTGTGGAGCTCTCCTTAGAACGCTCCCCAATTCCACTTTGACAGTAGCACCGGGATGGGCCCAGGGATAAGACACAGGGAGGAGATACAGCTCAGCAAGCATCTGCCAAAGGATGAGCCACAGGCCCCTCGTTCACGACACTTCTATCAACCCCGATGACGCCCTTGGAGACCTGCCCTTGACTTCGAGGATGAAGACACCACCCTCCACCGTGGGAGAAAGGAAAGGCTCTCACCACCACCACCCAACTCTGCACTTCCCAGGAGGCCAGCCTGCAGACCCGCCCTTCTCTGCCCATTCCTCGTCTCATACAGCCTGGGGCGAGGGGGGCGGGTGACATCGGTGGGGCCTGTGGAGGAGTCCGACCCCAACTTCTAGCACTCTGTGAGAACGTGGGAGAGCCCCTAACCTGTTTTGTTTTCTCCCTGCGGGGTCCTAATTGCACGAGGAAGGCCCCCTGCATCATCTGACTACAAATGAAACTAGCACATGTCCATAGATGGACTTGTTAACAACTCTGGGAGAGAATGTGGTTTGCGAGAGGCGGCTGCACATTCTCAGAGAAATGAGACTTGGCTTTGGGTTTTGTTGTAATTCTCACCTTTGCTGCAACCCTAAGCCAGTCTCATTATAAATCCTGTGTATTTAGTCTTTCGAAGGGCCTTGGGCTGAGGGGTACACAGATATTTTTGATGATTGTGATGTAACCCCGTATTTGGCAGACAGGCCACGGGCGTGTAGATAGAAGCATGGCTGAGACCCCAGGTCCTTCCTCCTCCACCTGAAGCGGCGTTTATTCCAGGAGCCCGTGGAATTGGGGAAAATGTACCTGAAGGAGCAGGAAGAGCATAGTCCGTGACAGCAAATAAACAGAGGTCTCGGAACAGGTGACAGATGTCGCTGTCAAAATACATTATCGTGATCGCTGAGCTGACAGCGTATATATCAGTGAGATTGACATATGAGGTTCCAGTCATAGAATTTGGGAGGTTCTGTATAAAATGATCAAAGTAGATGTAATTTCTGCCAGGGCCCCATCTCCCCATATATCGTTGGAAAGCATCCCATTCAAGTTACCCTGACAACTCTGAGTGGGCTTTGCCTGAAGCAGATTTTATGACCTGCAGATTCCCAGAAGCATCAATGTCCAATTTGTAAATCATCCCACCGTTGGCTAGACGTGCTCCCAAGCACTGCGCCCTCCTGGCCTAGAGGCAGATGATGCTTGTGGAAGGACCAGTGTGACAAAAACGTCATTCTGTAGACCATCACCTTGGAGGAATAGGTCCCACTCTGAGTCTGGGCTGCTGATGGTATTATAATAATGATCGTAATAACACACTTCCTTGTGCGCTTACTGCATGCCAGGCACTCTTCTAAACGCGGTGTGTGTTATTTCACTTAACCTTTCAATAGTCACACAACGCAGATGCAGATGAGGAAACTGAGGCACAGAGCCGGACAGGAGACAGTGGCAGGGTAAAGAGTTGAGACAGTGGAAAAAATAGAGATGGAGGCCTGCCATGGCTGTTTTAACTTCTATTCCGTATTTCTATGATTGAGTCCTTATCTTTTTTGCTGACGAGTAGAAAACAAAGGCCATTATATTGTACCTGCCACACGAATTTCTCAGGTGTTCCCACGCGGTTCGATTTCACCCTGTGGATCTAAGGATAAGATTTCTTTAGGGAACTCCACACCATGGCATTGGCCACATAGTGCTACGAAACAAATAAGCCACATTTGCATTAGCCAAAAATTGCTTTGAGTAGTAAAGCGTGACTTTAATAAGCTTTAAATGTTGTACTTGCGTGATTTACAACGGACGCTTCCTAACCGCGCCGTTCCTATAGCTAATACCCTGGCAAAAATTTTAAGGCCTAATTTGCGTTAGAGAAATGATTTTCCTTTTTGCAAATGGCCTCTAAATGAGAAGAGGCGTTTGCATCAATTATTTGACCCTAGAGACATAGTATTGATCTACAAAATGAATTTTAGAAGGGGGAGAGGCAGGAAGAGAGAGGGGGGAAAAGAGATTTTAAATGACTTGCACGCAGTGAAGCCAGAAGAGCGTCTTGGCCAGAGGGAGAAGAGAGCTTCCTGTCCTGCCTCCAGAGCAATCCCGTCTCCCGCTTGTTTTTTCACTGCCCACTTATTCAGTTTTACCGAACACCAAGTTCCGTTGTATCTTATTTACCTACTGAAGTAAAGCCTGTAACAGCGGAAGTGAACACAGAGGTGTTGCTTAGAAAAAGCACCATTTGAACAGCTGCAGACTGTTCAGGACACTGGACAAAGCCAAAGAAAAAGCAGCTGCCTCACCGAAAGACTTAGAGGCTGTCCCGGCAGGGCTATGACGAGAACGGAGTGACAAAGCGAGGTACAAAAGAGAACGGCCCCCCAGATTCTCCTCCGCTCTCCAAAAGCATCGCTGTGTGCTTTCCAAGCTACAGTTCAACACGGTGGAATCCCTGAAATCGAATTCCAAACAGTTTGACTGAAGAGAACATACCCCCAGTTTCTAGAACCCAGACATGGTGATTTGCAGGCTGGTTTTTTGGCCTTTACAGTGACTTGATTTCACCTGTTCTGCACCACACCATGCATATTACAGAGCCTACCTGAAAAAACACATTGATTCTGAGGTCACCCATCAATAAATCAATTCCTGCAGACAAGACACAGACAAATGAATGTCACAGAATGCCTGGAAGGGCCTTGACCTGGACCCCCTCCCTCCCCACCAGCCATGTGACCTTCAACCCCTCACTGAAGCCCCCTGGGCCTTGTTTCCATATTTAAAAACTGACTTATTTTTTTAACGTCTGCTCCATCTGTGTCAGGCTTGGTTTGTCTCCTGCAAGTTGTAAGTATCAAATAAATTCCTTATGCAAAAGCATTGTGTGTGCGGCACACCCATCTAAAAAAGCCTGTCTCCCAGATAGGCTCCCTTTCAGAGCCCCTGTATGGTTAGCTAGGGATAGTTGACTATTTGGGCCAATAGAATGGGTAGAAATGTATTCTGCATGTAAGAAGGATATTAATTTAGGGGCCAGAGGAGGGGCTATTTGGGTTGAACTGTGTCCCACAAAAAAATCATCATTAATGGCAAGGGGGCTGCTGAAGGAGCAATAGGGCAAAGGCGGCAGAGATGAAGTCAGGATGGAAGAGAAGAGAGCAGAGGTCAAGCTCACGGATGCAGCTGACACCTAGTTTTAAGGGAAGAGTGGAGTCTGTGACTTCCACACAGAATAACAGAACTACTCCTGCCAGCATCACCCTTGCCTAATCTCGGGGCTGGGACGCAATCCCAGAAGAACGTTGTTCGAAGACAAACCTTTGCTCTCGCGTCATAATGGCTCATCGGCAAGGCTTCTTTGGTTTCTTATCAGAGGGCAGGCCTCACAGGGATGGGGAGAAGGCCGGGGTAGGAAAGTGAGGAGGCCGCACAGGGCCCTAAAGTGACGCACAGGAATGCCTCCACCAAAGCCCCCAAAGGACCCATAATCCACAAACAACCTTTCTGTCAGCCAGTAGCAAGACCTCAGCAAACACAGGACGGTTTAGGCCACGTGCCAGTGCCAAGGGAGGTCCCAACCAAGGCAAGATGGCACGGGAAGAACCAGGATGCTACAGATCACACTTCGAGGACTCAAGGATGGGGAATCAGAAAAAAACCAAAGGCCAGTACTGGGCTCAGGAACAAGGCAGAACCCAGGTAGGCAGGCCCTGGAGGCTGAGTTCCATATATATCTCCACTCTTTTTTAGATTCTTCTCCCATATAGGTCATTAACTGATTCACTTTGCTGTACACCTGAAACTAACACAATTGTAAATCAACTATACTCTAATAAAAATTATTTTTTTAAAGTGAAAAAAAAAGCAGATAACAGAAAACACTAAGCAGAAATTTAACCCATATTTCTTTCCCTAAAAGAAATTGATCATTAACAGCCTGATGTATAAACTTTTATATTTTTCCTATGCATATATATGCACATATATTTCTGGGTTTACATATATACATATGTAAATTTTACCTCCCAAAACTAACACCCATGGGCTAGTAAAATGGGTATACTACCAGACGCTTTCACGAGCAGCCTTTTTAAACCTAACAATATATCATGCATATTCCCTATGTCAAAAAATATTGATCAATATCATTTTAAATGATTGGTATAATATTTATTTCATACATCTACCATAATGGGCTTTACAAATCCTCCATCGGTAGACATTAAAGTTTCCCCATTTTCTTGAATTTATAAATGGTGCTACAGTAAATATCCTTGTATGTTATTTCCTTAACTTAAGTTCCTAAGAATGAAATCATCAGATCTGAGTCAATTTTTAGTTATTTGTTGCCAAACTGAACTCCATGTAGCAGCTCATGAATATTTATGTGAGAGGTCCAGTCTCTCAACGGCTCTGGACGTCAGGGGCATCTATCACTTGGAAGTTCATTTGTTTAGACCATCCATAAAGGGTCTCGGGTCCCCCACCCCCTTAGTAAAATCTCATTAAAACAGACTCGCTCGTTGTCAGGGCCCAGACCTCAGGAAACATCAAACTAAGATCTTGAGAAAAATGTATGTGTATTTATTCAGAGAGTTAACAATTCCCTTCCAATTCTTACTTCCATATTAAAATCTTTTCTTGCTATCTGTTAATACTCTATTTGAATTTTTCCTCACAATTAATGGACCATCAAAATAAAATCTACTAGCATACAAAAAAATCGCTTTACCAAAAACATCAATACGACCATCAATATTTAATCAAATTTAAGCAGAATTAACAGTCACGGCCTTGTCCAAACACAGGCACTGGATCACGGTTACGAGACGAGAAGCACGTAGCTGTGTTGTATTTAGCTGGGGACCGCTTTGCTCATCACACGTAGGCATAACCTGTAGTCAAGGGTGAGGTCACCCGACACATAAGCACAATTACTGGGGCGGGGGGTGCTTTCTTCTTACAGCAATATCTAAATAATTAGGGTTTTCCTTGAGGAAAAAGAAACACAACACATTTATTTAGACTTTCAAAGAAGATATTTCGTCAAGTCCCAAAGACTGGGTGTTACGGACAAGAATGTTTTTGTTAGGAATGGAACACTGAGTAAGAACTGGCAAAGACAGAGATGGAAGCATGCAGGCTGAATAAGGGCCCATGAAGTCTGTGAGCTCCCTGACTTTGGGTGGAGCCCCACCTACAACAAGCTTTCACAAACCCACTGAGATGCATCTAATGGTATACTTTCAGGAGAAAGAATCTAAAACACGATCGCTCAGGGGCCAGTGACATCATAACAGGTCAGCATTCTAGGGGAGAGGGTTCTTTGGTTAAATAATTAGGGAAACAGCTCATTCAATTTCTCTCTCTCTCTTGAATATTCACAATGTACATTACCATTTTTAAAGACCAGAAGAAGCCTTTTGATTTAAAAAATCATCTTTAATTGTCTACCCCATAATTGTTCAAAACCCCTTTGCTGAATGAACATCTATTATACTCTCAGAGAGCATCAATGTTTCACGAACCATAAACTGATCTGAATTGTACATATGAGCCCATGGATACCAAATCTATCCGTCATAACTAGTGATGCAAAGGTAAACTGGCTCTTCATTAAAAAAAAAAAAAAAAAAAAAAAGCCTTGATTTGCAGTGTCTGCCAATTTCCATGGTGTAAATGCTCCCACCGTAGCTGATTTGAAGGAAGGCTGTGCTTCACAACCTTCAAGGAGTTGGCCTAGGCTATTCCTTGAAAATTCAAGGTGCTTCTAGCCTCCTAAAGAGCAAACCAAACTCTGAAACGTGATCACAAAGTGAACAAAAAACATCTGTCAACCTTGACACAGCTGACATAGCTCTTGGGAAAACACAGGACCAGATTAAACCTTAGTGAAATGGTGAATGAATTAATTTCCCCCTGACATACCTGGTGCTGTTCTGGTGAATATCTCTGCAGAAAGAGATTAGAGAAGCAGAAGAAAGGCAACAAAAATCATCCAAAGGATTAGAAGAGCTTCGATGTGAACGAAATATAGAGATATGAAGTTTGGAAATATGAAGACTGAGAAGTGAGCTGTTGAGACCTGCAAAGGCATTAAAGTATAAATAGAAAGGGAGAACGTTAAAAGAAAACTACCATGGTTGAGCTCTTCCACATGCTGGCGGGAGACACGCACATATGCACACAGCCAGTAGGAGGGTGACTTAAATCTAGCCGGGAGAAATCTTGTAGAAATGAGTAGGACTCACTCCTCAAGAGGGTGGGCACTGAGAGAAAAGCGGGCAACGAGAGGAGAAGGTTAACTGACCATTGGCCAAGCCAGAAACAAGGAGGCATCAATCAGTTTCGCAGGAAGAGATGCTACAGTTCTACAGAAATCGTTGCCCTGTTCACCTCTGAGGTGAGAACATCACAGGGCAGGATGTCATTGCCCAGCCCCTTCCTTCCTCTCCCTTCACCTGCAAGGCCGGGCCGAGTGACACTGAGAAGACGGAAGCCAAGCTTTCCATTGAGAAGGTGAACATTTGGGAAAAAGCCTGCCTTGGATGTTCCCAAGACCTACTGGTGAGGACCGTTATGTCTTGTCAACTTGCCGGGGCCAAGAAACTTCTACTGCTGGTCCTGGGGAATTTAAAAATGAACACTTCATCTTTCAGCCTTCACTGGCCAGGTGCAAACTGTAGGGCCCAGGACTCAGGAAAACTGTTTCTAAAAACACATCACAGAGGGATTTTTTTTCCCTAACCAGTGTGTAAGCGATTTGGAAGCAAACAAACAATACAGGCTTCCTACCAAGAGGACAAAAAAATTCTGGACCTGTGCATGGAGATGGGAGATCCACGTTATCGGGACCTGCCCAATGGGTGTCTCACGTTGACGGGGTGTCACCGGTCACATGGAGCTCAGCTTCACACAGCCTCCAGGGACATGGCCACTTACTGCACAAGACATTCATGCACCACAGTCAGAATTAAACGAGCATATGGCAGGAAAAATCTGCTCGCAGGAAAAAAAAAAAACTAGTATCACGGGGAAATGGTACAAATTACACAGAGTGGTCCGGGAGTCTGCGGACACGGCAACGCCAGCCTGAGGATGAAGAGCTGGGAGCTGCCCACACGGTGGGCCACTCCGCTGTGTGTGCGGAGTTCAGACCACTCGTGGCTTCTGACGGCAACTGAAGATCCAGCTGTCCTGTCCCTGCTGACGGCTGTGTCTCTTACAAGGATTTAGCAAACAAGGCTCCTTGCTTTGAAGATTAAATCCTGTTAACTAGGATTGAAAGATACTTCACAGAAAGGGAATTAGAAGCTAGTTTAATTTTTACCTTGACTTATATTTTAGTCGCTTTGGCTTCAAAGAGGATGTCCTTGAAAGACTCCCCATCATGACTCGTGGGTCATAGCATCAGAGAGCACCCAGGCACTTGCTCTAAGGAGGCAGAATGATCACGCGAATGGGGCCTCATTCATTAAAGGAAGGCTTCACGGCTTTACAAAAGATGCTCTTTATTCCTCTAGTCACCCTGCAAGTATCAAACCAGCCAGAGAGTTTCCGGTCTCCGTCCCTGGCCAACTTTGGCTCTAGCTGAACTGTCCAACAGAGCCCCGGACTGTGATATCTGCATGTAGTCATCCCGGCTCCAGCGAAGACGACTTAGTTATTAAATCTGACACTCCTCTGGTCCAGTTTTCTCAAGTAAATAAAATCTATTTCGTGGTGCTGGTTGCTCGTTCAAGTTCCTGACAAGGATCCCACAGATTCACCTCACTAACCACAAGAAAGGTGGAACTCCACACAAAGCAGTAACAGGACCTGGAAACTGCCTGTGGTGACTGCTCTCTAATTAGCCACACCTCCAGTATGTATGCCCCCGCTGCAGCCCCTCTCACCTTGAATCTTGGCCCAGCTGGAGTAGCTGATAAAATGTGACAGAAGCATTGCTGTATGACTTTCAAGGCTTGGGGGCAAGTTTCTGCCTTTGCCTCTTGAAAGGCTGGTTCTGGAGAAAGCCAGGCCCTAAGCAAGAAGTCTGGACGCCTGGTACCACCATGCTGTGAGGGAGCCCTCGCTGGCATGTGGAGAAGCGGCGTGGAAAGATGCAGGCAACCGCAGCTGTTCCAGCCGTCCATTCGAGCCGGGCGCCAGGCGTGAGTGAAGAGGCCGTCTGGGATCCCCGCCTGGTCAAGACTTCAGATGAATTCCAGTTCCAGTCACCCTCTGACGGCAGCACTTGAGAGACCCCGAGAGAACTGTCCAGCTGAAATCAGCCAAGCCACAGAGCTGTGATTTACAGCAACTTGTTATTACTTTAAACCACTAAGCTATGCAGCAAGAGGTAGCAGGACCCGTGTTCCTCTCATATTTCAAATCCAAGGTTTGGGTTCCACAGGACGTCCGTCAGAATGAAGGAGGGTGCAGAGGCAGGAAGTGGCTTCGCGTCCTGAAAGAAGAGGGATGCAGGGAAAAAGTACCACGTGGGCCACCATCACTGCCCGAGTGACCAGGCAAAACTCACCTGTGACCACAGCTCTCCTGCGCCCTCCTACGTTTGCATAAGTTTTCCCGTTTGCCCAGAATACTTGCTTCTAAACATCTGCTGGAAAACTCCTGACTCATCATTTAAGCTGCAACATTTGTGCCCCGTCCTCCAAGAAGCTTTCCCAACCCGTTCAGATGACCTTTCCTCCAAATTCTGACTTCCTCTGTCTTTCCACCGCGCTTCTTTAGAGCAACTGTCACCATCTCATGATTGCCTTTTGCACCTTTATCTCTCTTCCAGCGGGACCCTCGAGGGCAGGGATGGTCTCTGTATTAGTTTCCTAGGGCTGCCGTAACAAAGCACCACAGGCTGGGGGAAGACCGACAGACCTGTATTGTCTCTCAGTTCTGGAGGCTTGAAGTCCGAGGTCAAGGTGCCAGCAGGATTGGTTCCTTCTGCGGGCTGAGAGGGAGGGAAGGCTCTGTCCTTCCTGCCTCTCTCCTTGGCTCGTAGATGGCCATCTTCTCCCTGTGTCTTCGTGGGGTCACCTTCCCTCCAGGTGACTCTCTTATAAGGACACCAGTCCAGTTGGATCAGGACGGCCCTAGTGAGCTGGCATTAACTTGACTCCCTCATTAAAGACCCTCTCTCCTAGACGGTCACATTTGGAGGTGCTGGGGGTTAGAACTTCAGCACATGGACAAGGTGGGGGGCAATTCTACCCGTAACGGCATCTTATTCTTCTTGGTGCTTCCAGCTCGCAGCGAGCAGGTCCTCTTGGCAGGGAGGAGGAGCCAGCAAGGCCAGAAAGGGAGAGACAGGTGAGGAAGGAAAAGAGAAGAAAAGGATTCATCTGCATGTAGAGAGACAAGGAGAAAGTTCAAGAAGAAGGGTGTGGGCAGGTGGCCAAAGGCTGTGGGGGTAACTCCGGTGAAAGAGGGAGAAAACTACCCCTCAGGGCTTCCCACTGCTCTGGAAAGGTGACTCCTAGGAAGGCCATCGCCTGGAGGAATAAGAAAGAAATAAGATCATAAACAATGTCGAGAAGACCAGTGGTCAAGGTCGGGGGCAGGGGGTGGAAAGATGTCAGCAGGATATGAAAAGTGGTTCAAAGGCCGGGCTGTGAGGAAGAGAAGAGAGGAGGTAGAGAGATGCTGGGAACGTGACTGAGAGATGGAGTTTCCAGTAACACCGCACGTCTCACGTAAAATGCTGGCAGAGAAATAGATGAACTTTAATTCTGCTGCTTTGATTACCAGAGTAGACAGTGGTTAGAAGAAGAAATAGACAACAGGAAACAGAGAAATAGAGGGGCACTAAGTGGACGAGCACCTAATTCAAACTAACAGAATTTTCTATGAGCACAAAATGGAAACGTATCTGTACAAACAGGCATAATTTTAGGCACACAAATATACGTAATTGCAGCACAAATGCATTGGGATATAGGTTGGCTGCATTTAATTGAAAATAATATCAAGAAATAGTCTTACACACCAGGTCTTCTGCTTTCCTGGTCCAAAATAATCTTACTTTGTAAATTTCATTTTCAACATTTAGTCTTAGGAGGTAAAATGAAAAATAATTTATTGTTCCAACATCTAGTCTTAGGAGGTAAAATGAAAAATAATTTATTGGTGTTGCTTACTCTTCAGATGAAAAATAATGTTCCAGATTCTTGGATTTGTGGCTTCAAGGCCAAGAAAATTTAATGACTTAAAAATGTATGAGGCATATCTTAATAAAAAAATTTTTTGAACACTGAAAAAAAAAAAGAAATAGTCTTAAATCACTTTGCCTTACACAACATAAAGAATTCAAATATTTTAAAATGTGATGAACAAGATGGGAAAGCCCAGCTTCACCTCTGAATTTTTTTTTTCACCTCTGAATTTAATTCTATCAGAGAAAAAAAAAATTAGTTCACATCTAATGATCACTACATAAATAGAAAGTTATTTTATAAACGTAGCACCAGATAAATGTCTTGATGTCTAAATTTTCTTCCTGAAAATATTTAGGCTGTAAAAAAATTGTTACAAAGATATTCCCACAGAAAGACACCATTTGTTAGCTCCTTGTAAAGGGCATTTGATCACCATAGATGTTTCACAGTATGGATACAGCTGTTTCCAAGTCAGTTTGGAACGTGTGTCATGGTTGCTTTGTAAACAATATACTTTTTAATGAAACCCTACAGTCGACTTAGGGAAAATAATTCTCTACCCAGCAGTAGCACATGAAGAGAGCGCTTGAAAGTTTTTAACACTAAAATGAGAATAGACTCTCCTCCAGGTATCCCGGTGCTGGAGTAACAGGCACATGATACAATGCAGCGTGTGGCTAGAATATTCTTCCAGCTAAATATGGGCCGGAAGTCAAGAGAGGCAGGGAGTGGGGAGAAGACAGTCGATGTGCTTAGAAATTCCTGGCTTTTCGTTATTAAAGTGCTGTCTGTTCACCTGCTACATCCAAATCAGAGCGCCGGGCTTGGCCCTTGTGCTGTGAACCGAGATTGTCTGAGCCAGGGGCAGCTGGACCGCTCCGAGCATCTTCTCTTGTCGGGGATGAATCAATCATCTCCAAAGATGTCAGCATCTGCCCAAACCATTTTCTATTAGAATAAATGGCAGATGGTGGTGTTTTTATATTTAATCAGCTCCACCAAATGCAGTTTCATCTCTTATAGAACGAGACCATCTGCAACGTGTAGGTGTACAGATCTCACTAAATGCCCACTACTGAAACTTTTCTCTGAGAGGTAAAGCCATACATGCTAACGTTTGTTGACACGAAGTACAATAAGCCTGGAAATCCTTTAAAATAAAGCCCCATGTTTTTAATAAATACTTGCATTTAATAATGCTAAATATTTATGGCTGGCATGCCCTTCATAGGAGGTTTGCAGGGAAGGTTAATGCTTCCTGCCCAGCATAGCTTTCAGCCATGTCTGGAAGCCTCTGCTTCTAAACTGTCTGAGAATACTCTCACAACAAAAGCAGTCCTTTTCTCTGCCTGTGAATCAGCTTGACGAGCATTTTACCTTGACTTTGACATGCGCTCTTTCAGGGCAGGCCAGCTGTGGCTGCCACCTTGAGACACACATACACCCACAAATACTCACACTCACACATGACCGCAACACCAATATAAAATATCCCTAGCACACACACTGGTGTATCACCACCTGGGGTAGGGGGTTCTGACCAGATGTGAAAAATGGAATACTTATTTCGAAATGCTGGCAGATGGGACCCCACTTTGCTGGCCAGAGAAAGCGGTGAGCAATCTTACCACCAACCGTAGGTTTTACATTTAATTCCTTCTAGAATTGGAAGTGAGGGTCAATGTAACAGGGGTCTAGAGAGCGAGCTCTCTCCCCATGGTGAGGGAGTAACGTCTGGGCCCCTATGTCCCCGGGATGGAGGAGTCTGCCAGTGCAGAAGGTTCTGGAATTTTTGGTCTCATCGTAACACAGGAGGAGAGCAGTAAATCTCTCCCCGGACCCAGGGCTACTGTGGAATCAGCAGGTAAGACATCGTCCAACCTGATGGTGTCATTAGGTTATTATTTTAAACTTCGACCAGCTCCAGACTCTCAAAGTGCAAATTCCTTTGCCGGGTGCCCAGGGCTCTTCCAGCCCGGCCCCAGCTGTTCCCCTCTCCCCTCTGTTTCAGGGACCCACATTCTTCACAGACACTTCCGCTGTGCAGCTCTTCCAGCGCACCTAGAGTCACCCCCTCCGTGGTTCCGTCTGTTCTTCATGTTTGTTTGCAGCTGAGTGTCCCACTTACTTGGTTACCATTCCGCATCCTCACATCACTCCGTATCCTGCTTTATTCTTCTTTGTATTTTACCCCTTTCACCTCCTCATGCTAGCCTATTGCAGAGCAAGGAGGTCGGTAAAGGTCTGTTGAATGAATGAATGCATTGCCGGCATCCGTTATATAGAAATACCGTACCTGAGGAGACTGGAAAAGGACAGGGCTTATTTTCTATCCTCCAAATCAACAGAAAGGAAACAAAGTAAATAGAAAGAGAAGGATGGAAGAAGGAACAGGAGGAGGAATGAGGTGGTGTATGAAGCAGCATTCAGTTGGTGAAAAGTCAAACAAAAATTAAGACCTCTATAACAGAAGAGGAATACGGTGTCGTCCAAGATCTTCGGAAAAATGCACTTGGCATTAAGCAGCTTCCCATTGGTCATAACCGACTAGGACATCCAATGGACATCTCAAATGTAATGTGTTCCCCAGAAAACCCTATTAACTGACTCTCCCACCCCCAGCCCCTTCCCTACAAGCCCGTCACCAAAACCAGGTCTCCTCTTGGTTCTTTTCTCTCAGGAAACAGCCCCATCACCACCAGCTGCTTCGGCAGGAACTGAGGAGCCGCGGGTCCTGTGAGTGGGGGGACCCAGCACTGCACGGCCATCCAGCCACCACTCACCCGCTGATCACACCAGCCCATCATCCAGCCACCACTCACCTCGCTGATCACACCAGCCCATGGTAGACACTCAATAAATACCATCAGCTGACTGGTGGATTCTTCCAATATAACCAGTATTTCAGTTTTCTATAGATGAGCAGCTTAAATAAAAGTATATTGAGGGGCTTCCCTGGAGATCCAGTGGTGAAAACTCTGCGCTTCCACTGCAGGGGGCACGGGTTCGATCCCTGCTCGGGGAGCTAAGATCCCCCATACCATGTGGCAGAGCCAAAAAGTAAAAAATAAAATAAATAAAATTTTAAAAATAAAAAAAAGGGGGCTTCCCTGGTGGCGCAGTGGTTGAGAGTCCGCCTGCCGATGCAGGGGACACGGGTT
>NC_041225.1:31156765-31220086 GCF_002837175.3 Physeter macrocephalus
CTGCCGATGCAGGGGACGCGGGTTCGTGCCCCGGTCCGGGAGGATCCCACGTGCCGCGGAGCGGCTGGGCCCGTGAGCCACGGCCGCTGGGCCTGTGCTCCGCAACGGGAGAGGCCACAGCGGTGAGAGGCCCGCGTACCGCAAAAAAAACACAAAACAGTATATTCAGACTTTTGGAAAGTTCCTACCTCTGATTCCCTTGGCAGATACATTTTCACCCTTCTCATCCCATGGCATTAAAAATGGTATCTAATTCAAGGTCGCATGGTGGCTCACCTGAAATTTGTCTAAGTAGTGTCTCTTTCTATTTTCTGAAGATCATGGGCCTTTAGCCTCTGTCCATTCAGTAGACAAATACTTGCTAAGGAGCTCCCAGGACCCACTGGAAGCATGTGCAGACAGCTGGGCTCTGGGAGTGCTGAGTGCAGGGGAGACAACCATAGGGAAGGAAAGGCCACCAGCCTCGGGAGAGATCAGAAACCTCCCCAGAAGGGGCACTTGAAGGACATCAAGGACATCAGGGCATTGCAGGAAGGAGGCGTGGCCCACGGCCACAGGGGAGATGTGAAATCACTCAGGCCACGCGTCCACGGGCCTGGAACTTGACAGTGACAGACGTGTGTAACCACAGCTTAGTTTCTACAGTGACTGCCCCCCAAATGCCCCCACGTGAGCGCCATGTGGAGCCGGTGGAAGTCCTTAATGTCACGACCAGCATTTCTCGTCAATAGGAGTCACAGGAACCTGTCACGTGTAGGCTGTTCCTGCAGTTGAGGAAATAGGCCCTGTGCCATTCATGGACGTTTAAGCAGAAATTCAGACATGAAATCTCTTTGAGAATATAGAACTAGAAAAGATGAGGATAATAATGCCTGTCTCGGGGGAGGGGGGATCTTTATAGCTCCCCATAAGCTGGGATGTTCTCTAAGGTCGCAGGATGTCTCTGTCTTTGTCCTGGACACCAAGAACCCGGGACTGATGTGATATAAAATCCAAGGACTGTTATCACCCTTAAGTTCAATGATGACCCAGCTGAGCTCTTCTTTATTCCCTCAAATGTCTATTTCTACCCGATTTTTATTTATTTATTTATTTATTTATTTTTGTCTGTGTTGGGTCTACGTTTCTGCGCGAGGGCTCTCTCTAGTTGTGGCGAGCGGGGGCCACTCTTCATCGTGGTGTGCGGGCCTCTCACTATCGCGGCCTCTCTTGTTGCAGAGCACAGGCTCCAGACGCGCAGGCTCAGTAGTTGTGGCTCACGGGCCTAGTTGCTCCGCGGCATGTGGGATCTTCCCAGGCCAGGGCTTGAACCCATGTCCCCTGCATTGGCAGGCAGACTCTCAACCACTGCGCCACCAGGGAAGCCCTCTACCCGATTTTTGATGAACTTACTGTGTTGGTGCTGTAGTTGTTTTGGCTGGTTCGTTGGTTGGTTGGTTGGTTGGTTGGTTGGCTGGTTGGTTGGTTGATTGGTTGATTTGCCGTTTGTTTGTCTGTGTGTATATGTGTGAGTGTTTAGGGGTAAGTTGCTGCAGATTCTTTTGCAAATGGAGTTATATAATAAAATTTAGTGTTTGAAAGTTGATCTCTTTCCACCTGAGTATGTTTTAACAAGATGGAGAGAAGAGTAAATTCACTGTCTTGATAACTGCAGTGAAAGGGGCCCCTTTACGCACTGGGAGTCTGTCTATCATGACTACAGATGCCCAGGACTTATGGGTGGTGGCAGTGGGCAGGGTCTTCTGCACCCGCTGAAGGGAAGAGAGGCCAGTCAGTGATCAAACGAATTCTTAGCAGAAGAAATGCTGAACAGGAAGGTAAAACTCCAACCTACTCTATAAACAATTTTGGTCACACTAAAGAAGGAAGAAAATAGGAAAGAAGAAAGTGCTTGTTGGGAGAAATCAGTAAATATTTAATGGATAAAATGGGCAAACATATTTTGCTTATTTTGGAATTCACGGTGATTATTCTTTCTCTTTGGCAGACAGCAGTTGCTACTGCCTGCCCAGCATCTCTGCTCCTTACCTTCTTCTGATAAAAATCAGCCTCACAATCCCATTCTCTTGGTCACAGGCACATGAGTAAAGCTGAGACCCAGAACAGACCATCCAGATCCTTCCTTGGAATTTTAGATCAGGTCCTCATCTGGGGAGCAGGGTAAACCTGCAGCCACTGCCTTTCTCACTGCCTAAAGGAAGCTCATCTGCAGGCCAAAAAAAAAGAGAGATGCTTCAGCAATTATTACTTGAGTTTCTGTCACCTACAGATCAAAGAACCCCAACTAGCACAGTCTCATCTTACAAGGCAGGAGAAAGAGGACCAGGTGGGCAAGGTAACTTCCCGAGGTCACAGCAAGGAGACCTCAGGACTCCCAAGGCCGGGCCAGGGCCTTCCTGCTGCACCAGCTCCCCTGCATGGGCTGAGAGGCGACCAAGGGCCCGTGCTCAGAGTGGACCCCCAGGAAGAAGAGTGACCGGCATCTTTCACACGTCCCCTCCCTGCCCCTCCAGCCCTTCTCCTGACCCCTCTTGACCTAGAGTCACAGCGACAGAAAGACTAGGTCGCTCCTGGAAATCTCTTAAAAATGTCCCAAACTGAGAATCCAGCCATCCTCTGAGTGCTGCTTCTGGTTTGTACGAATTACCACATTTCTATGCCTTTAATAAAGGACTTAAGTCATGAGATCCTGCATTATTTAAACGGTGCTTCATGTTTGCCTCCATCCCTCTCTTGCTAAAATCTCCCCAGCTGCTTTGCAAAAATCATGGCTGAGTCCGGCCACGCCCTTCACGAGGAAGGTGAAAACGGAGTGATCTGTTTCTAGGTCCTCTTAGCTGGACGGAGACCTGGCGTCTTGATTCACAAACGCCTTGGGTTCAACCCCTGGCTTAAGCACCAATTAACTGCCGTGACATGAAGTCAGTCCCTTCCTGTCCCAAACCTCTGAAAATGGAGAAAACAGTAAATGCGTATTTTAGAACACTATCGTGAGTATTCTGCAAAATCATGTATTCACAGCACTTAACACAGGTCTTCGTACATCTTGGGTCCTCGGCCAATGTTTATTTCCTCCTCCTTCCTGTTTTAGCTGATTAGGAAAAGAATGTTTCACATGATCCAGGAGCCTACCTGCTCCCCGAGTAAGTTGCACAGAATTCTCTTATCTTCTCATACGTAAAAATACATACGATGAATGGTGTAACATTATCAGCATAATGAATATTCTAATTATGGCTCTAATGTTAAAGCTGGCATCAAACATAAATCCCTAGGGAATACCAATTGCCAAGGAGGTAATTACCGACCTGTTTTGGGGGCACACTGAGAGGATCGAACTTGTGAAGTCAAGGAGCCATCACACTTTTCAAAACACAGGAGGAAATCTGTTACAATAGAGCGTGAACACACACACACACACCACACACACACACACACACACACACACACACACACACTCACACTGTCCCTTTCCTCCCAAGCCACTGCCATATCATTTCTCTCCTAATATCACTGCAGGGACAGAGGAAACGAGGGCCGTGAATTTAACCAGCGCCACTGACGGAGGATTTACGCGGGCTGGAGGCTGGCTTGGACATTTCCCGCGTTTCTTGAACAGCCCGACAAGGGTTTTTAGTAGCACACTCCCGTTTTGTGCATGGGGGTCTGAGGTGTGGAGAAGTTAAACGATGGTAACTGTAACCAAAGCAAGAGCTGACACTTCTGCTTCTGAGTGTTTCCTACGGGCTCCGTTTCCAGAGCCATTTGCATGGCTTATTGTCACTGTTCCTACCCCAGCTTTCAAAACGGCTCTCATACTCAGCAAGCGTCATACAAGGAAACGGTGGTGGAGCCAGGACCTACCCCCAGGTCATTGCTCCCACAGGGCGGACAGAAATGCTGCGGAACGCTGCCCACTTGCTCAGACTCACACGGGTCCGTGTCACGAAGCTGTGACTCAAAGCCACTCCATCAGATACCAGCCTATACCTCACACAGGATATTTCTGGAGTTCAGCATTTAATTTGACATAATCTCTTGTGGTTTCCTTGAAAAGAAAAGAAATATAGGAATACCTGGCTGCAAAACTGAACCCACGAGTACCGATTAAAGGATTTCTGTTAAGCCAGAGCAAAGTCTTCTCTGAGGCACAAGAGGTCTGTCCCCAGCACAACCCGTATCCAGATCTCGGTCAATAACTCAGATGCGCATAAATACGGTCACAGCGTATGTTTATGGAGGACATAAAGATGGGCAGGAGAATGTATAACAGATCGGGAAGTTGGGCTGAACAGAAACTGGTCTTGACATTGACTCCAGCTCTACCAGGGACTGTGCCACCTGTGTTGCCCTGTTTAAGTCAATGGGGTAAAACTGAGGGTGCCAGTGTAAGAGCAAATGCAGAACTCTGCAGGTGGGTGAAAGAAATCAGGGTGAGGAGAGAGAGACACATGGCCTCATGATGGCTCCTGGGGAAAAGTCCGGAAGATCGGTTCCCTGCAAATGTAGGCTGTTAGCGGCAAAGTTTCTCCTGCCCGTCCATCCAGAAAGCAGTAGACGTCAGACAGCCTTTGATTCCGAGCTGGCCCTGAACCTGGGAGCTAGCAAAGGAAGAAATCCAGAAGATCCAAAGATCAGGGTCTTCCTGGTGACCTTTGGCCATAAAACCATCCCCTTTCGTCTCAGAGGATCCAGAGGCAGGAGCAGGTGAGAGCTAGGACTGCAGAGGGAGGTGGAGACCAGCTCCCGGGGGTCTGCAGGTGACCCCTAAGATAGGAGAGGCCAGCAAAGGTGGTAGACGGACGGGGTTTCAGTGGCATCACGCAGGCGCAAGTGTGGAAAATGCATGGGAGGTAAGCAGAATTGAAGGCAGAGAGACAATTAGGTGATTTGAATAAGAAAGCCACGCAAGAAGCAATTCAAGAGATCTGAAGGATGTGAAATTGATTAGACTTGGTGACTGACTGGCCGGAGCACAAGGGGAAGACAGACTTCAGGGCAACTCCCAGGTATTGACTTGGGAAGCTGGCTAATAATAAAAATTTGTTTCAGCTCAGTCTGAAAGCTGACAGATAATTAAAGGAGACTCCAACGCCACTGGTGATAGTATGACGTATGGGGTAGCCGCACTTTGATACAACACTCCGCTAATTTCTGTATATCACATAGGATTTTCATTTAAAATACTTCCAGTAGAAAGGAAAGCGAAGGTGGGAGATGGAGAAGAGGGGGTGTCTATGTGATCAGCACTCCACTTGGGGCAGTTGTGCAAATTCACTACGGGCAAGACCAGCTGCCGGCCAAGGGCTGGATCCCGGCCGCCTCAGCAGGAAGCAGCCTGCAGGACCCGACGGGGCAGGGTCACGCTGCCTGCAGAGCGCTGCTTATACTCTGACCCCCAGATGCTGAGTCAGATCTTAATGGTAAGGGTCGGGTGTCACAGGTGACACGCTGTACACCAGGGACCAGAGAACCCATCGGCGAAGGGCCTACGGGCCATTCGAAGCAACACGCATTTTTGAAGTCTCCATTGAACCTCACCTTCCCGACCTCAGAGCCTGGATTCTAACACTTGGGAGGGCAAGCCTGTCCAAACCATGGAGGCAGGGACAAGGACAAGGCTTTGTCTCCCCTCAGGGCTTAAGCAACCTCACTTGTCCCCTCCCATGCCCAGAGCCCACTCCTGCCCTCAGGCTTCCAGGGGCAAGAAAGGTCCAGTAGCTTCCGCCTAAAGCGGACACTGCACCCGCTCAGTACGGAAAAAGGGGGTATGGCTCTATTGTAAGCGGACCAGACTGTACACGTGGGGACCACATGGGCAACGCGTCTCTGAGCCCGGGCTTGCGCTTCCTTTGGGGCCTCAGGTGAGAGGGTTTCACACCCACAGAAGCCAGAGGCACTTTCCTCTCTATGCTATTTCGGTCTCCCCAAATCCATAATTGATCCTGCCATGGATTCCCTCATTCACGGTTTATTTATGTATCGTTATTTACCTAATGCACTTCCCTGACAGGTGGAATTTCTGATCCACCGCTGGTCCGGGAGTGAACGTGTGGTGCAGGCTCAGACACAGAGCCTTGCTTGGTGCAGAGACGGTCAGAGAGGACCAGAATTAAGCCTGGACGTTTGCTGGAGCCGTCTGAAAAGAGAGCCCCACCTTAAGCTAGACCCATGTGGATGTAAGTGCGGGGCTATGTGGTGATGGCCTGAAGCAAAGATCCCGAGGAAACCAGAGCCAGAACACAGAGCAAAGGGGTCCCCCGGTGACACCGTGCCAGCCCCAGGCTCTCCAGGCCTGCACTCCCAGGTCATTTCCGTTAATTGAGCTAATAAAGCCCTCCCCCCATCCTTTCTTTTATTCCAAGCCTGCTTTGATTAGGTGTCCTGTCATTGCCCTTGGAAGAATCCTGACTAACAGACCACTGACAGTTCACTGTCCCTATCTCCACAGAAGCTCTTGCCCCTTGAAAGCGTAGAGAGAACCCACGTGCATCATTTCTGTGGGATAGAGGACATGCTGCTTTGCAGGTTTCTCTACCGACTTCTTGAATATATCCCGAGCGCCTCAACCAGAGTGTCTGATTCTACATTCTCCTGTGACTCCTGTGGCCTAAGTACCTAGTAATAAATGCTCAATAAGTAGAACCTTCTGTGTGTACCGTCTAGCATAACCTTAGATGTGCTGCCTTTGTTTTCAATAAAATTTTTCCCCAAACAATTAATATCCATCCCTGCCTTTGAAAGGCAATATTGCTCAAAATAGCCCCACTCATTCTTTCAGTCGCTACGTATTTTCTTGAGCACTTACTATGTGCTGGTGCCGTGTGCCGGCGACCCAGGTATCTGCGTGACAGGGCTCCTGCCTAGCTGGAGAGGCACAGTCCAGATAACATACACATGCCCGGCGGTGTGAGAAAGGTCGGGGCAGAGCACAAGGGTGGGAGCCCCAGAGAGGAAGCCCCAACTCTGCAACTTTAAACTATCTGCCTCTGGGCTTCCCACGCAGCACTCGAGGGTGAAGATGTGTTTATAGACAGGAACACGCCAGCATTGTTTGCATCAGGGAACAAATATTGAAATCCACCTGCCATGGCCTCCAAAGAAACACTGCAAGGTGAAAAAAAGCCTAAAAATACAAGAAACGGTAAGCACTCCCATCACAGCATAAATAAATAGGTTTGACAAATGTTTGTAAAATTGACAGCTTGTTATCAGAGGCCACAAACTTATGGCTCCACTCACATTTTCATTGGAAAACTTCTAAACGCAGGAGAAAATGGCAGCATTGCATTTTCAGAAAAATATAGCTGTGACCCCAAAAGTTTATCATCTCAGCCTCCCAGTTAACCAAGTTAAAGCAATCAGTCTCGATATGCTCTCTTCCTTTCTGGAAATCCTATAGCAAAGTCACTCAACACATACTTAAGAAACACCTGCACGTGCTAAGTAGTCTGCTCGGTGACAAGGATACACGGGTGTTTGTGGCCAGAACTCTTTATCTGGTGGCTGATCAAATCAGGAAGCATTTTCTGATCACTTGCTAAGAACTGTGACCGAATTTATCATTTATGTAGAATGCTGCAGTGGCAGCAGTTGAGTTCTAATACAGTTAAATCTTACCTTGTTTTATTGTGTGTTTACAGTATTTGCCTATTTAACGCCCACTTGATAGTTGCCTATTTAAGCCTCCGCTTTGGGGAAGGACCAAGCTTACTCTTAGGGCCGCCCCCCCATCCAATCTCAGGCCAGATGGCGAGGGTTGGACTGGCAAGCAGCCCGACTCCCAGGCTGGACGGAGGGCTCAGGCCTGGGCCATTGGACCTTTCTGTCACTCTGGCACAGTAACTGGATGGAGGGACAGTGTGACCCAATACAGGCCAGTTAGAACCAGACCCTCAGCCTCCAGAATACGGGAGGAAACTAGGACACCGAAGTTTTCTTTTCTCTGGTTTATCGGATCAGGGGCCGTAAAGCTGAGGTTGCCTGAAGCCACTGTGTGGGGAACATGCAGCTGAGCGCGAAGCCACAGGCTGGGAGACACAAGGTCCTGATGGTTTCTTAACCCATTTGTCCGGTTCTACTCATGTAAGCCAAGTGGCCCAACCCTAAACTTTTCAATTGCATGAATCAATAAACTCCCTTCTTTGGCTTAAGCTACAGAAGAGAATTTCTGTCTTGCAATCAAAGCATCTACCTTAACGATGTGTTGAATTCACCTGATTCTGGGGTAATCGATCAGGGCAAGAGCCCTGTATCTTCTCCCGTATCCTCCACTGGACCCAGCACGGGGCTCCCCAGAGGACCCGCTCAGCCAGTTGCTTATGGAGAGGATGGACAGCCCAGGTCATGACATTGAAGGGTAATTCACACGCTGTTCACCAGGCAGGACCCACACTTCTACTCAAGGTGTTCCAGCCAAGGGTGTCAATGACAGGGCCGGGAGAGCCCTGGTCAAAGTTGGTCCTCAGCCTGTGGCGTCCTCCCAGCATGAGCAGACTCTGGGGGCTCAGCTCAGATGAAACTCACAGGATAAGGATTAAAGCAGATGGTAATTTACTAATAACCATAATAGCTGCCAGTCACTGAGCAGTTACCTTGAGACAGAGGCTCAGCCACACATTTACACACCTCATAGCTGTTCCATATTATGAGCTTAGGAAAGAAAAAAACCCCACATCCACCTTCACTTTCAGGGAGGGTCATGACAGCCAAGGATGCTCTCCAAGCAGATGCCATCTGCTTATGCCGCCTAAGCTTCAGGGCCCATCACTTACAAGTGCCCTTCCGAGGCCCCACATGCTCTCCTCCCAGACGTGGGAGGAAGCAGCACCTCCAGGCCCTCCCTGGAAGAACGCAGCTCAGCCCCAGCCTGCAGGCCTCCCTCTCTGCCCGGGGGAGGGTCGTGGGGTTGGACCGAAGCTTCAGGTGGCAGCCCTGTGGCCACAGTGGCCAGCCCACTGCCAACAAACTGGCCCGAACTGTGCATCCAGGCCCTGGGTCTGACCATCAGGAAGGATCCGAACAGCAGCTGTCTGTCCTGCTGGTCTTGTTCTGTGCTTGGGACTATCACAGCCCAGTCTGAAGGGCCAGCTGACCACCAACGACTCTTGAGCTTGGGGACCGGGGGTGCAAGGACCTGGCGGAGCTGCTAAGGTAGTCGTGCACTAGCCCACACCTAGAAGTGTGAGGCTGCCCTTCTCCCAGGCCATCCCGGGAAGCAGCTCTGCAGAAAGGGTCACCACCAGCATGGAGTCCCACAGCTGAAAGAGCCCTCCCTAAACCGCCGATAATCTGAAACAAGTATCCATCATTTACACCAGGAGAAAGACTGGATTCTCTTTCTCCTCACTAAACAGAAAATAATTTTATAAAATTTTTGTCCTATGAAGAGGTAAGCAAGGGATACAGAGGCAAAAACTCTAGGAGAAAAATGTATCCTGGAGGTGTGTCAGGCAGTTAACTAGTCATAGTAGGCTATCCTTCTGGGTCTTTGTCATGATTGTGATAATCACCATAATTAAGGATGGCCTGGGGGGTGCCAGGGAGAGGATATGAAATCCTAGTTGAGTCTCATCGCATCCTTTCTGTGTGTGAGCTGCCTGTGCGTAGCAGGAAAGACGGACCTCCCTGTTCTTCTGACCTCTGGCCCCTAAACTGGCTTTTACCTGGCCCAGGTAACCACGTCCCTGCATCTGTGCTTTCCACATCCAGCTCTCCACTGCCTAGCCTGATGATGGTTAAACAGAGAAGCTATGAAAGCTTTTAATGATTTAAAAAACACTTACTAAATATGAGATAATGGAGAATCACCAAATATTCGCATTCATGGTGATACTGTAGTTTTGAAATATAGGAAGTGAATATTTGTTTTTAAGCAGAAAATCTGTTTTAAAAAACATACAACATTGAATAACTGCAAGCGCTCCCCGGGGATTTGGAAATCAGTGACATATGACCTCTCTCTCTTTTTTTCCCTTTTGCTATAAAGAGATTTAGTAACCGTGTTGCTGCTATATGCAAACTATTCAGTATAATGTCTTGGCCTCTGAAATTCAATCAAGAGTCACTAAAAGTCACCCGCTCCCCTCTGGAAGGTCTATTACATTTCTACCTCCATAACGAGCAGAAAAGTAGATGTAAGAAAAAGAATGTGTTGAGGTCACGGTTACGTGGAGTTCCTCCTCCAGGTTCTGCAGTTAAGCAAATTACGGAAACGATTTTTCATCCCAGGGTCGAGGTCAATGCAATAAACCCCAATCAAATATGACATGGAGAAATCAGACATGCTGATGTTAGACAAATAAACTAAGCAAACGTTCACTTACCAAAGAACAAAGGGGTGAAGTGACATTGAAGGAAGGTTACATAACTTCTCCGTTAAACGTGGATAGGATACGCCCGAGCCATTCCTTACAAAAGGCCATGGATTCACTTTCACATATGATGATATCCATGTTGAAACACTAAAAATGCTGTTGATACTTAGCATCCTCTATAGTTTATGTAATTATATTAAGCTGTTGTACTTTCTAATCATGCTATTTTATATTTTGATGTAATAATCATGTCAATCTACTCAAAGATTCTAACTTCATTAACTATGCATAGAGAATGTTCCTGAAAATGTAATCAGCAGAAGATGACATATTTAGCACCACCTGATGGTACAAAAGAGAGATGAGAACAGGCCTTAATGTTTCAATCATGCAAAGGGAAATTATGATTTTTTTAATATAAATGTGTATGTTTTACAACAGACAGCATTTTGAGGATTTCAGCATGTGGCATCAATTTTCTTAGAAATTGAAAATTTACAAGAGACTTCCATGCAAAATCTACCAAAATGGTATTTATATAGAATATAAACTATCACTATTTGAGTATAAGAATTCATAAATCACATCATTATTTCTTCATATCAAAACATTTTGTCTGATAATCTAAGTTAAATTTATAAGCCATATAAAACTACATATTTAACAAAGTTCTTGAATTGCTAGGAAATATCTGCCAAGAGAGAATCCGAAAATATTACACACGTTACAGTACAAAACACTTTCCAAAATTTGAATTTCTCTGTATTTAAAACACAAATATTTTTCAAACATGATGGAGACCTCCAGTTTTAATACAAAAGAGTAAAGAAGATACTTCAACCTTCTTGCAAAATCAACTTGCAAGTTTTAACAAAACTCAGAGGCATAGGAAACCCCAAACCATGCTGTGTAAGGAATGGAAGTGAAATTCAGTGATGGTCAAAACAGGACAGGGGATTCCATGGCTGCAGACTGTAGACAAGGCTGAGAGGGTAAAGGTCCCAAAGAGAGTGGCAAGCCTAAGGGTCAAGCTCACCTCCTTTCTTGAGGACAGCAGGCAGAGGTGGGACGTGGGAAGTTTCCATGGACTGAGTTTCATACAAAACTCAAAAGGAAAGCAGGATGTGGTGGGCTGGATGGGAAATCAGTCAGGCCCACCATATCTGCAGGAAGCTGTCCGTCAGTGAAGCAGGAAGCAGAAGAGAAACCCAGCATTATTCAGGGCAGAGTTGCCTCTGAACATGTCAGGTGATTTTGAAAGTAAAGGCTGGAAAGAATGCTCTTAAACACAAGGCCTTGTGTCCTCTGAAGAACTCTGCTAAGTGTCCACATTAGGTAGTCACTCCTGCTGTATGATACATGGTCCTGCTCTCCATTGGGTCACTCTGAAATTAGCTGGACCAGAAAGAATTTGCCTCTTTCAAATATAACTAATGACCAAAAGGATCCAACGCCCAGATCAATTTTTTAAAATCCTGCATGAAAAGGAAGTAAAGATCCAGTAAAACAAAGAAAAGACCAACACTGACCAGAAAAATGTTACTAAGGGGAAGCCTGAAATTGTGACCTACAGCATATCAACTTGTATTTTAAAAAACTAAAAAGCAACCACCTTGACAAAACATGATGTCAAAGCAGGTACAGGAGCTCAGGGAATCCATGGTTTTCTAAGAACAGGAGATAAAACAAGTTAATAGAGCTCAGAAAAGATGGGGGAGAGAAAAATGAAGCCATCACAGAAATGAAGGCCACATTGACAGCAGCTCTGAAGAGTAAAGAAACTACTGAAAACCTAGCAAAAGGCACAGCAATCAAGAGACAGAGAAGCACAATCAAAATAAAATTAAAATAAACAAAGAATTAGGAAGGGCTAGGAAGAAAATGAAAGATAAATAAGACAGATCAAGAGATCCAACATATGCCTAATTGGTGTCCCCAGGATGGAACAGGGTTAAATACATATATTTAAATGATATGTTAAGAAAACTTTCCAGAAATAAAAGGCTTTAGTATTCAGACTCAAAAGATATGTCCAAGGAAAAACTGACAGGGTCAATAGATACATTGAAGAAATTGAGGATTAAGTATTTTCTAAAATAATATAAAGAACATGAGCACAAAAATGCAAACCTTGGAAACTACTGGAAGACATATGCATACACATACCAAGATAATTAGGCCGCAAAAAAACCATCAAGTAATTCCCAAAGTAGAAATAATGAAACCAAATGCCCTGACCACAATGAACAAACTAGAAATTAACAATGAAACAAAAACACACAAACAAACAAGTCCTTACCACTTGGAAACTTAAACACTTTCAATTCATAGTCAAAGAAGAAATTAAAGCTGGAATTTTATTATAACTAGAAAACAGCAATCATTTTAAAAGCTATAGAGCAGAACCTATGGTTTACATTTATAGCAGGGCTCAGGAAAAAAGGCATAGAATTGCTTATACACATTAATAAACAGAAAAAGACAAAAAAATACATGAATAGATCATCCAATGAAATGTGAAAGAACATAGATAAAGCCAAGAATGAGAGGGAAGGAATTGATAAACATAAAATGTGAAACTGATTAATTAGAAAACTGAAAAATGATAGTCATGATAAATACAGGTGCTTAAATAAGTAAATAAATAAGTCAGCTATTAATTAGCTTAATTTTAACAAATAAGAAACCACAAACAAACACTATAAGAAATGATAAGGGCAGACATTTTAGGAATCATACAAGACCAGTTTTCTATGTGGCTCCAATTAAGAATCTGAGTTGAAATATTTTCTGGAAAATATAAATCACTAAAATTCACATCAAAAAAAATTAAGAATTCAAAGTAGATCAATTACTATAGAGGAAGTAGAAAGAATTGTTTAAGTGCTAACATCCCCCCAAAGCAGTGAGCTTCAATGATTTGATAATAGACATCTACCAAACCCTTAAGAAACAGATTCACTCCAGTGTTCTTTCAAACTATTCTAGATCATGGAAGAGCAAGGGAGGCTGGCAATCCATTTTTTTTCCTTCAAGCTAGCATAGCATTGATTAAGAACAACAACAACAATAAAAACAAAGAGGACATGAAAAAGTCTCATTTCTGAATAGCAATTCAAAATCCTAAACCAAATATTAAAAGAAAAATATACAACAACCAAGTAACATTGATCTCAAAATGCAAGAATGGTTAAAATTTATTGTTAATTTTCACAAACCATCATATGAGTATATCAAAAGAAAAAAACAAATAATCATCTCCACGTAAGATAAAGAAGCATTTTATATACATTAACATCTATTTTTAATAAATATTCTTAAACATAGGAAAAGACGGATGATTCCTCAATATGATATAAAGATATAACATCTATTGAAAGAATGTCAATGAAGTATGTGTGTTATGTATATTTAGTTTGTCTGTGTATCAACCCAAAAGTTAGCAATATGTTTAATGGAGAAAAGTTAGTAGCTTCCAATTCAGTCAAGAAAAAGAAAAGAATGTCCGTTACCACAGCTGTTGACATTGTTCTAGCAATAGTAGCCCATCCAATTTGATAAAAGAAATACAAATGAAGTATAAAAATTAGAAAGAGGAATTCAGATTTTCGGACCCCTAATGTGGAAAATAAAAAGGAATCATTGAGAAACTATCACGAATAAGATAATTTTGTAAGATGCAAATCTTATGTAGAAAAACCATTGCTTTTATAAATAATGACTAGTTTGATAAGACTCAGTGTACTTGGGGCTTCCCTGGTGGCACAGTGGTTGAGAGTCCGCCTGCCAATGCAGGGGACACGGGTTCGTGCCCCAGTCCGGGAAGATCCCACATGCCGCGGAGTGGCTAGGCCCGTGAGCCATGGCCGCTGAGCCTGCGCGTCCGGAGCCTGTGCCCCGCAATGGGAGAGGCCACAGCAGTGAGAGGCCTGCGTACCGCAAAAAAAAAAAAAAAAAAAAAAAAAAAGATTCAGTGTACTACTTTGGACCAAGTTCATATTGAATTCCAGCGTATGGCCTTAAGTAAAAATAGCAAAGTCTACAGTCTTAAGTAAAAATAGCAAAGTCCTGAACTATTTATAAATAGTAAGTTACGATTTGTGCCTCACTCCCTCCCCAAAATAAACTATACAGACACATAGGCTTATATACACATAGACTATCACTAGAAGGATACACAAGACCTAATTGTGGTTGCTTCTGAGGAAGGGAATTCGGTGAATGGGAATCAGAAATGGAAGAGAGACTCACTTTTCACGGTATTCTATTCGTAGCTTTGAATGTTGTATCACATGCATATAAGAACTATCCAAAATATAAATAAAATCTATTCTAATCAATAGGAAAGGAGTATATTCTTACTGGCCATGTTTCTCATTTCATGATTAGTTCTTAAGGATTCTTATCTTTGGAGCCTTAAAATGCTCATAAAAATTCTGGGTCTCAAAACTCACATCTCAGTAACTGTTGAAAAAAAAGCAATAACCGTTCTGTTATGCTCTTGTAACAACACTTAAAGTTGTTTTAAACCAAAACACAGAGTGCCATCTATTTCCATGTTGGTTCTGACCACAAGACACTTTAGCATCATTACCGTGTGACGGCCTCCTCCATTTTCGAGTATTTTGCCTTGTTCCGAACGGAGATGGGAAGTCTGCACATCACCCAGCAGCCAGGCTGCCGGGCCTCAGAGCCCAGCCCTGGCATTTACCAGTCTGTGACCCTGAGCAATTTGTAACCTCCTCATGCCTCAGATTCCCCATCTGTACAATGAAGATGATCACAATGTCCTCGTCCTAAATCTGTTGTGAGGATCACATGAGTTCATTCTTGTAGAACACCTAAGAGTGACTAGCCCATGGCAAGTGGCCCAGGAGTGACAAATGATTATTTTTCAGATTTGGGGTCTCAGTTCAGTTCTTTTTTTTTTTTTTTTTTTTTTTCAACGTGTTCAGCTGTGATTTCCTTTAACGTGAACTTTTTTTTTTTTTTTTTTTGTCTATTGAATTTGTTACATTATTACTTCTGTTTTATGGGTTTGGTTTTGTTTTGTTTTGTTTTGTTTGGCTGCAAGGCATGCGGGATCTTAGTTCCCTGAACAGGAACCAAACCCACACCCGCTGCACTGGAAGATGAAGTCGTAACCACTGGACCACCAGGGAAGTCCCTCGGTTCAATTCTTTTGAGAAGCCAGTGCCTTCTTAGGCTGCCAGCAGAGAAAGGGTTAGCTCGGCTGTGTATGTGATGCCGGACTGTTTGGGTCCTGATTCCTTGTTTGTGGTTTCCTCGTGTGGGAAGGTAAGGAGACTGAAAAGCCAGAAACCTGTGCTCTCCTTCTGAGTTTGGCACAAAGGGAACCCACAGCTTACAAACTTCTCTTATTTTAAAATTCTCACTCTCAAAAATAAAACCACTGCCTTCTTCCACTGGGTCCTGGAAGCAGTAGGTCACTTAGCAAAATCATTCATCACCCTAGAAGCACCATCCTGATTTAGATGGAGAAAATGTGGGTACTACAAACAGAGTAAACTTTCTTAGCGATTAAAAATCTCATCCTTATCTCCAAGATAGCCATTGAATTACCAGCTATGGTGACATTTTATTCTACTACTAATTGCTCAGTGTTAAAAAGAAGATGAAGGAAATACACATACAAGAGGTAAACTGAGGGACTTCCCTGGCAGTCCAGTGGTTAGGACTCCGCGCTTCCGCTGCAGGGGGCATGGGTTTGATCCCTGGTCAGGGAACTAAGATCCCACAAGCCGCAGGGCCAGAAAAAAAAAAAAAAGAGGTAAACTGATTCTTCCATAAACACGAACTGAGCCCCTATTCTGTGCCCGGAGGTGGTGCTAATTGTTGAGCACACAGAAAAGATGCCGGAGGGCATATGCTTTTGAGCAATTCACAGTCCAGTACCTCCTCTCACGTGCCAGTAACCAGCGTTTTAAGATTAAAGGGTTTGATTCTGTATCATAGCTGTGTTTTGGAAAATGCCTTACCTGGATATTTTCTTTACAAATCCTGGCATGTGTCTACACAGCTGAAACACCCTTCCCCACTTCTTTGCCTAAAGAGTGTATCTCTCAAAGGTAGGTCAGTTGTCCTGCCCGGTAGGGCCCTTCCTCCAGCCCCTCCTCTCCTTTCTGTGGCCCTGGACACGTCCATTACCACAGCCCCTCTCCCCTGAGAGGCCCAAGCTCTCATCAGTGTTCTCAGCGAGCGCAGGGCACTCCGTAAATGGTTGCTGAAGGAACAAGCGAGCAGTTGCAGAAAGTTTCTGGCTTTCCCTTTACCCATTTCAACCTCAGTTCCCCTCTGGGATTTGACCCTCATGGTCTCTGTCTTAGCTGGAATCCACTGAGGCTACTCTCCGGTGATATGGCCTGGTTCTCCCTGCCGGCAATTATGACAATCTAGAGAATACTGATAACCGGTAGATCACCTCTAACAGATGCCAATGACGCGCCAACATTTTATTAAAAACGGAGCATTTGTATTCAATAAACAGATTTTTTTTTTTTAGAGTGAAAAGGATAACAGTTTCCAAGAACATCCAAATCTACAGCCCTGGTATGCAGATGAAGTGCTTTATCATAAACTTTACTGTCAGTGAACTCTTAGGAATTCCCTTCCGTCCTTGAAAGAATGAACTTTAAAGTCAACCTGAAACCCTAATGTGAAAACATATGCAAATGTGTAAAATTACATTTGCCCCACTGGGAAAGCCATCACCGCACCACAAAGAAGCCTCTGTTATTTATGGACGCTGAGACATGACAGTTTCGAAAGAAATAGGCAGGTGTTTAGAAGGTGCCAGTCAGGGCAACACCAGCCTCCTCTCTGTGGTTCTCTAAGTCCTTTGCATCTCTTCCCTTCTACCTGTTTTTGGCCACTTTTCTGCTCTCTTGATCATTTCAATACCAGCAGGAGGCCAGGAGAAGCAAAAAGAGGTGGTATCATAATCTCCCTTTTTTTTTCTAGTGGTATTTATGATAAAAGGTTGGAGGGGAAATAGAACAAAATTTCAGAGCTGAAATGAAGGCTTTGAATCTCCCCAGGGTTTTGATGATTCATGCAAAATGGCCCTCCCCTGTTTCCATAGATATTTGGATATTCAAGCCAGCAAGGATGGCGCAGAATCTCTTATTTCCCAAACAAAGCGCTAGGCGTTCTGAGAAATGCAAGAGGACCAAAGTCTGAGCCCTGCTCTGGGAGTTCATCTCTCAAAGGAAACCAGAAGTGAAATCATTATGAACCCTTAAGACAGTAAACAGTATCCAAGTCCCAATCAGTAGAACAAATGTCCCATAGAAACTCCGGGAGCCGGTTGGGTGTTCTTGCACCAGACCTTCTTTCTCATCCCCAGATTCATGGGGTTGATGAGAATCAGCCCGGAGCCTTGTCTTTTTACTCCTTCCTGACGCAGCAAACACCAGAGCGGCCACACAGCGAGGGGCGAAGATGGTGATGAGGACGATGTCCGCCCAAGGTCTGTCCGTGACGAGGGGGCTCTGAGAGCCCTCAGCGTCACGTCAGGTCAGCGCCACAAGGAACGAACCCCTCGGGTCCCCGCTCGAAGCCCCTCCCCTGCGGCCCATCAAGCCACCCTCCTGTGACCTGGAGGCCCCCAGCGGTCGCTCTCTGGTCTCTGCCCTGCAAAGAACTCCACGGAGGGCGCTTGGTCAGAGAGTGGAAACTGTGCTCAAGTTTGCGATTGGAATCTATGATATTTGTAGATTGCAATATGGTGCGGTTTTTCCTCACTCTCTTTTGCATGTGAATTGATCGGCTGCACTGAAACTACTGCTTAAAACAAGGGCGTTTGATTTATAGCCAGTCTCTTCCTCATAAATCACACCTGCAGTGTGGCGCTTGGGGCCCCCGGGGAGGGCGGCACTTGCCTTTTATAAATGACTGCGGGGGACCTCTGATCGGACCTCTGCGGCTGCCCCACGCGCTCCAGCCTCCCCTCCCCGCCTTCCCTCTGCCTTTGCTCGTGATTCCCACGGGGACTTCAGACCCAGTTTTTGCAAGCCTGTTTTGTTTTTGTTTCTTAAATTAAGGAATGTCGAAATTAAAATCTGTGGCTCTGCCCCCTGTACTTTGCCAGCGACAGAAATACAGCCGCGCCAGGTGTTCCCTGCTTGCAGTGACAGCTCCTTTACCTGGGACCCCTGCTTGCGCTGCCCTGTTGCTATGCTATGGTGAGAAGGGTGTCGTGCCCCATGGGAGTGGGCTGCGGACCCTTCTCTTTCCTGGTGAAGGAAGGACATGGGGACCACCCCCCCTGCCACCACCACTGAGCCATGTCACCTTAGGCAAGAGCTCTAACTAACCTCCTTAGGCCTCCTTTTATGAGGCATTCGGGTTATGTCTTAACTCTCTTCTAACGCTAAAGCTGCATTATTCTAAGATTTATGCAGTCGAGGAAGATGGATGTTTTTTAGAGCAGTACTGCCCAGAGAATGTTCCAGAGAACCAGCTAAGGGTGGCATGACCAGAAGCATTTGGGAAGTGCGAGGTTTCCTTATGACAGGACTTCCCGGGAACTTCTTCAGGCCTCCTCCTATGATTATTTTTCTTTATTTTATAGGATTTTTTTTTTTACTTACAAGACAATGGCATGGTCCTTGGAAACAAACAATATGGAGGTTTATAAAATCAATACTGATCATCTCACCTTCTCTACTCTATCTCCCGCCCCAGGTAACGACACTGGGGCTTGGTAGGTCTGTGCATCCTCTCCAACCTTTGTCGGTCATGACTCTCTAGGAGGGAAGAAGCAAGAAAAGTGTCCCCAAATTATTGGACCCCAGCACCCTTCTCTACAGCGCACGGCCCAGGTCTGGGTCTTGTGGGTGTATTGTTCTGTTCTACATACAAAGGGAGATCTTGAACGAGAGAGCGGTTCTGCTTTGGATGGAATAGAATTCTTTCACCTAATTTACAGGTTGGCCAACAAATATCACGCCCTTTGGCTTCCAGACTGCAGGATATTCTCTCATTTTAAGCACGATTTTGGGGAACCTCCTGAATCACTTACGTGCCTTCTCCGGAGGAGGCTTTCAGAGCCAGCATTAGGGGGTCCTGCTCACTGGATTGCCATCTCCCTGTGTCCTCGGGGCTTCCCTGCATGAGGGACCATGAAGATGGTATGAAATCAAACCATCTCTGCCCCACACCGAAAGGCTAGCAAAGGATGGCACTTCCATCTTTATATCCCCAACACCTAGAGCAGCCCTCGTTCACAGCACAGCCTCGGTCGGCGCAGTCGGACTTGTGGATGAAAAAAATATAAACGGGAACGGTGGAACACTGGAGGGCTGGCCGCCCCACAGCAGGTCAGGTCATGGTGGGACCCAACTCATGTGTGCCAGACATGCTTTCACACACATTATGTTATAAATATTTAAGCCATGTGAAAACCACTCTATGAAGTCAGTGATATCCTCCCCATTTTGTTTTGCAAGCGTTCCAGTTTGCATGACCAGGAGTACGAAACCTTGATTCTGGAACCCTCTGACTGAAAACCCAAGTGATGTTTTCACATCACTGGTGTCTCCGTACTTCATTCCTTCAAGTTCCCCATTCTAGTCCTTAGGGATTGAGGGAGTGAGCTTGACCGAGGGCAAAGATGGCTGGATGCAGGCGGCACACCTGAGATCTAGTCCAGATTTAAAGGTAACTGCAGGGTTTGGGGTCTGTACACTCCCTAACGGTTTCACTCTACCAGTTCTATACTTGACATCGCTGTGGGATCACACCTTCCGTCCTACCTTCGGTCTATTCTCAGATGGCAGTGCCTTCACCATATTGGTGATCTTGGACATTTTCCAAACATAAATAGCAACGTTAATATGTTATAAACAAAACAGAGGGAAAGAGAACAAATATTGTATGTCTCTCAGGTTACAGACTGAGCTAGATTTGATACTGAAATAGAAAATTCCCCTCTGGCCGCTAAGCCATCCATCACTAAGATGCACTGTCAATAACTTACTTGACATTCACCAGGAGTGAATGTATCCGTGCCTGATCCTGAGCAAGGCCCCAAATTCCTCACCTGTGAACAAGCCAGACGCCGCGTCCTCCACGAGTCCACAGGCTGGTGGGGAGGCCAAACGTACATTCAAACCATCGCAGCTGAGTGAGCAGGTCCTAACAGAAGAACAACAGGCAGGTGGAGACAGAAACAAAACCCCAAATAAAATCCAAACAATAATAGTGACAACAATCCTTGAAATAAAATCCATGAAAAAGATATCTGTAACGTGATCCGCAGAACTGCATGTTAAGTCAAACTATAAAACACCTGCCTTGCTCCATCCTTCTTAGACTCCTGAGTGTGTGCCATCCACACACACGTGGTTTGTAAGGTTCAAGTGTCTTTCAAAATGCCCTCAACACTTGGTAGTGACACAAAGGCTGTTCTTGTGAAGTGTGTATGGAGAAAATTCCCCAAATCCAAGACTAAACTGACAGATAAAACGCTTGGCGCCAAGGCCGCCTTCCAGACAGGATACAGACTCTGCTTAGTTTAGTGGCCAGTCAAAGCAAACCAGGCTAATGTATACAGCAAGACGGTTTGTAAACTTCAACCGAATTAAAGCCGTGTTCACACTTTATAAGATGATGCTGGGTGCTCCCTATGGGAAGGACTAACACAGCCCTCTGGTCCATGAGTAGCAGCCTGTGGGGACCGCAGGCAAGAGTATGTCTTACCAACTTCGCTCAAGGATGTGTTCACCCAGGAGCAATGTGTTCATCTTTCTTTACAGTCCATTTTTCTGTTTAGCTGTTTGCTTTGATTCAGGCAATATTTTTAAGGCTAAAAGGAAAGATGTTAATTATAAAGGTCTTCTAAAGTCAAACCATTCTACAAATTTATTAATGACTTCTAAATTTATCTCACCCGCCTTTTTGAATTATTTTAAGGATTCTGTAATTAATGTGCATCATGAAAAGAACTGTATCTTCCTGGGAGAGAAAAATAATAATAATTGTGTAAAAAACAGCCTGTCAGTGCAACAATCAGAAAGGAAAATAAGTCAAGTTCAAGAATTCATGAACCTAAGTTGAAGCCTGTTTTCATAGAACATTTGTCATTGCATTTTTTCACCAGTAACAGAAATTGACTGCTCTAGAATTTCCTCCTTGCAGGACAGGAACTGAGACCTGTGTCTAGAAGAGCAATGAAGACCCTTGCTGTTCTCCTGGGTTTTTTTGTTTGTTTGTTTGTTTCCTTAAGAGCCATTGATTTACAGAAATATGCACTACGAACTATAAACATGTTACAATCCATATGTTTTGGCTGGGTGTGCAAAGAGTGTTTTAGAGACCAAAAACTATGAATAATGTGACTCATTGCCTTTAAAATTAAGAATGGGGCACGTAAAATGATTTCAGTAAAAGGCACCATCAATAGGCAAGCCCAGTGTGTGCTATGTCTGGTCTGTAATAGATGAAAAGGGAAGAAAAGAGGGAAAACAGATGAAAAAACAACGGGAGAAGGAGAGGAGGAGGGAAGGAGTCAGGAAAAGAGGGAGAAAACACAAAATCAGAGGACAGACAAAAACGATAACAAATCCTACAAGGATGGGGAAGGAAGACTTCTTTGAGAAGGTGACGTTTGCCCTGAGACTGAATCTTGAGAAGGAATGTTCTCAGCGGAAGGCACAGCCAACCAGAGGTCCTCACAGCAGGAATGAGCCTGGCCTGGAGCAGGAAAACCTGTGTTGCCGGAACATAAAGATAAAAAGTCGGAGAGTCAGACGGCAGGCAGATCACGTAGACCTTCCGAGATGTGGGGAGGGAGGGGTGGAGGAGGATAACTTTAGATTTTTATTATAATTGCAAGAAAAATCCATCAGAAGATTTTAAGCAGAGGGGCAATATGCTCTGCTATACAGTTTTTAAAAGTCATCTGGCTGCCTTGGGGGAAAGGAATTTAGATGGGAAAGACTGGGTTTAGAAAGACCAACTCGAGATTAAGACCCAAGAACTGTAAAACCCAGAAAAGAGCCGACGTTGCCTTGGTCCAGGGTGGCAACACTGAAAATTATGGGGGTTGGTTAGACTGGAAAGATACTTTGGAAGGAAAGCCAACGAGACATTGTTAGACTCCATGTACGGAATCAGGGGTAAAGGAATCAGACAATCCTTTGGGTTTTTGGATCAAGCAACTGGGTGGATGGTGGTGCCATTAATTGAAACAAGTAAGACGAGAGGACGGGCTTGAGGAGGGACAGTGGCAACCAGGAGTTGAGGTTTTGGCCTCGTTAACTTTGAGATGACGATAAGACATCTAAGTGCAGCTACAGAATAGAGCATCGGATATGTGAATCTGAAACTCCTTGGCATCCGATCTGAAAAGAGGTACACTTTTGTACCTCATCACCACACATCATCTCATTTAATCCGCTAATGGCGAGGTACACAGAGTAACTATTATGTCCATTTTCCAGGGGGAGCACTGAGCCTCAGAGAGATTGAGTTAGCGCTACCAAAGCTGCAGCAACAGGTAAATCTCTGAGAATAGAATCACCTCCTTCAAATCTAGTATCCTTTCCACCATGCCACACAGAAACTGAGGAGCACACAGAGTCCAAGAAGAGAGTGCCTAAGAATCATCTGAAACTAGCATATCAGAAATTTACTCTTGATTACACAGGTATTGATTTAAAGTTCAGGGACCAAAGCCAATTACCACCATCGTTAACATATCCTTCCAGCTAGCCATCATCCCTTTTCTGACCGTAGGACCAGTCTAGTGTCTATAAACATTTTGTAAGACTTTGAAATGGACCCAAAAAAGATTACTGTGTGCCCTGTCTAGTTTTCCTTTCAGGTTCTCTCCACCTTTTATTGTCTTTGAGCTATTCTACAAGAGTTGTAGAAATAGAAAAAATTGTAGGAAACGGGTAGAACTTCAAATGATTCTTTTCCACATAAATTCAAATTGTGTTTAGTGCTGATGCAATTGATTATTGCTCTTTGGATTTTGATCAATTTTGCATCTATTTGTAAATTCACTTCAGTGTTCCTGATTACCTCTATGTGTGCATTTTGAATTCTCTTTTGAACTGTTTGTAACATCTTATTTGTTCCTTCATTAATTAATAAGCTAAATAAAACCTCTGATAGGCATTCATTTGTGTTTGTCTAAGGGTCAGGATTTTAACCCTTTTAAAAAATTATCCTTTAACATAGGTCTACTTTCTAATATTAAACATTCCAAAAGTTATTTTTAAAGAAATATTCCCCCCAATTTTAAAGGCTTTGTTCCTGTGAAAAGAAATTACTTAAATTTTAGAAACCAATTTTGAGACTTCAGAAATACGGGAAAATTCGCCAGCAGATAACCAGTGAGACTTTCTGATAGTGAACAGAGTTTGTAGAGACATTAAGGCTTCTGTAGCCCACAGATCATAAGTGCTATATTCAAACCATCATCTATGTGGTTTTGACTCTTTTGTAACTGAATGTCAAAGACTATTTGCTATCCACCGTACCCACCACCCTTCTCCAGGGACACACACACCCTTCTTTGTCCAAGTGAAAATATCAATCCACTCCAGAACACCTTATTTGCTCAGCGATGAGTCTCTGGAGGAGTTCCTTTAGGGTCTAATGAATATTTTGCATTCAAACAAAAGAAAACATCTCCTACCCCTTGGTATGATGAACTGGCCACTGAAGACGGGGTTGAGATATCTGTAAAAGAAGCCCAAAGCCTGTCGAGAAAATAAAATACAGAGCCAGACATTTAAAATTAAGGACCTGTCAGGAAGAACTGTGGTGGCCCTGACCCAAGATCTGTAAGACAAAATATCAAAGGTCCCAAAGAACAATTAAGCAGAGAGTCATTGGGAGTCTCACCATTTGCCTGGGCTCAACGCATGACCTGAAGCCTTGCGGTGGGTGCAGGGGGTGCTGGTCTGGCACAGCTTGTGCTGGTAACTCCTCAGAGCATGGTACTCGGGCACTGCACCCTGCTCCTGGGAAAGCCTGGCTAAGCCCGTCTGTGTGGGAGGCCACTTAGGGACCTCCACACCAGCCTATGCAGGGATGGAGGACACGTAGTAGGCAAGCAGTCACAGGGCTGCGCAGGGCTGATCTACAACAGTGACACCATGTGGTAGGAAGGGACAACCGCAACAGTGGAGATGAGCAACTTCCCACTCCCTCCAGGGCTGACATTTAGAAGCAGAACTGACTGGACCTCTTTGAACTGAGTCATCCATCCTCCCCAAGTTTACATACATTTTGGAGGATACCCTCAAGATGCAGGTATACAGGGGCATATGGACTTGTAATGAATTAATTGGAAATATAAAAGTGATATCTTTTATCTGAAGTGGTTGAAGGAGGTTATACAAGTTGCACTGGCTTTTCTCTTATCAAATTACACTCTGTGTTCTAAGTGGACTTCAGAATGAATCATCAAAAAACCAGAATGGGAAAAAACAGAAGTCAAATACCCTTTACAGCCTTTGAGCTACTTTAAGTTCAGCTTCTGCCCCTTCTGAAGGATGAGGGAATGAGAAGGGCAGTAATGATTTTCTGTGTATCAATGTACCTTTTTGGTGACACAGGTAAGCTGGGAGCCAGGGGTCCAACCCCACCATGTCAGACATTCCTGGTCCCAGCTCTTCAGACCCAGGCTACAATCTGGCAACAAGACCAGCATCAGTTCCACCAATGACCACAGAACATGAGACAAAAATGTAAGTCATGGAAAACTGTAGTTGAAGATGTCTTTGCTTCTGATGACAAGAGACCTTACGAGGACAAATAAAACGAGGCTACAAACCAAAGCTTTTGGGTTCTATAAAGAAAGGTTCTAAGTCAGTCCACTAGAAGCCAGCCCTTCAGATGGGCGAGTGTCCTAAGTCAGAAGCCTCGAAATAGACACTGGGGTTGGGGGCTCCCACTGAAGTTTTCACTTCCACGAGCCCTCTAGTTGCACTTCCCCATAGACCTGGTGGTTACTGAAAGGGCCCCAAGGTGGGAGGGTTGTCGGTCAAGGCTCTCCATCAGCTCTGCCCACCTGCAAACATACGTTAGCAGAGGAACTTCAAGTACAGACTTCACCAGAAGGAAACTGGCTTAAAGCAACAACTTTTTACTAACACCGTCACCCGTTTCATACAGAGTCAGGGTCCATGTCGGGATCAAAGCCCCCTTTGTTTCGTATGGCTCTTCCCAGTGGCCAAAGAAAGAGGATTGGGTGGAACTGGGTAGTTCACTCAAGCTTCTCGTGTTTCCTTCAATACCAAAAGGATCTAGACTTTTAGAGGAATATAGAACTCAAAGCTTTATAACTTCGTGATAATTGAAACAAGTCAAATGCTGTTAGTTAACAATCTTCCTTGCATTTCTGTCTAGAACAGAGGGAATCCAGGCCGTTTGTAGCATCTGTATCCGTCCTAAATCTATCTGAACAGATATGATGGGGGCAGCAGGTACAAGCACTTAATTTTGAGAAACGTCCTTGACAAAGATAGATCATAATAGGAGCTGAACAGCAGAGAGAGGGCAAGGGATAGGATGGCAGAGAGAAATGAATTACTTCTTCCTTGGCCAATCATTTAAATTCCACCCCGGCCGGTAGTGAAGGAAAGTCATTGCAGCACTATAAATAGAGATCGAGCAGTCAGAAGATACCTAACTTGATCCCTGTACACTCTCCAATTCCAACCAGGGTCCATATCCCACACCTTCCTCCCAACATGCATGGAAAAAAAAAGTGATACGAAACATATTCTTCTAAATATTTCTGAGACAGCTTCAGCTGTAGGATTGTTTAAATTAAAAGAAATAAATTGTTGCACAGTAGAGAATTATCAACCCTAACCAGAAAAGGAGAAGACAGCAGAGCATATTAATCACTTTCAAAATCTTGGGTCATGTATCACAAGCACAGAATTATTCATTTATTCCCTCCTTCCTTCCTTTATTCTTCTGTGAGTAGCTGACTCCCTAGGAGGAGAGAGACATGTCGTACAAATAGTTGTGTGACAATGTGAACAGTGATAACCACAGAGCCGGCGGATAAGCACCCTCCACCCGCAGCTCCTTCAAAAGGGGCAGAAACAGTTGAAGCAGCTGAGAAGCTATAAGTAGTATTTAACTCCTACTTTTTCTAATTCAATGTTTTTTTTCAATTATCTCTCCTGAGGCCCAGGTAAAACATAAAACTGAATCTGGCTGAGGGTATGAGAAAAGACTCAGGGACTTCGCCTGGACCTCGATCACTGGGCTGCATTCACACTTGGTGGAGAGGTCAGGTTCTGCCTTGTTCGTGGACACGGGAGCAAGCAAAAGAGCATTTACTGCAATTCACTAGGCACCTGGTACTTCCTCACCTGCAAAAGGGGGATCACTTGTAAACTCTCCTTATACAGGTGGGAAAACTGAGGCTGTGAGAGGTGAAATAGCAGCCCAGGGACACGCAGCTAGTCAGCGGCGGGTGCGGACAGCGGAACCAGTCCTGCGCAGAAGATGTTTAATAAACACGGAGGGGCTGGGGCTTGGGGAGTTCAACCAAAGGGAATTCAGGGGAAGGGGATGGGGGGAGCTGAATGCACAGCTGGCTCCGGAGACAGGAGCCACAGGGATGTCAGGACACAGGCGGTGAGGACCAGGTGAGGGGCCCCTGATGCTCCATATCTTGCACTCACCTGTCCTTATGTCTTTCCTCCAGGTACCGGGAAGAGATGAAGTGCTGGAAAATGTTGGATTTTCTTTCCAGAGAAAGCAGCATGGGTTTGGTTTTGTCTTCGAGGCTTGCAAACAGCAGGACAAGATTCCAGTTTCCTTACAGAAGCCAAGGCGGAGGTGGCACAGAGGCCCTGCTCAGAGGTCCCCTGACTCCCAGGTGGAGCCTGGGAGTCGGAAGGAGCTAGAAAGAGGCAGCCTGGACCTAAACACAGCAGCTGCTCTTGGTTGAGAGGTCAGCATCTCAACAAGGAGCCCTCAGTCCCATCCCAAAGGACCAAGACATGGTCAACCCGCTGTGGGCCTTCAGATGTTAAAAAGTGTCACATCCGGCCAAAACTGTCTATGCGCCAGCCAGAATGTCCAGGGAGAGGGTCCTCCTGGGCCACGCTTCTGGGGTCCTCTGCCACTTTTAGAAGGGTCGAGTATCCAGGCCAAACACGACTCCAAATCTCATTATACCTCCTTAAACATCAGCCCACGCTCCTTAGACCTGCGGCTTCCAGTCATGGGACAGGCCTCGAGGTCCTTCTTGCAAGCAGCGCCAGTATTCCCGGGGTAACACCGGGAGGCCAGCTCCTGGGAGAAGGTGGAACCCAGAAGCCACGGGGACCCTATGTGGGGAGAGAGGCATCTAAGGCTTGAGAACCAGCCTCCACCCTAAGGAGAGCCAACCGGGGGGCTCTGTGCAGTCACCATCTGCACGGGAAACTACTTTGGGATATTTTAATGCCCTGGACGGTCAGAATTCACTTACCTAAGGCAAACTCCTTATAAGGAAATCCCTTTTTAGAAATAAATCACGGGATTTTAGAGATGAAAGCACTTAACGTTTGTCTTCTGTAGTCTCCATCTCAAACCAAGCTCAGAGGAATCAAGTAGTCCTGAAAAATCCTATCCAGCAGGGGGCTCTGGAAATGGGCTTGGGGAAAGGATTCTTCAGATAACGCCTACTGGGCAAAACAAGGCTTACTCCATCGGAATACCCAACGCATCTCCAGAGGGATTAGCCAGCCTCCAATATCTCCTTGGGGCCCAAGGAGGGCCTATGCGCAGCCCCTCCCTGAGCTAATTCTCAGAGTCCGAGCAAGTACTCGTGTGGGTTTTGGACAATCGGTGAGTGTTCTGTGCAGACGTGGACTTCCAGACCTGAGCGTGTTCCCTGCTAGTGGAAATGCGGGTCCCCAGAACTCGCTTAGATTCAACCTAATTCTTTCAGGCCCAACAAGAGCTCGAGCTCCATTGCCAGGTCTGGGGGGACGATACCTGTCCTGGAGGCCCTGAGATCCCGGCGCGTGGGTAACACAGGGGCCCGCTGGCCAGCCACGCTCTGAGACACAGCGGGGTCTCCAGACCGATCCCACCTGCCTGGCTCCCCTGAAGCCCCAAAACTCTCACTCCGCTCTCCACTGGCCTTTGCTGCATCCTGGGGGGGTCCCTTGGTCGGCCCCATCCTCATCCACTTTAATGCTGCTTTGGGGAGGGCTCTGGCCTGGGGCGCCCCCGGGGAGACCTCTGAGCCCTCCTGCCTGCCCCCTCTCCTTGGCAAGCCCACTACAGGGCCAGGGAAGGCGCCCTGGGTGATGGCCCTGGGGAGGGAAGGCATGAGAGGCTGGAGGGGTGAGGATTCAGCAGCTGCTTGGTGTGGACGGAGAGAGGGGAGAAGGAGTCACACGGAGTCCTGGCCTCCAGCCTGGGTCCTGGGGACACACGGGTGCCCTCGAGAAGCATGGGCGGAGGCCCAGGCTGGAGGAGACATTTATGCAAAGAAGTAAATGCTAGCGCAAGGGGGCCAGAAACGGGTTAGATCTGAAGCAACTGCTGCTCACTCTTTTTTTTTTGTCTTTTCAGACGTTGATTTACTGCTCAAATTGTTTTATCCACCATTTCATCTTGCACAATGTCCCAGTCACAGTAAGTCTGTTGACCGACTGATGCTCAGCGTTTTTTAATCAATTTTCATTGGAGTACCGTTGATCTACAGTGTTGCATGACTTTCTGCGGTGCAGCAAAGTGGGTGAGTTATACATGTACACACATCCACTCTTTTTTAGATTCTATTCCCATACAGGTCATTACAGAGTACTGAGTAGAGTTCCTCGTGCTATACAGGAAGCTGCTTTTCACTTTTGAGGGAACCAGGTCCTTCCCGAATGACCACGCTGTCCTTGTCATTTCACTCTCAACCCCCGGGGGTAACTGCTTCAGAACGCTTCTGTAGCAAGGCCCTCAAAATAGGTTACGAGGTATACTGGCGGAAGAAAAAAAGGTTGATTTTTTTCTTTTTCTTTCTTTTCTTTTCTTTTCTTTTCTTTTTTTTTAGTATTTCCAGGAAAACACACTATCCTGATCTGAAGGGAAAAAAAAATAAAAAAGAAACGTTCTCGATAAAATTGAGTGCAGCCTTGAAAGGTCCTGCAGCTTCTTTATCTTCTCACGCTGGCTTTGTGGTCAGTCCTAAAATGGGGCATTTTATAACCCGAAAGGCAGCATGACTACGTCATCAGCACACTCGCATCCTCCAAGACAGACACTGTGGCCAGAGGCGGCCACACGATACACGTGACAGGACAGGCAGTCTCGAGCCCCGTCTGCCTTGTATGCAACACAGTGGTAGAGGCTGGCGAAGGCAGTGACGGTCACGTCCGCCAGCTCCACTTGACCTTGCCACGTGGCAGGTGGCACCCCCGCAGCTGCTGTCCTGCACGCGGCGGCCTCGGCCGCCAGCTCCGTCCAGGTCCTCACTCTGTGGATTCTAGGTTCCTGTAACCTCCTGAGAAGGAAGGGGATCCCCAGACTTTTGTGGATAAAATCGTTTGAAATTCTAAGGTGAAACCAATATTGAGCGAATTTTAAAAAATAAGGAAAAGCACGTTCCTGCCACTGTAGGTACAAACGCAGACGACCTTCCTGTGCGTCTCCCGCTAAGCAGCCGACTCACACCTGGAGTCCCAGACAAATGCCGCTCACGTCAAAACCACAGCGCTTTAGACCTCGGGCTCTTGAGCTGCTCTGGGAAATCATCACTATTTAAATTGTGGCTACTTTACCGGCAGTTGCAGACATCTCCTGACTTCAGCTTCTCTTTCCTTCTAGATTAGAAGCCCCGCGAAGGCAGGACTGTATCACACGTTCCACTGAATTTCCACGATAGGTAGCCTGTATTCCACACTCAGTAAATATTTGCTGGGTTTTAAAAGCTTACTTGAAAATACCAAAGAGCCTCAGAACAAATGAAACCAACAAATTGGAAACTTCTCTGCAAGAATTTCACACTTGCAAAGTAAAGAGGATATTTCTTTAAATACATTAAAAGTTCTAAACATAGAGACGCAAAACTAATGTTCTCTTTGAAAAATCATTATACGGACACACCTCGGAGATAAAACTGGTTTAGTTCCAGCCCACTGCAATAAAGCAAATATTGCAGTAAAGTGAATCACGTGAATTTTTCTGCTTCCCAGTGCATGTAAGTATTATGTTCCTTCTCAGAACCTTATCTAGTGAGAGAAAGAGGCTCTGAAACGTTAACATACTAGCTGGTTAAAGAGAGCTATATATGTTGTGAACATAGTTATTGAAAAATGAAACACTTTACTTACGCAAATAGCCATGTTTGCACTCTACTGTGGTCTATAAAGTATGCAATAGCGTTATGCCTAAATCACAATATACGTATCTTAATTTAAAAAATCCTTTCTTGCTAAAAACACTAACCATCATCCTGGCCTTCAGCAAGTCACAGTAGTGACATCGCTGATCTCAGATCACCCTGACAAATATAGCAATGATTAAAAAAAAATTTGAAACATTGTGAGAATTAACAAAACATGACACAGAGACACAAAGTGAGCAAATGGTGCTGGAGAAATGGCGCCAGAAGACTTGCTCAAGGCAGGGTTGCCACCAACATTCAGTTTGTAAAAAATGCAGTATTTGCGAAGCGCCGTAAAAGGAGGGGTACCTGCAGAGGTTGCCAGCATCCTCTGTGCTTTTGTTCCAGCTGCTAAGCTCAGGCAAAAGCAGCACAGGTAGCTTCTTGTTCCTGGAGGACACGTCCCAGCCTGGGGCCCAGGGAGCCGTTTCAGGGTCATTTGCAGAAGCTCCCAATGGGCAGAATCTTCCAGAACCGGAAACAGGAAGGCTCCCTCCCGTCTGCAGTCAGGAGCTCTGACCACAGGCTTCCCCAGGTTTCTAGCCGGTGGGTTAGGTTGAGGGGAAGTTTGCGAGGTCCGAGTCAGAGGCCCCCTGGATCCCCGCTCTGGAGGGGATCTTGACACAGAGAACCTCACCCCACAAAACAGGGCTTTGCAGGAGCCTCTGGAGGTCCCTGCTCAAATCAATGCTGGAATCCAATGAGGAAAAAGGTTTCACAGGCAAACGTCCCCTGGGAGAGGTAACTAACCTACTTCCTAAGATATGAATGGCAGAGAACAAGAAGGCAAACACGATGGAAAAAGGAGAGAAAGGGTGGGATAGCTCAGTGGTACACAAAGAAGGCAACATGATCACGTCACAGTCCCGTCACAGTCCACAGGGCACTGCCCGCCGTTGGCCACAATGAAACAGGCTGGCCACCCAGGCCCAGACAGACACCTAGGCCTGCCCAGCAGCCCAGAGCTCCTGCGCCATTTTGCATTTCACCTTTTTGGGGGGCCAGGCCCAGGGATCAACCCAAGATGCCAGCGTGATGAGTACCCTGCTTGGGGTTCCGAAGACTGAGGTCCTGGCGCCGCTCTGCCGCGCTTAGCGTGAGGCGCAGGGCAACTCCCGTCATCGCTCTGAGACACTCTGAGCCTTGGTTTCCCTTCTGTCCCACGAGCTAGTTGCATCTGAAGCTCTCCGGCTTCCCTTCAGCAACAATGCCCTCATTCCATGATAGAAATTCCAGCATTCCTAGAATGAGAACAGCTTTCCCCGAAGACCCATTAGGATGGTTCATTTTATCTGTCAACTTGACTAGATCACAGGGTGCCCAGATATTTGGCTGAAGATTCTTTCTGTGTGTATCTGTGAGGTGTTTCCAGGTGAAATCAGCATTTGAATTGATGGACTCTGTAAAGCACTTTGCCCTCCCCAGTGTGGGGTAGAGGGGATTTCATTCAATCCATTGAGGGTCTGGAGAAGGGGAGACTTGGCCCCTTTCTGCCAGACTACAGAGCTGGGCCCTTGATCCCCTCCTGTCCTTGATGCTCCTGTTCTCAGGCCTTCAGATTCAGACTGAATTACTGCTCCAGCTTCCCTGGGCGTCCAGCCTGCAGACGGCAGACCATGGGACTCCATAATTGTACAAGCCAATTCCTTATAATCAATCAATCAATCATCAGTCAATACTCTTGAAACTAATTCAGAGAAGAAAGACAAGGCAAAGCCTGGGATTCCTCACCCACAGGCTCAGGAGCCTTGTTCTGTGAACTGCCTGACCTGAACAGCCTAAAGCTCCTGTTCCGGGGGGAACAGCTTCTGCAGGAAAATAAAATCCATGCCACCCTGTTGGGAAGCTTCTCCCTTTGTGACAGAATTCATCAGAGCCTATTAGTACATTCCTGTTATGGTTCATTTAGGGCAAAAAATCATTAAACACGTGTCCCGCAATGCTGCAATATAGCAGGAAACTGAAATGCCTTTTGTTCTGGCACCAAAGAGTGGCCAACAAAAGAAGTCCTGGATTCCAGAAGCCAGCCGTCCCGGGATGCCTTGGGGTCAGAGTTATGTGCCCGTGTTCTGCAGCGATATATAGTATATGAGCAACTACAGGACTTTTATTGTCTGCCTGTCTAAATCTGCCCTGCTAGAACTTAAAAAAGAAGTTACAGCATCTCTATAAAACTATTTGGTTTTAACTAGGTTGTTAAATTTGTTTGCTGAAGTCAGCTGGAAGGCATTAAGAACTTCAATAGCACAGGGTGTCAGAGATAAATCCTGCAGCCAGTGTGTGGCATGGAGGAGATGTATTTTGCAAACTTTGCCAACCCCCAGAAAGGAGATTATATGTTTTGGGAGATAGGGCACTGTCCTATGAGCGATGTTCATTTAGATTTTTTTTTAACACCAAAGGGCATTAAATCTCTTCATAAATATTAACAAAATTTGTTGCAAAGCATAAGCCCCAAAGTGCGGGGGATGGTCCACTGGCAGACTGTTCCCCCAGGTACGGACTGTGCCTTTCCCAGGGAGAGCTGGCTTGTTTCCCCCCTAGGACATAAACTGTCTGCTTTCATGATTCCTAAAGAATGAGAAAACATTTAGAGTCAGCCCATCCATATTTTTAATTTTATCTTTCACAGTAGCTGCATATTTGGTGACAACTAAGACGTTCAAATACTAAATCAATGATTTCTTTTCCCTTCCTGTGACTTATACTTGTGACATCATAGCTACTTCAAGGACGCCAAACCCTTACAGCTGTTTGGTTCTAAAAGTAAGAAAAAACATGAGCCTATCAAACTCATTTCTAAAATTTATTTTATTTAAACTAGGGGCAATTTTGCCCTCTGCCCCCAGGAGACATTTGATAACGTCACTCTGGGTTGTCACTCCTGCTGAGCAGGGGATATACCAGCACCTGGTAGAGGCCAGGGATGATTCTAGGCACCCTGCAATGCAGAGCACAGCCACATATCCAAGATTTGTCCCACCCAGAATGTCAACAGCCCCAAGGGCAGTAACATCTGATATATCAACGGGAACTCTCCTTCTTATAGAAAAGAAGAGAGTTCCCTGGACTTGAGCGCTTTGAATGTGCCAGTGCTTTGCTGAGGTGATCTCATTTAATCCTGCTTCTATCTGAAACAATCTTGTCTAATGGGACCTGAAAGTTTGTGTTCTACAAAATCCAAGTGTGATCAAAAACTGTCAAGGACCTCACTATCCCTAAATCCAACCAAAACTGTTCCTCCAGGTCTCATTTGACCTCTGGGCAGCACACAGCCCAGCCCACCACGTTCCCAGCTCGGAAAACTTCTCTGACTGTCTGACCGCTACCTCTGCAGCCTCACCTTCTCTGCCACTTCGAAGACCTTCCCCAGGCCAGTTGCCACTGGAGCCCCTCAAGGCTCAAGTCCAGAGCCTCCGCTTCTCTCCCGGGGGGCTCTTTGCCTGGGAAAGCTCGGCCACACCTCAGCCTCAAACACCTCCCAGCATGGACAACTCAGAATGTATGATTCCAGCCCAAAACTCTGCACTCCACATGCATCAACCGCCTGCCTGGCTGTCCTCTCCCTAGGACAACTTCAAGGCAGCTTAAAACAAAAGCCTAAGACATAACCCCAAATCCTGATCTCCCCTCCTCATCCTTGTGCTCCCTGGCTGGCTTGGGGATGGCTGCCATTTACCCAGTTGTGGGGCTGGAGTGAAGGTCATTCTTTCCCTTCACTCTTCCCAAGGGCCATGACTAAACCATCACCAAAATGTGCGGTGACTTCCAAAATACTGTCAAACCCATCCAGTTCTCTCCAATCTCGGTACCGCCCCCTTGCACAAATTGCCGGAAGCTCCCACCTGGACCCCAGTGGTGCGAACTCCTCTAGACTTCCTGCGTCCGCTCGGCTCTCTCAGCTGGAGCCGCGGGGACCCTTCCAAGTGCACATCAAGTCCTGATTAGCACTCCCCACCACCTGCCTGCACACTCGTGCGTGTACAGGAATGCGCCCCTGGCTTTCCAGCGCTCTCAAGAAATGCAACTTCTGACCTTGGCCTTGGAGACCCTGTAGGTCCTGGTCTCTGCCCTCCCTCCCAGCACACTGGCCCGTCCCCACACTTGCCTCACTCCCTCTGACCCCAGGGCCTTTGCCCACACACTTCCTCGGCCGAGAGCCCCCTTTCCTCCCCTCCACCCCGTCAGTCAGCTCTCACCCATCCTTCGGGTCGGTTCAACCTCAGCTTTCTCCATCTCCCTAACATCTTAGAGAGTCCTGATGCAGCCTCCTAAGCAAACTATCCAATTGTGAATTTACATGTTTTATTTGGGTCCTTGTTTGGCTGTTCTCTGTATCTCCATTGAGTGAAAACAACTTGAGGGCAGGGAAACTGATGGCTTAGAGAAGCTAAATAACTCAGCCAAGGCCAATGAGTCAATTCAGATGCTGCCTGATCCCACAGGCCACGTTCTCTTAAGGACTGACTGTTGCACGCAGTGGAATTGCAGTTAAAGAGGTGTGAATATCTGACCTCTGGTTTTATCAACTCGATAACAGACGAATCTTTCAAAGAGCAAACGAATTAGTGAATCACTTATGCTCTCCATTAGCCCTCCTCAGATACTCGGTCTACGTTTACAATGTTCAAAATTTAAGAACTGGCTACCTAGACAGAAACACTCACTTTGACAATTTCCCTTCTGATGAAGGGTTGGGTCCCCACTTTCAGTGCACTATTTAGCAAGTGATCTCCACTCTCCCGTCAGGAGCCAGAGGGCCATTTTTCCTCCTTGCCTCTTTGCAGAGTTCAACACTGCTTTGGAAAGAAAGAAGCCACTCGGCCTTCAGAGCAGGCATGTCTCTTGTTTAGGCCTCCTGACCATCACGGAGGCCTTAATGTTGTGTCAGTTTCATGAGCAGAAACGCTCTTAAAATAAGCCTTAGAGTGTCCCTTAATCAAAGAGTAATTGGCAGCCAATAATTACAGTAAACCTGAAAACACAGAAAGAACCAAGTTGTGTCCGTAAAGGAAAAGTGCAAAACCTTAGAAGTATATATTAGTGTATATTTAGTAAAGAAATAGGATGAAAAGGAAACATAGCTCTTAAAACAGAGCATAGAAGAAAGTTCATCAAAGGCAAGATGCTCCAGAAAATGTAAATTTTATGGTTTCCATAGGGAAGGTGATACATGTCAACTATCCAGAGACCGACCCAAAATATGACAAGGGTTCACCGTCAAGTGGTGAGTGAGTAAATGAACAGGTGGCTTTGTGCTAATCTTCCATCTCCAAGTTTAGCCTCATCGCAGTGCACAGGTCAACATCTTCAAATGCGTGTCAGGGTAGCTTTATTAAATTCTAAGCTGACTTGATTTATTTTGTTCTGCGCTTCAAAATGTGAGAGAGACTGTCCATAGCCCACGAATGACATTACCTGTTCGGTGGGTAACTGGTCTAAAATTATTCGTTTCTGGGACCACAATCGGATCATGTTTAACTTTTTTGGAGAAGAATGCGAAAGCCGCGCTGGGCAGCGCGTGGGCTTCAGGATCCAGACGCCCAACCCCAGAAGGCGGTGGCTGGTGGGTCTGCATCAGCACCGGTGGGAGATGGCTCTGCGGAGTGGGAACCAGCAGCCTCCCTGAAAATAGACAAGCTGGTTATGCCCTCATCCACAGTCACTGCTCCCAGATCTCTCTCCCCTCCCTTCCTCCTCTTCCCCCCTTGCTTGGCGCACAGGAGGAAGCCGGCCACAGACTGCTTTCCTGCAGACTCAGCCAGACCCAGGAGGAGGCTCGGCTCTGCCTCTTAGCCGCAGAGTGATATGCTGACCCTCCCCGAGCGCCATTTCTTCATCAGCAAGATGGGATCCTAGCTCCAGCCTCGCAAGGCTGCTGTGGGGATGTAAGATGACCCAAATGCCTCTCCTAGCACAGTGCCTGTCACGGTCCACCAGCCACTGCCTGCGGTCACTTCCCTTGTCCTGATGACATTTGCTGAACCTCCCTGGAGGAAAGCTCACCTCCTGTCTCTCCCTCCCTGGGTTCCCCGACAATGACTAGGGATGCCTCTTGCCTTCTGTATTCTTTGGGGTCTGATTTAGCTTTTAACGCCACAGGACCAGAATCCAGCTAGATCACCGCTCCTAGATCATAAATAGGCAGAAGTCACCAGAATCAGCTCCTCACATGTCAGGAAGCAGCTCTGCCCCCCGAGAAAAGAAGGCTCATCGCAAAATAATACCCAAAGCAATGCTCCCCAGATGCCACCTGGGTGTACAGGGCTCTGCACCCAAATTATAATTTTTGAAACGGCAGTGTTTCTGCTACTAAATAATGCAATATCTCAGGCAATTAGAGAACAGATCTAGGCAAATGTGTCATATTTGAGCTTTATCCCAACTTCTGAGGAGGGAGCCAGGGAGGAAGGGGGAGGGGGAGCCACAGCACTCACAAACCCACTTGTCTTAAGACCCCCTCCTATTACATAGCCTGGACCCCCAGGTGCACAAATGAAAACGAAAAGCCGCAACAGGAAGAAGGGGACAGAGAATCAGGAGCTCGGGTTTGCTGGGCAGGAGGGGAGAAAAGGTGAGAGGAAAGCTCACCTAAACACACTCCCAGATCCCCAGCTTCTTGTACGACCATACTTCCTAGCAGGTGACGGCTGACACCGCCGGTAGCCTAATTAGGTGTGAGGACACGCCAAGACACCCTGAGTTTTCCACTTCCTGTGACCTGACGTTTAATTTTTCCATTCCCTGGTCAGAACTTTGAACGAGGCTATTACCAACGATAGGCACCTCCCAGGTCTCACACAGACGGTGTCTCAGCGACCTGAGTGACTCACAGCCCATTCGTTCAGGATCAGGCTATCCGCTCGCTCTCTTTGTTGGGTCGCAGGGATTCGCAGCCGCATCGAACGGGCCTAGGATCCAAACCTCAAGGAAAGAAGAAGCGATATGCAACCTTCGATCAGCACCAAGATCGCAACGATGTAAGACACTGATGTGTAGGGAAGGCACGAGCTGAGAAGTACAAGAGGAGGTGGCTCAGGAGGGTGGGCGTGTGCACATTCCTCCTTTTCCAACTTCTATAACGCAGTGCCGTTACTTTACAGTCCAAAATTAATTTTTAAAATTGTAAGTGGTGCAAAAAAAAAAAAAACCCCGTTCTAAAAGTGCATTTGTTAGTCGATATTTTTTATTTCGGACTGTAATGTCCCGTGGAAAAAATGTTTTCAGGCCAGCTGACAAATGCCCATTTGCTCTGATGACAATTGACTGACCGCTCCTGCGGACCCCTGCAGGGGTTTTTCACCCCTGTTTCTGGGGAAAGTCATCCTCCAGTCGGGAGCCTCTCACTCCTCTTCTCCCAGCTGCAGACAGCACAGGCGGACGGAATTTGAGGGGTGGTTTCCCGGAGCCCTGGCTGGAAAAGGGGGGCATCTCTAGCCTGCGGGTTGCCGGAAGACCTGGAAGGCAGTGACACCGGAGGTCCTGCTTACCAGAGAGAACGTATTTAGGCCGCGAAAGGGCTCTGAGACCAGAACAACCAGGGAGGGAGGCCTCACCCGGGCTTGGGTGAAAAGGGGCCAAGCCGGGGAGGGGATGGGAGTGCCCGGGGGGGCGGGTGTTGTGAGGGCACACGGGCTGGGCACTGGTGCTAAGTGACCTGCGCTCTGGGCTGCTCCTATAGGAGTGACGCCCCCTTGCCTGCCCTTCCAGCAGGAACTCCAGCATATGTGCCTCTGTGCCTTTGGGCCCCGAGGATGCTGGAGCACCCCACACTGTACCTGGGCCCCCTGCTCCCTGCTTTGGGGCCGGGGGCTGGGCAGCCCCATCCCTGACTGCCCCCGGGCAAGAATCCAGGCCCGCACTGCGACCAGGGCCCTTAGCGCACCTCGGGCCCAGCTGTCCGCAGAGGGGACTCAGGGACTCCGGGCCTCACCCCGCCCGCCCATGGAATTCAAGCATTCTTGCAGAAAAGCGCTGGCCCGCCAGGTGTGCATAGCAGGAGGGGCAGTTATCGTTCTCATCCACGTTGTCACCACTCTCAGTGCCAGGACCCCTGCGGCTGGCGGGCCAGGTGGCAGCACCCCTGGAGCCGCAGGTCTCAAGAAGAGAGAGGTGACCTTCACCCCACCATGGTGCCCGGCCTCCCTTTAATGACTGGGGGCTCAGTGGACCTAGAGGTGGTCATACTGAGTGAAGTGAGTCAGACAGAGAAAGACAAAGATCGTATGATATCGCTTGTGTCTGGAATCTAAATAAAGAGTACAAAGGAACTTCTCTACAAAACAGAAATAGAGTCACAGATGTAGAAAAAAAACATATGGTTACCAGGGGGTAAGGGAGGGGGAGGGATAAATTGGGAGGTTGGAATTGACATATACACGCTACTGTGTATAAAATAAATAACTAATAAGGACCGACTGTAGAGCACAGGGGACTCTGCTCAACACTCTGTAATGACCTATGTGGGAAAGAATCTAAAACAGAGCGGATGTGTGTATGTGTATAACTGATTCACTTTGCTGTACACCTGAAATTAACACAACACTGTGAATCAACTGTACGCCAATGAAAACTTAAAAAAAAATAAAAATGACTGCGGACTCACTCTAACCACAGGTTTCTCCTTCATCTGTGACTCTCACAGCCTGTTTCAGTATGTTTTCCGGACACCATTTACTGAAAGCTCCAACTCCTGAAAGCAAATCTCCTCTCACCTGTTTGCTCCACCCAGGTGCCCAGTTATGTGCCGGCTGTCACTTCACCGGGTGCATTTGTCCTTGCAGGTCCCTGCATCTCTTACCACTTGCCCTGGAGGTCAGTGGCACTGCTGCCTATAGGTCCCCTGATAATCAGCATCTTCTGAAATGGGCCGCCTCTCTTTCTGAGTCAGCTAATAACAAAATCCCAGAACGGGAGACGGATATCCGGGGTCTCTGCTCTGCCTCTACCTGTCGGAAACTCAATCTCACCCTCCCTTTCTAACATAGCTTCTGTTCTGCCTTTTGGTTCAGAAGTCATCTACTTGGAGAATACAGAGAGACATAAAATGACCAATGACCACTGACTTGACATTGGGCATCTGGTGCCTTTCCCACCCTGGCTTGGTCACTTTGGAAACATCCCCAACTCAATTACTCACCTTAACCCCAAAACCCGGCGCCAGTGATGGAGATTGAGAGGGAAAAGGAAACTGTTGATCAAGAGGGAAAATAACTTACAGCCCTAACAGTTCAGAAAGAAATGATCCAGGGGACTCTTTCCAGTGAAGCAACACAGAAGTTTCAGGACGTTCTTAGTGCTGGAGAGCTCTTCGCACCCCCAGCGTGCCCAGGTCCTCGTTACGTTAAAAATCACAGTTTGGACGGTAATGATGTCTAAAGCCCAGCCTTGGAGAAGTAAAAGGAGACCCCCTCTTGCAGTGAATTCCCACAATAGAAACCCTTTGAGCCGCCCTCCTCCCATCACACCTTTTTCTGAAGCTGCATCTCTTGTCTTTGATCGTTTCCTCTTACTTTCCCCCCTCCTTTTTTTTTTTTTTTAAGTATTTCCATCTTCTGCTTTCAATCCCAAACCTCCTCTCAGTGATGGGATGCACCAGCAGGACAGAATCATTAAGTGCCTGGTGCACCTGGGGCTCCCAAAGATATTATCTTTGATTTGCAGTGGATTTGAGGTTCACACTTGTGTTTGAGCCAAAGTCCTTGCTATGAATGGCCCCAGTTTCTGAAGCTATCTTGCGACGCTGGCCACCCACCACCTTTTCCAGCCTCGTGAACTCCAGCCCGCTGTGCCAGAGGGGCTCTGGGCAGTCCTGGGGAACCTCCCAGGCCCTGTCCCATGCTCAGCCCCTCTCACTCAACGGTCCTGACATGCCGGCCAGCCCCCTCTCCCTGTCCCCAGACCAAGCCCACATCCAGTGGGGTCAGAGACTCATCCGTCAGGCCACCTAGCAGGCCTTCCTGGGGCCAGCTCCGCGCGGCCACGCCCCTCTGTCATAGCCTTCACCCACATTCATATGCCTCGTCTCTTTCTTCTGACATCCACCATCTTTCCTATGGTGTTAGTAGCCTGAAACAGATTAGATAGAACAAATATGCCAGCCAACCAGCCCTGCACTCACCCACTCCTTGTCCGGCACCTAAAGTGCACTGGATAAATCACTGGCATATGTGCAGCGTCATAGGAACGCCAGCGGTCTGTCCCGGTCTCGCTGGGCCATCACGAGGTAAATGGGAAGGAAGTGGCTTTTGTCTCCATTTTATACATGAGGCAAAATCACGCCTCCAAGGCATCGGAGTGACAAGGACCACACAGCTAATGATCGGCTGTCACTGTGCCCGAACTTAGGGTCTCAGCTTCCAAATCCTCTAGTTCCTCACTGTGACCCTGCCCCTTTGGCTGCTGGGAAGTGAAGAGATAAAGAAAGTAATACGGCCTGGACCCTCAGAGATCTTAGGCTCACCATGGGGCCGACAGCAAGACGGCAAGACGGGTGGCGTAAAATGTTGAAGTAGCAGGAACACAGACTATGATCAGGGTCCAAGGAGTGGGTCCCCGTCAGTGCCCAAGGATGGGAGGGGTCAGGGACGAAGGCCTGAAAGAGCGAGATTGGACCCGGGCCTCGAAGGACACCCCCAACCCGTCCTTCTCTCCCACCGTGTTCATTGCACTTATAACGGACAATGATTGCTGATGGTTATATTTAAATTCTGATTATGAGCTATCATTGGAATTTACAATCACAAACTGTAATCCCCATGTGTCCTTAGGTACCGCAGGCTGGCTCCCCAGTAGACTTTAAGCTCCATTACCATGCCTGGCGCTTAGTAAGTGCTCAATAAACATTTGCAAAATGAATGGCTGGTTGGATCCAAGTCACGTTCTTTCCTACTCCACACCTTAACGGATGACAGTCATTGTCACTGTAGAGTGACACCCCCATGAGGAGGCTCAGAAAGTCAACTAACAGGCCGCCTGGGCTCTGGTCCAGAGAGAGAGACCTCGGGACTGTGATGTTCACGACAGGGTAATGTCCATCTACAGGAGTGATTAAAAGAGAAGAGATTAAGACCTAGGAGGAAAGGCTAACAGAACCGTGATTACTTTAGCACTAAAAGGAAAAAATCAACTGGGTAGTTTAATAAAGAGCTTTAGGAATAACTCATTAGGCTTACTGCTCCTTCCCTAAAGGAAGAAGAGAAACTGGTTTTAAGTTTCATTAAGGTAGACACATGCGAGAATTCCCTACAATAAGGAAGCAGAGAAAGGAATCCATTTCCTGGGAAGGTGCTTTTCCAAAGCATGCAGGCTTCTTGTCCAACCGAGACAAGCCCAGGTATCGTAGGAGCCCTTCACATGCGGTCTCGCCTGGATGTCAGAGGGAATTTCTCAAAGAGGAGCACTTTAGGGCCTATCGATAAGGTCCCGAAACAAAAATCTTCTAATAAAAATATTCTTGCTCCAAATTAGAAAATGTTTTATTTTAAAATTATTCTTAAAGAAATTTCAATCCAAGTGGTGTCAAGACCACCATCCACTCTTTTTGGGAACTTGGGAGACAAGCCACATCAGCGTAGACACACGTGGGGAACTAGGGAGACATCACACACACACAAGCTAATTTTAAAATAACGCTGTGTCTTCCTTCTTGCACAAATACAGGAACTGCTTTAAAATGGCGTCCAATAGGTCACAGCCTCGGGATGCAGGTGGAGCCCCAGTTTCATGCTTTGCCTACCCTGGGCACCGAGGAGGACACAGGTGCCTCAGACCTACCTCTCAGGTAACAGGACAACGTGAAAAGACTAAGCCAGCCTTTCCATTCATCATGAATTTCCACGCTTATTCAACATACCCGAAAAAGCCATCAAGGAAACAGCTGAATTCTAGCATGGTCTTTGTTAAAGCTGCACAGAAGACTGCAGAGCAGGTCTGCTTCCCAGGTAGACCCAGCACGGATGAAGTTAGGGCCAGAATCATCACTCCCCTCTCCAGCTTTCCCCAGAACCAGCAATTCATTGAAAATACTTCCTGAGCTTCAAGACAGGAACGTTTTTTATAAGGTACAGATTTTGCCGCCTCCCAACTTCTTAACCAAAGTGAAACTTACGGTTACCAAGGGGGAAAGGAGGGGAGAGATAAACTGGGAGATTGGGATTAACATATACACACTACTGTATGTAAAAGAGATAACTAATAAGAACCTACTGTGTAGCACAGGGAAGTAATGACCTAGATGGGAAAAGAATCTAAAAAGGAGTGGACACGTGTGTATGTATAACTGATTCACTTTGCTGTACAGCAGAAACTGACTCAACACTGTAAATCAACTATACTCCAATAAAAATTAATTTTTTAAAAAAAGCGGGGCTTCCCTGGTGGCGCAGTGGTTGAGAGTCCGCCTGCCGATGCGGGGGACGCGGGTTCGCGCCCCGGTCCGGGAGGATCCCACGTGCCGCGGAGCGGCTGGGCGCGTGAGCCGTGGCCGCTGGGCCTGCGCGTCCGGGGCCTGCGCTCCGCGACGGGAGAGGCCACAACGGTGAGAGGCCCGCGTACCGCAAAAAGAATAATAATTAAAAAAATAGTGAACTTCCTGACACTTCAATCGTCAAAAGAAAGTTGAATCTAGTTTGTACAGTTATGCTCACTAAAGATCGCAGTAACGATGCTAATTCAGGCGATTGGGAAAAGGTGAAATTGAGTCAAAGTTCCACAGGTGTAACACTGAAAATCGAGAAGGAAAAGTTCTTTTATAATGAAAAGTTATCGTCACTCAGTTACTCAGTCCCACTACCTATCTGTTCGTGATGGGTACATAACAAAGGCTATAAAACAAATGAGACCTCCTGTTTCTCTCCTTACAGCAAGGCCCAGGTTACCCTCAATAAGCCACACTATTCAGTTAATGGGAATGTTGGGGGAGATTTTTACACAGACTTTTAATGTGCGTAAACTGGATTGCCAATTCATCCCAGAATGGACTCAAAGAATTCAGCAGATCTTTCCCTGCTGAATGTCCTCATGACAGAAAGTCACCTAAAAAGAATCCTCAGCATGTAAATTACTTTAAAAGTGAGCAGCTTAATTTTACATTTCGAAGATAATAAGCTTAACCAGAAGGGACAGAGAGAGAAAACCAATATCATCAGGCTTGAGTGGGAAAAAAATAAAAGCTTGAAAAAGAAAACCATGAGAAAGCTGAGTCATTTTTGACGAATTTCAAGGCCCCATGGAAGTCCCCAGCATGAAAATGTAAGAGGGAGGGTCCCACATTGTCATCTTCTCGGAGCCGACCAACTGCATCCAGCCCCGTGCTGACGGCATCGCTGGGCTGAGTTGATAACGCCGTGACTCGGAATAGAAGACGTGGCCTCTCTTTGACTTTGATGGCGGCCTTCATGGGAACTGCATTAAACTGACCAGAAATCACATCAGGTCAAGAGAGAGAGGCGTGGACAGCTTGTGACCTGGGATGCAGAGACCAGAGGTGAGACTTCAGCAAAAATGCCACCAAGATACATGAGTTTCAAATTCAAGATCATCCTTCTGTTCTGAAAACCCAAACATCAAGGTCTTCGGCCCAGAAAGTAAAACTGACAATGAATAGGATGTGAAACTAGCCAAACAGACTGTTCTCATTTCGCCATGATATGCTAAATGAAAGTGCAGAAAAGTCCGGCAGCAAAATGAATGTTTCATGTTTCTTCGACGAGATCTCTGAGGTTTCTCTAATTATCATACGCCAATGTTAATAACAAGAGAAATCACGGTTTAAATATGTGATTCAGTGATATTTTTAAAAAACTGCATTTGGGGTTCTTTGGAGAGTTCTGAAATTTCCATAGCAGCTGCATGCTTCAGTCCTGGTGGCATTTGGGGAAACGCTTGTCAAAGCCATATTTGGAGCCAAAACTGCCTGTGTGAAAACAATTTTTTTCCCTATTGTTGAGTGAAAATTCCATGAGCAAAACATTCTTGCACTGTGTCCAGTGGAAATATGTTATTTCCACTGAGAATATTACCCTCATGAGCTTGCTTGTAATGTTTACATTGGAAATAAGTAGCAGAAACATGCATGCTCTCTCCTTTGCTTTTGCTCTTTTCCTACCTCATCCTACGCTCTTTATCAAGAGAGTGGGAGTGACCTGGCAGAAAATCAACATGACAAAGGCAACCGCCTGCCTCTCAGTCACCAGGAGCCCTTAGCCATCATCCAACCTGGGCAATGCACCTGTTTCTCGCTCCTCCCCACCCCCCCGCCCCACCACGGTGTGTCACTCTTTGAGGAATGGCTTAGAGGGTCTGACCTGTACCTGTGGCAAAGGCTCTTGGCACTGCATATTTACTGACTCTGGCCCAACTAGCTGTAGTAAGTCTTTGCTCATTTATGAGCCAATTCAGGTCTCAGTTGCAGTTTTCAGCTTTGATCAGAGCTGAAGCCCATATCGTCATAACATCACGTGTGAGCCTGGGTCTGGGAAGACCAAGAAGAAGCACAGAGGAGACAGGGAGCAAGGCTGGGCCACCTGCTCCCCCCATTAGGATGGGAGGAAAGGGCGCAGCAGATTGGCTTAGGGAGAATGGTCTAGGCGGAGGAGATGGGCCAGGGAAGATTGGAGAGGGGCTTCAGGGGGACTAGAATTCCACCCCTACCTTACTGCCACTGGCTTGGCACTTCAAGGAGAATAAGAACCCAGTCCCCAAGGACTTAGAGTCTAGGGTGGGTCCCAGACACACAGAGACACAGCTAATTCTAATATATGTCAGGCCAATGAAGGCACAGATGAGGAAACAGTCAAGAACCCCAGGGATATACAGAGAGGAAACCAAGAAACATCAGAAGAATAGTCTGCAAGGAGAGCCTGCTTGCGAAATCAACCAGAAAAGGGAAAGTTAAGGAAGAAAAGAAAAGTTTCCAGGACCTTTTCTCCCTCCATTCCAATCCATTTATTGGGCACCAACTAATACAAGCATTTACTAAGCACCTACTATTTGCAAGGCACACAAATACAAAAGGTGTAGTTTCTGCCCTTCAGGACTTTAAGACAGGGACACAAACAACAGTGGAAAAGAATCTGTGAGAAGTTATTTGCGCATGCAAAGCACCAGGGGAGTGTGGAGACCAGAGGAGCCCTGTTTGGGACAATCTGGAGGGCTTCCCGGAGAAGTTGCCGTCTGCAATGAGCCTCCAGGAATGAGTGGGGTTTCAACAGGCTGGGGTGGGAGGTGAGTTTGGGCTGAAGTCTTGGGAGCCTCGGGAGGTCACGAAGCCACATAGAGAGCTTCCTTCCCTTTACTGGGGGTCTGAAGGAGGAAGTCTCACACCCTGCAGGCATCGCATCCAGAGCACACAGCCTCACACTCTTAGCACGAGGGGTATTTTGAGGGGTATTTTGCGTTATGGCCTCTGTGCCGACAAGGAGGGCGTCCGCATTCGGCAGTTACTGGGGCAGTTATCAGACCAGGAGCCCGGGAGAGTCGGGGTGAGGAGAGAGTGGCCCTGCCCCACCGGCCTGCTCAACTCCCTGCCCTGGCTCGGCACTTCCTCCTCAGCCTCCTGGGGGGCCCCTCCCCACACGCTCCGAAGATGCTGTGCGACCTCGGGCAAGCTACTCCACTGCTCTCTGCCTCAAACGACTCCTCTGCAAATGGTTAAAAACAGCATCTCCTAGGATTCTGCTGAAGACGAAATGGGTGGTGCTTCCTTCCCAGGACACTTAGCCCAGAGTCAGGGCTCACAAAGTTTAATTCTTATTAGTTATTATTTTCCTACTAAGTGATCTCACTCACACCTATGCCCTCACCATGACTGGTAAGCTGGTAACCCCCCAGTGTGCATCCAAGGCCCATCTCTCTTTCCTAACCGTCAGCCCTGTAACCCAGCGGTCTGTGGGCGCCACCCTGTAACTCTCGCCATACTGACAGGCACCTCCGGCTTTCCAGATCCATCTGAAACTGGACTCCTCGTCTTTCTTCAACCTCTTGTCTTTCCTCCCCGACCTGGGTGAGTGGCAGCCCCATCCAGCCGTTACCCATGAGAGGCCTCAGATGGTCGTCCTAGACCTGCCCTTCCTTTTCTAACCCTAAATAGACCTGATGCACCAATGAAACATCGCACGGGATGAGCCCCTTCCCGCTTCCGCTACCATTCACTTACCATTTCTCCTCTGTCCTTCCCCGCTGCCTCTGGGCTGGGTCCCCCCCTCCGACATGTCTCCCGCGCAACAGCCGACACACAGATCTGATTAGATCGCTCTCTTGGTTAAGCCCTCCCAAGGCTCTCCATGGCTAATGTCTGTACTCGAGGCCCTTTATGATCTCAACTGCCTTTCTAGCCGCGTCTTCATAAATGTGGGCTTCCCCTACTTAGCACAGAGCAGGCTCTCCGTAAACAGCTGGAGAGAATCAACGAACGAGTGAATGAATGAAAGAATGCATGAATCTGCCGTAGGTTCCCCATCAGAACTTTCCTGTGGCCCTTCTGAACTCGTTTTAATCCCCTAGACATGTCATCCAGGAAGACAGCCTTCTCTGCCCATCCTTATCCCAGTCTAGCCGGCTCCCTGCTGGCGTATCAGCTTCCGGGCCTTCCCCAGGTCTATCCCCCCTTTCAGAGACTATTCTCTAAGAGTCCTTTTACTGCTGGTCACCCCACTAAGCTCAGAGTTCCCTGAAGCCCAGGATGATGCATGCTTATCTAGAAGTCCCTGCAATAAAGCCGAGGCATTGCCTGCTCTAAAGTAGGCATTCCATTAATGATTTATTAACCCAGCCGTGAATGGATCAAATGCCAATTGTGTCGTATAAACAATACCAGCAAAGGGAGAAATCAGTGTGGCATCTCTTTTGCTTTCCTTTTGGCTGTATTTCCACAGACCCTTCCAGTGCATGCCGCATTCTGCGGCGGGAGAATAGAATGGACCTTCGTTTCCTCCCCTCCCATTTCTGCCAGACTCAGTTCCTGCTGCTGTATTGACAGACTTTTGGAAGGTTCACCTTTCCCTCGAATTTCTCATGGTGATTAAGAACAATCATTGCCACTGAACAGTCCAGTTCAGCGCAGAGAAAGCCAACCAACATTCACCAGTGGACTTTAAACACTGACAGATGAAACAGCCAAGAAAAGTTCATTAAGCATGGGGCAATAAAAAGTGCAGCGGAAAATAGAGACAGAACAACTCCCCCGGGCATTGCAAGAGCAGGCCTTTGTGATGAAACATTCCGCAAGGAATCTAGGGAAATGACCTTCTAAAATGCAGGCAGGCTAGAGTAACAAGCTCCGTTAGAGCATCAGGGCCACACAGCACCACTCGTGGGGAGGGAAGCACACCACGCAGCCCCTGGTCTGGCCGGCTGTCCACACGCACCCCAACCCCCGTGAATGTTGCTCGAAAGATGGCTTTTATCCGCACCGCATAGGCACGCGAGGGCCTGAGAAATTGTGGAAGCGCTTTTCCCTACTCTGAGTTTGCACTTGAAAACGGGTCCCAAGACAATCAGGTACATTTTGACATTTTCTGTTTGTTTTTCTAAAGGAGCCAGGGCTCAGCAAAATAATTGATCACGGCGCCATGAATAACTCTGAAATAAAAGGGATTGTTTCCCCGCACGGGACCAGCTGTAAAGCTGCATCTTGGAAAATGCAGAGTAAAAGCGCTGTAGAAACCAGGAGAAGCCTGGAGTGTTTCAGAATATCCATATGAGCCAGAGACGCAGCAGGGTGTACACGCTGAGTGTGGTGCCTGTATTATATACACGTTGTCCAAAGCAGGACATTTTTGAGAGCAAACAGAGAAGGTGCTAACCGGTCCTGCCCAGGCAAATGAGCAAGCATGGGCCCCGGGGCTCTGAGTGGTGTCTCTGTGAAGTAAACCCTCAGGTGGAAGGCAAAGTGTACCTAGATTATAAAAGCCAAAAGGCACTTTTTTAAAAAGAAGGTCTCTCTGGACTTAGTTCTTTGACTCTTCCCTGATGTGGTTTCAACCCAAATTACATAGGCATTTCTTATCAGCAGAAGCAGACAATAAAATATGGGAAGAACTATAGGAGAAATGGGCCAGGGCTCTTGTGAAATTCTTTCGCCACACCAGCGGGCTTCCGCAAACAGGAAAACATTTAGCAAGAGGTGCACAAGCTAGTTAGAGATGCGACCAGACGATCCCAAGGTAACTGTCAGCTGGCGCCTCATCAGCATTTCTCCCCTTTAAAAATAAGCCATAAAAGTGAAAGTGAAGCCTTGCCTCACAGGTCCAAGTGTTTCTGCACGGCAAAAAATAATCTGTATTCCAATCAGGTGATGTTGAAAAAGAGGTGACAATCAGATACAGAAAACGCGTGCTGGTGACTTCAAAGCTTCCTGCAGAACTTCACAACCCACAGACTGATCCCATGGCGCTGTCCTTGTCTGTTTCTTCAAGGTCGGGTAATCTGAGACAAGCTTTCTTCCGGTCCAGCCCCACCCCAAAATAAAAGCACCCTAAAAATCTGAAATCAAGGTGACCACGAGCTTTAAAAACGGAGGGGGATTGTCTTGCAACATTTTCTTCTATTAGCTGGTACATTTCTTACTCCTGGATCTTGAATCATTTCATAAAAAAAAAAAAAAAAAAAAGACCTGAGTCGTCTCGAGCCATACTTCATGCAAATCTAAAGGAGAGAGGGGTCCCCGGCCTCTCACACCTCTCGCTTAGTCCCGTTATCTCATGACGACGATGCTGGGGGCGGAGCCTGATGTGGTTCATGGGCAAAGTACTGTGGAGATGTTCATGGGAGGGAAGGAGAGCTGTTTCACTCCTCTGCAGCACGGTCACTGCCAGGCCGCGAGCAGGACATCTGGCTTCCAGAGAGCCTGCACGGTGCACGTGGCATAGAGTGAGCCAGTTCCCTTCTGGGCGCAGCACACCTGCTGAGGGGTCTTGAGAAAGTCCTGCATTCCCCTGAGACCAGGCTCTGACTCTGCTGCCGCTTAGCTGCAGACACCATGCAAAAAGCAGGCAGCTGAGGGCTCAGCTCCTCCAAGCTCCCCTGTGTAATACATGTCCTTTGCATGGACCCTGGGAAAAAAAGAGAACCTCCCTGAACTGTTTTCCATTGACTGGCCCCATCAATCCTCCGAAACGTTGCTTTCACCACGTCCCCTTCCCCAAGCATGTTTCACATTCTGACAGAGCAAGACCCATTACCGTGACCCAAGGTAAAATTTCATTAACCCAGAATTCGCTGATTTGAAATCATTCATGCTGGGCTGAGGTTTAACTTTGCCCAGTAATCCTCTTCTTCTTTCACACAGCAATTTAAATTTATAAACAGTATTTGGGGGGAAAGTGTCAAAATGCATCGGGGAAGACATTGTTTCAGCATATCGGAAGCACTCACTCACAAAATAACTGTTACAGGAAATAAGTCATAGTTAAATATTCGGTATTGCAGCTCCCTGAAGACTCTGAAAGGCAACGTTTCTGTCTTAGCTGGGCTACTGTAACTCTTTCAAACAGTCTAAAATTCTGACTGCTTGCTCCCTGAATTATTGCAAATGAATGCCATCTCGTTTAATCTGAGACAAAAAGAGTCCTGTGTCTAGTAAACACCAACAACTGAATTTTGCAGTGTTTGATACTCTAGTCTCCCAGCAGAAGGTGGTATTGATGGAGCTGCTTTTTAAGAGTTAGAAGTGAAGATCCACACATTTTCAGTTACTCCCCAGCTTAGCACTATCTTTGGGCCCAGTCTCATGCCCTGTGCCCTACAGAGGAAGTGAATCTGATTGGGGAGGCAAGACTAGAGAATAACTGGATCCCCAATTCTGTGATCCTACACGCCCAAGCAAAACAGAAAACCTCAGCAAGGCAAGAGACTAAGCAGAATATACACGAACCAGGGACATTGCATGTGCTGGGAGAGCCCTTCCACACCACCTCCGGTCACCTGCGTGGTCTGCAAAACTCGGCTCAACAGCTCCTCCATGGGCCCCTCTGGGGATCCTGGCCCTTTCATCCTAATGACCGCGTCGGGGTACCTGCCATTTGCGCTGCCCCGTGCACTTCACCGTGTGCCTCTTCACCTTTCTCCACAACTAGCAGTGGACCAAGCCCGTGTCTCTGGGGGTTATCGGCGCCTTGCCGCCAGGAACTAGGCGCAAATTCAACTCTCAATAGTGCTTCAATGAATAAGTGAATGAATGAATGAATGAAAGCACTTATTCCTGTACATTCCTCTTTATGGAATCTTCCCGGCTTTCAGAAATTAAGTAGTAAATCAGGGCTGCCACATTTTTGCCCAGCAGTCCTCCTGCGGCAGTTTTTGCAGCCCTGTTGGAGTGTAGAGATCATCTTTTAATGTCAGCTTTACCAGGCGGTTGCCAAGGTGCTATTACTCCCCCAGAATGGAAAGTCCCTCAGCTGAGTGGACAAGGAAGCTTCCGGTTTCTGTGACCCACATCTGCAATTTCTCAGGCATCTTCACGTTGCGCCGGGCCGGGCCCCATATTCAGTTGGCCTCTTTCAATTGCCACCTCGTCTTCAAGCATCTGTAATCACCTCGTGGCAACAACATCTCGTATGTGATACTACCTGTTCATAGCGATGAGCTTATCTTCTGGAAAGAGGAAATCCAATACCGTCAATAAACCAAGCAGCGGAACAAAGTCCTGATATTCTCAAGGTGGGCTTACGTCAAGACCCTCTTAAAAACAGCATGGATTATTTAGCCCATGAATGCAAACAATGCGTGACTACATAAGGAAAGGATTTCTAGCTGCCTTCTTTTCATATATATTTTAGTGTTTCCACTTATCTGAAACAAGCAGTCAGCTGGACTTAATTACTTTGTGACCTCAGTTTTTCTATTGTTACCCTCCCTGATACATTGTTGCCAAAGAACTTGTACCCTGACTCCAAAATGTTATTTTAATTGAAAATGAAACAGTCTTTAACCTTTCATAACTTCACGCGGTTGCTTCCGAAGTCTGAACCGCCCCTTAACCTTGACCAGGTTCTAACTTTCGGGATTCTGATTAAACTTGATTCTAACTTTAGTTTTTAAAATGTCCTCTAAAACCCCTTGCCCTGCCAACACATGGTCACGTTCCAAAACTAGACTGGGGAGCTCGGGCAGCCCGTGCCTGGCTCTGTCCCCATGGGCCAGGACCTGTCCCTGGTGCTGCCGCCAGGGAGAAGGGGCCCGCCTGCCCTCCCCCACTTCCCTGTCCTGAGCGAGCTAAAAGCAGAAGTGCAAATGACACGGTGTCCACCTGGTGCCTGGGGGAACCACTGACTTCATGGTCATCGAATCTGGCTTGGGTTCTGGCTTTCCTGCTTACTAGCTCTGTGCGCCTTCCCACGCTTTGTCACCTTTCTGTGCCTTGGTTACTTAGATACAAAAGAGTAACAGTAATATTACCTACCGCACAGGGGGTCATGAAGACTCATTGTGATGCTATGATTAAGGCATCAGAGCCTGGCACACAATAAACACTCAGTTAAATGTACCCTGTATCTATCGACTCTCTGTTTACCTGTCTCTATATAGCTGTATCTATCTGTATTTTCTTTCTTTCATTGACTATCAGCTTTTCGGGAGCAGGTACCATTCCTGATTCACCTTTGCACCCATCAGAGAAGGCAGTCACTAGGTGCCAACTGATTTAACGTTGTTAAATTTACCCTCTGACACAACTTTCTATCAAGTTAAAAGTATTTTAGTTACTACAAGACACTGCTAAACAAAAATGTGGGCTCCTCTTTTCTCTTTCCATATCAGGCTTCCAGGATTCTGTAACCCTCTGTACATCATCTTACTTCTTACAGCATCTGCAACCCAGAGAAGCAAGAGGTTCGGGGGCTAGCCTGGCAGAGAGCTGCCACATAATATAATACCTGTCATGCCATGTGCATGCGGCTGTCAGTCTGCACACGGCGCACACACGGAGGAGGCGGCGGCCAAAGTGAACTGTTGAATTATAATTATATGTGCATCTAATTTTGTGAGTGCTTCACACAGTGTCACCCACAGGCTACACTGTACCTGGAAAGACCAATGACATGTTTATTTGGGCAACATGGAAGCAGAGGGTAGTTATCTATATGCTTCAGGTCAAAAATACATTTTGCCCCATGCACAGAGACAGTTGACGTCAAGGTGAATTTCTTGGTTCGAAATAGCTAGATAATTGAAGCGTCTATGTCCCACCATATATGAAAGATACACTTTACAGGAATCTTCAGCACTGGAATCATTTTCAGCAAAACGTCTAGGAGAGTTGACTGTGTGTCAGGTGCTGGGAAAGGTGTAGATGCCTAAAAGATGTCCCCATCTTATGGGGGGAGGAGGGGGCATGAAAAGGACAGCAAAGTGAATCCGGCGTATTGATGCTGTGATGGAAGCTTGTACGCTGGAGGCCACAGGCAGGGAATGGTTAATTTCAGTTTACAAGTGAGCTCTACGAATGGGGCCCATTTTAAAAAGCAAATCAAGTAAAAATCCACGTTTATTCAAGGTCACACTTGGGATGGTGTCCCAATGTTCCCAACGAAGACAGTTCATGAAAAACGATGAGAAAATGTGCCCCGATCAACCCGCTTCTGTTGCCATAATCGTTGATTAGGGGCAGTAACCCCAGAGGCACATGTTGGGCCCAGAAAGTGAAATCCCTTGTCTCTCTCCCATTTGTCGCAGGAGGGTGGAGTCTACGGGGACAGAAAGACTCCTACAGCAGGAAATTTCCCAAACCAGAAGCCAGTGCCTCCAGCAGCATGAGGCGGGGAGTAGGGCCTCTCCTCTCCTGGACCCCAGCCCTCTCAGTCCAGCCTGCCCGCCGAGGTGAGCTTTCCCAGCCAATCGGCAGATACCCCTGGGCACCGCGCGTACAAAGCGTTGGGCTTCAGGTGGAGGCAAGCGGAGTGAACACACCCCACCCCCGATGGTGCGATCACTCAAGTCTCCATGTTGAGTTTAAGTAACAAAGGCAGGCAAACCACAGGCGTAAAGATGAAATTTAAAAAATCCATAGATTGGGCTCTTCCTCTTGGTCTGCCCCTTTTCCTAGACCAGTAAAGTGTTGGAGGTTTTTTTGTTTGTTGGTTTGTTTTTGGTTTTGTTTGAGCTCTCTGGAGGTCATGGGCGTCACGGTCCTTCGTGCCTGAGCCGTAGAAGCGCCTCGGCCTCCACTCAGGAAGCACCCCCTTCCCCAGAGTCCCTTCAACAAGGCTCTCCCCTAGAGAGCGCAGCTGGGTGGGCTTCCAGGGCCTCTTCTTTCCCGAGCCCAGCTGGAGCCCTGGACTAAGCCACAGGACCTCTGGTTGGAGTCCCTCCCCCAGCTTGCTTTCCTGTAGCTGCTCTGAGTACCCTCAGCCCCTCGGCTACCCCGGGGTCATCCCCTGTTAGTTGCCAACTTCAGTCTGCGAACGGATCATCTTCTACCCCGTGGTTGCTATGCCTCCTGTCCATCAATTTATGGCTCGCTGTAAAATTAGCCTCCCCCCAGTTGCACAACCTACAAGAGATTGTTTTTGTCTGGAGCTCTTTAAAAAGCAGATGCATCAGGAGCTATTCTAGATAAACATATGTCACCCTTATATATAACCAGAACTTTGGAAGGGGGTTATGCATTGTCCCGTCTGATAAACATGACCTTCCTCCACCACTCGACAGTGTCCAGCAGCCCCCCAGCCCCATCAAGTCTGTCCTGGTGCCCGCGGTGCCATTCACGCCTTTGAGTTAGAACTTATAGTGACGACTGGGAAACTGAATTCGTGTCAGCTCTGTGTTCACCTGGGGGCAACGTTAGTGGTCAGGACCCCTGCGTCTGCATCACAGCCTCCCGGCATGATTGCAAAGTAGACAGGATGTGACACCCCTCCCTCTGGCACGCTTAATCCATTTGGAAGGCACCTTCCTTGAAAATCACAGTTCATGATTTATTCTGTCTCTGCAATGCCTTTTCCCTCCAATTTTACAGAAGTTACCATGCGTCATCTCATCAGTAAACTTTAAGTGGATAAGAGTAGGTTTGGGGGCTTTCCTGGTGGCGCGGTGGTTGAGGGTCTGCCTGCTAGCGGAGGGGGCACGGGTTCGAGCCCCGGTCCGGGGGGATCCCACGTGCCGCGGAGCGGCTGGGCCCGTGAGCCACGGCCGCTGAGCCTGCGCGTCCGGAGCCTGTGCTCCGCGACAAGAGAGGCCGCGAGAGTGAGGGGCCCGCGCACCGCGATGAGGGGTGGCCCCCGCTCGCCGCAGCTGGAGAAAGCCCTCTCAGAGAAACGAAGACCCAACACAGCAAAAGTAAATAAATAAATTAATAAACTCCTACCCCCAACATCTAAAAAAGAAAAAGAGTAGGTTTTTAAGAATTTCTTAGAACAAAGTCATATTTTCGCGTTTAACGGTGGTGTCCACAAAGCCTACCTCACGCCCCTTTTCAGGTATTTACTCTGCGGAAACCGTGTCTTTTCCCAGTCAAGAGGTCATAATGCATGTCCAGAAACAGGGGCCCCAGCTGGAACACAAACAAAGTCTGCGGCTGGAACTGACACATCTGGGCAGGGCCGCCCAAGAGGTGAGGTGGACTTTCCAGGGCTCCATGTGCATCAGAAGCCAGGGTGACTCATCCAAAGTCTAGAGAAGGCCAGGAACCCGGCTGCGTCGGATCACAGGGGTGACCACCCAGAGCACTAGACGGGCCTGGCCTCCTATTTTTCCTCCAGGAGGCCTCGGCTGCTCCCTGGATCACAGGAGTTGGTGGTGTACCAGAGAGGAAGGCCTTGGGCTGAAAGTGACAGCAAACCTGACCGCAGTGGCTTAAACAAATCAGGGGCTCACTTTTCTGGTTCAGTGGCCCCATTCTGAGACTGCCGTGGCGGCCGCTCATGGGCTGCATTTGCTGAGAACAGTCCCACCTACCATGTCTGCGTGTGCTCCCTCAGAAAGAAAAAGGAAGTCACCCTGCAGCACAAGTTTTCAGGAGCTCTAAGCAAACTCTGCTTCCTCTCGTCCCTTTGGCTGGCGCTAGACGCGGTGGCCGCCCCCAGCTGAGAGGTAGCAAATATCAAGGGGATCGCACCTGGGGGTTGTGGGACCGTGAGCCTGTGGTATCTGCCGCTAAGGGGAGTCCTACGACACGGGGTTCGGTCTTAGAGTAAACAGCAAGACCACAGCCCCGACCTGGAAAGCAGCTTCCCCCCCGACGCCTGCCAAGAGCACAGAGTGACTTGGACATACCGAGGACCACCCCACACTGTGACGGGGCCCCCCTCACAGGTGTGGCCCTCCCCCGACGGCAATGCGCTGCCCCAGAGAGCCATCATGAAGCCCGGAAGAAGCTGTGTGGCACGCCAAGGTCTCCCCAAGGAGCTGGGGCGGGAAAGGAGGAAAAAAGGGAGACGCTGCAGGGAAAAGAGCAGGGCCCGCCCCGCCTCTCCAAGGAGCCCTCAATTCTGCCGGGAATGACTGGGGGAGGCGGGGGGGCAGAGGCCCTGCTGTAGCGTGAAACTACCTTGGGATCTTGGGGCTCTGGGGCCTCAGGAAGCACAGTGACCTTCAGCAACTAGAATCTACTCGCTGTGTGACTGAAGAAATAGAAGACCAAATGACCATTTGCCGGGCATGAATTCAGAACTCATTTGTAAACACAGGTCTTTTTTTCAGAAATTTATCCAGTCTAAGGTATGCCAGATTCTTTGCCCAGATTGTTTTACTGAATCCTTATAACAACCCTAGACATAGGCATTATTTTCGTTTACCAGTAAGAAAACAGGCTCAGAGATCTTGAATCAAAGTCTAAGATCACTCAGCTAAACAGGGGAAGAGCCAACTAAAACCCAAACACGACCCAGATCCAAAGTTCATCTTCAACATTACACGTGTTCAGATGATTCTAATTTTATCTGGAGAATGATTTTTATTGTTCATAATACCCCACTTATCTCTAAGGAGATGTGAAACAGCTACCTCTATAAAAAGCCTCTATAAAAACGTAGCTGAACGACCCGCCCCTCATTTTCAAAGATAACAAAAATGTTGGGATTTTCCCCAAACGTAGAAGAAGATGAGAAGTCCAAGAAAGACCCAGAATCCCCAACTCCGCTGGCAATACTCCGTCTAGGCCAGGGCTGTCACCTCTGCTACTGAATCAATGGCCTTTTCGACTCAGGGCCAGGATTAGGGTACAGCAAGTGAGGCGCCAGGGAAGACGGAGCCGGCATCTCGGTCATCAAGATACATGATTCTTAAGGCAATAACTTTAAAGATAAAAATTAACGCCAAAATCCATCATGAACAAAATATCCGAACATTTAAACAAAGGCAGGCTGTTGTGTGTTCGATTCTGTGGCTTGTGAAACAGCGGTTTCTGGCGGGCCGTGGTTCCCGTGTCCCCAGACCCACTACCGTGGCCGGGGCAGCCTTCAGCCCCGTGAGGGTTGACGTCGAGGTACAGACAGCCTGGGGAATGAGGGGCTATCTATAGTCATGGTTTTCTGATATCAGAGCTTCTGTTTACTGGTTCTGCCTGGTTTGAAACATGGGAGGAGGTTTTGCTAAGTATATACGGGGCACCTGTTCCTACTTCTGCCTCAAGCCCCAGTGCGGCCCCCTCCCTCCAGATGCTCAGTGTTTGTTGCACCCAGAAAGCAGAGGGGAGACGGACAAGGAGGGGGGCCTCCAATGGCATTAGCCAGCTGCCAGCCGCCAGCCCCCGGGGGTCACCGGTGCCGCTTGCTCAGGGCCAGCCGGCTAATCCCGTCCGCGCAAATCCTACACGAGGACGTCACTGCGGCACCCTTCCCAGTGCCCCTCTCCTTGGGAGACACTGTAACTTTAAAACAACCCTAACACGCTTAGAACAGTCTTATTCCCCCAAAAGATGCCAAGTGTGTCGTGGAGAGCTGCCGTGAAAGATGCTACTTATCCACAGACACGCTGCCAATGACTTTGACAGTAATGGACAGGCTAGAATATATTGCACTGGGTACCTGACAGTGTAAACAGGACTAGAAGGATTTGTCTGAAAAAGATTGCAAGAGCTGGGCTTCCCTGGTGGCGCAGTGGTTGAGAGTCCGCCTGCCGATGCAGGGGACGCGGGTTCGTGCCCCGGTCCGGGAGGATCCCACGTGCCGCGGGGCGGCTGGGCCCGTGAGCCACGGCCGCTGAGCCTGCGCGTCCGGAGCCTGTGCTCCGCGACGGGAGGGAGAGGCCACGACAGTGAGAGGCCAGCGTACCGCAAAAAAAACAAAAACATAGCAAGAGCAATTAGCACGTCATGAATATGATATAAATGCTAATTTGTACAGATCCCACTGGTTTTCCCCAACCAGTGTCAGTGTTGTTTCAGAGAACACGCCGCCCGGATTCCCAGGGAGGCAGGAGAGGCTTCCCCCGGGGACCCCCTTTGAAGGGGGCGCAGACCACAGGCGTCACGGCTGCCCTGGGATCTCTGCTCAGCCTAGACCGTGGCCGCGTTCTCAGATGAAGGACCTCCTGTGGGAATTCCATGCAGCCCACACGGCTCTGGGATCCGAGGGGCGCCTGGTGACTGATTGCAAAGCTGCTGGCCACAGCAGGACGCATGATGATAAAGTGTCCCCGCTGAAGGGCAGGGCTGCACCGCGTGCTGGGAGGGGACGGGGCTTCCGAGAGCAGCTAAGGTTCTCCACGGCAAACCGGCAGCTGGTAATGACCAAAGTGATTGCCTTCAATAATTGATTTATTTATACCGGTTACAAAACAAAAAACAAAAACACAACGCCATGGAGTGTTACGAGTAGTCTGAGATAAAATCGCACCATTTGGGAAGAAGAGCTGCTCAGAAGCACCCTGCGTCTGGCAACGCCCCACGGGTGTGATTAGGGTATCACACATCAAAGGACGGTGGCAAAGGGGTTCACCCAGTAAATCATTTCATATGATTCACTTTAAACATGGCCAATAAGAAAGATCCTCTAGAGAGTCCCAGCACCCCTTTTGTTTACCACTAGTCCCGCTGGAAGGAGGAGGAGGAAAAATGGGGAAGGAATCTGGGCGGGGGGGGACCCGAGAAGGGGCACCTCCCTGAGTGAAAAGAAGGTCTCACTGTCCTCACCTCCACCAGCAGGTACACTGACCTGCAGCACACGGGTACAGATGCCCAACCTCACACACACACGCACACGTGCAGACACACAGCCCGCGCCAGCTCTGCCCCGCTTCAGGACCCTTCCTGGGTCTTCCTCAGCATGTCAGTGTTGCACAGTTATATTAAACTCATTCTAGGGACACAGGGGCAGCCATCCCTGTGTTCCCACAGCAGCATTTCACTCGTTCCCTGGTTGATCCATGAGGCAGAAGAGGGACCCGCAAATCCAGTGGAATCCCAAAGGCACGCTGGGCACGTGGTGGGAGCAGACACTGCCTCACCCTGTGGGGGGCAAAGACGGGATTCAGAGCAGGAGTTGGACAGATCACACGCGGCCGCTCAAGGTCAGGGCGTGATGGAAGAGAAGCAGGTCAACGGCAGAGAGGGCTTCCTGGAGGAAGTGCGATCTGAGCTGGTCTCCTTGAAGGAGAAGACAATTTCAACAGGAATAAAGGGACAGAAGCCTTCCAGGGTGAAGGGAGGACTGAGCAAAGGCACAAAACAGGTGACTCCAGGCCGGTGGTCAGAACTCAAGTCTGGGGCCATCTTTCTTCAAACCCAAAGAAGCTGGAGTAGCAAACAGATAGACAAGGAAGCGGAGCGTTTGAAATGGGAACGACCTGGAAAATGCCAGCTATGGTGGCTAGATTGACATTTCCCAGACTCAGATCCCAGGATATATTCTTAACAGTCTGTGTCTTTTCTTAGAAAAAGTTAACATTTTCTGTTTCCACTGTGATCATCATCTTAAAAGAAGAGGCTGCTCTTTACATCCTCCTCGTCACCTGGCGAATCTCCTAACAAGCAAGCTCTGCCGCCTCTGTGTTTACGGCGGTGTTGGAACGTGGAGCTCTGCTGTCACAGATGTGGGCCAACGATTCGCAAGCCATGAACTTGGGCTGAGAGAGAGGTTGAATGACATCACCGAGCACCGCATGAACGAAAGTTTCACAGCAGTTCAAACAGAGGCCTCCAGTGGGAGGGCTGAGTCACCCCAAGCTGGGCAGTGCTCTTCTGCCACCAAACTAACCAGGATCTGCCCGGCTGCCAGCACCGGGGCCCGTGTGCGTCAGCAAGGCATCAGCGCACACGCTTGAACTTTAGTGGATTTCAGTTTGGTTCACGCCTAATCCGGAAAACTGTTTTTGTTTTATAGAAATGTGGGAGCTACAAGCATAAAAAGGTCGACTCCTAGCTGTGTTTGTACAAACAGAACTTGCTCAAAACAACACCTGGTGACCGAGGGGTTTTGCGGTCCTATAAAAGGAGTCACTATATTTCTGGAGTTTGAGAAACACTGCCCCAGGCCAGGGGCTCCCAGAGGGGCAGGGCCCTGGTCTTACCATCCTTGAATCTGTTTCGAGCACGATGTCTGGTGTGAGGTAGGGGATTTGATAGGAATTGGTTAAATCGGGGTGTGTGGCATCTGTTGAGAACAGGGAAGGTAATTCCTCAGACACCATGGCCAACCTTTTGTAAAGCAGGTGTGGCAGACAGTGGCACCTCCTGCACTTTGGATGACACAGGGTCACCGGGAGGAATGGACTGTCCAGGCTGGAAGGTAGTGGCTGCAGCCAACAGAACGTAGACCAGGGAACCAGGGACCCCAGCGGTACAAAAACAGGACAGCTCTCCGTTTCTCAAGGGATGTTTTCTCTTACGTTCCCGACTTGATGCTGCCCCACTCGGAGGTGGTTCAAAGGAAAGTAGGATTAATTTTTCTTTTACAGAAGCAAAGAAGCTAGAGCTGGTTCTTTGGGGGGGGGGCAGGGGGGGAGCAAGCAGATAGAAGATGGGCCTTGCAGGCCGAGGTACTAGTAGATGACCTTCAAGATGCTGTCGTTTGTTTGGCTGGAGCAGTGAGAGAGAAGCATGACCGAGAGCTCTGACACCTGGGCAGAGGCCGGCCCACGTGGGCTCACAGGCCGAGCTCAAGCTCACGGTGCGGGGAGGGTACAGTGTCTCTCTACCAAGCCCCCTGTTGGGTCAAAGTGGCTTTCTCTGATATTTCTTATGATCCTTACCCCACTGAAGCAGCCAGACGTGGACACAGCCGAGGCCTTAGCCTGAGAATATGGCTTCCTCGGTATTGCAGAGGGAAAGAGAAGAGCTAATTCTTAAATTTTGAAAATGAAAATACACTTTTGAACTTTATGGAAGAGATCAGAGTGTAGAGTAGAAACAAAAGTAGTTTGAGCCTGGACAGGAGAGATGAGAATTGGGGATGGAGGTGGGGTGGGGCCAGAGTACGGAGACAACCGGAAACAGACACTCCAGCTGCCTGCGGAAGCCCTCCTGGTGGGGTTCCAGTGAGCCGCAGGGGCCCAGAGCCCTGGGGTCGGGGTGCGGCAGGGCAGGTGGCCCTGGCAGCCTCATGGCTCTCCTGGCCACGTGCCCTCAGAGACTCCCAGAAGTGGTGCCTGAACCTGGATGGTTGCCAGCTTCCCAAGGACCCAGAGGCATTCAAGGAAGCAGAACCATGTCACCTGCGGTCCCAAGAGGGGATGGATGCACCTAAAAGAAGGACACCTGGAAAGGCCCTGTCCCGAAGATCACTGTGCAACAGTTGGAGACCAGCTGACATGATGCGGTCCTAACCGTAAGAGCTCACGTTCACATGATGCGGTCCTAACCGTAAGAGCTCACGTTCACATGATGCGGTCCTAACCGTAAGAGCTCACGTTCACATGATGCGGTCCTAACCGTAAGAGCTCACGTTCACATGATGCGGTCCTAACCGTAAGAGCTCACGTTCACATGATGCGGTCCTAACCGTAAGAGCTCACGTTCACATGATGCGGTCCTAACCGTAAGAGCTCACGTTCACATGATGCGGTCCTAACCGTAAGAGCTCACGTTCACATGATGCGGTCCTAACCGTAAGAGCTCATGTTCACATAGCTCTCACTATGCTCCAGGCTCTGCTTCCAGGACTGAGCCATAGTCACCTAGGTAGTCAGTACTGCCCTCAGGACAGGCAAGCGAGGAGAGGACCCCTGCCTAGTCCCGCGCTTTACTACTCAGCACTGACACAGTGTAGAATATCTGTGGTCCCCTGAAAAGTGGCCCCCCCAAATCCACATCCCCATCCCCAGAACCTGCAAACCTGTTACCTTATATGGGATTTTACGGCTGTGATTAAGGTAAAGATCTTGCAGTGGGGAGGTTACCCTGCATTATCAGCGTGGGCTTTACATACCATCACAGTGTCTCTATGAGAGAGGCAGTGTGAGACTTGACACATGGGAAAGAAGAGGAAGCCACGTGACCACGGAGGCAGAGGTTGGAGTGATGTGTCCAGAAGCTAAGAAACGCCAACAGCGACCAGAAGCTGGAAGGGGCAAGAAGCAGATTCTCCCCCAGAGCCTTGGGAGGGAGAGCGGCCCTCAGACTTCAGCTGTGATATGGATTTCAGACTCCTGCCCTCCAGAACTGACAGAGAATCAGTGTCTGTTGTTGTAGGTAACCAGGTTGGATAATTGGTTACAGCAGCAGAAGGAAATGAACACATCATCATTAAACAGCCGTTCTCACAGCAACACCATTCAAGCCCCAGGGTCATGCTTCTCCATGCCTTTGACCCTATGTCTTTGAGATAAAAGGTGGCTACACCCCAAGGCCAGGAAGGTCTAAGGGCTGGGTACTGATACTGCTCTGAGGTGAAGGAAAAGATGGAGCAGTGGAAACAATGAGGGGAGAGAAAAGCCAGATTACTCTTCTTTCTCGACCCTTCCTCTCAAAGGCCTGCCTACAATAGAACCCAAAAGTGCCAACTGTACTTTTCTTGCTTCTCCCCAGATTTCAACTCATGGTCCCAGAGGTACGCGCAACCAGTGTGGTATTTGCAACATTTGTACATGGTGACTGAGGAACACTCTGTAATATTAAATGATTCATAAACTCTTCTGTTTGTATATAGGTAGATATAGACAATATTCATAAAACAGGATACCAGCTCCGTACTTGGGCGACCAAATGAATATTGAATGCTAGAACTGTGAAGACTTTTATTTCTATTAAAAACCATAATGAGATTTTAATTTATTCTTCAAAAAGCAATTAAAGATTTCAGTTATATTAAAGGAATGTTGATGTTAATTGTTAAAATTATTAATTATAATCTAGACTTTGCTTTGAACAGGTAAGTTTAACTAATTTGGAAGAAACACAACTCTTGGAAAACCTATGTAAAAAATAACTTTAATATCTTAAATTTTAAGTTTTTTAAATTTATAGCTTAACAAAAATGTACTCAAATTTTGTAGACTTTGAAAACATTGCCTTTGTATTTTAATCACTTAGATCTTCACTGTTCCATTGATCTGTTTCTGTTTTTGCACCAGTACTGTATTGTCTTGATTACTGTAGCTTGGTAGTATAGCCTGAAGTCAGGGAGTCTGATTCCTCCAGCTCCGTTTTTTTCCCTCAAGACTGCTTTGGCTATTCGAGGTCTTTTGTGCTTCCATACAAATTTTAAGATTTTTTGTTCTAGTTCTGTAAAAAATGCCATTGGTAATTTGATAGGGATTGCA
>NC_041225.1:31220177-31309310 GCF_002837175.3 Physeter macrocephalus
GAGTGTTTCCTTAATTTCTCTTTCAGATTTTTCATCATTAGTGTATAGGAATGTAAGAGATTTCTGTGCATTAATTTTGTATCCTGCAACCTTACCAAATTCATTGATTAGTTCTAGTAGTAGTCTGGTGGCATTTTTAGGATTCTCTATGTATAGTATCACATCATCTGCAAAGAGTGACAGTTTTACTTCTTCTTTTCCAATTTGTATTCCTTTTATTATTTTTTTTTTCTTCTCTGATTGCCATGGCTAGGACTTCCAAAGCTATGTTGAATAATAGTGGTGAGAGTGGACATCCTTGTCTTGTTCCTGATCTTAGAGGAAATGCTTTCAGTTTTTCACCATTGAGAATGATAACTGCAGCTTTAACACAGACAACATTTAATGCACACCTACTCTTCACCCATTCATTCTTTTACTCATTCTTTCTTTTATTTCTCCAGTTGGCAACAGAGCCCTGAGTGTGTGCCAAACCCTGACAATTCACAGATGAGGATGTTACCATTCCTTCCTCCCATTGGCCAAATGCTTGGGGCAGGCGACCCCATACCCTATTTATCCCATCACTTTCCTAAGAACATGAATGCAAGACTATTTCCTATAGTGAGGAAACTTAAAGCAACATGACTAAAAGGAAATCGGCTGGAAACATGTGAAAGTGAAGGGATGCGAACGCTTCAGGTATCCCCTTGTAATTACAAGCTGTATGGCCTGACAGCTGCCCCCAGGGGAGGCTTCTTATAAATTCTTTTTATTATTAAAAAAAATTCTGGCTTGAAAGGATTGGTTACCAAAAGCAGATCTTCCCCAGTGGGAACCTCGAGTAAACTATATCTACACTATAGTTTTTCAAACACAGAGAAGAGAGAGCCCGGGACCAAAGAGAGCATCCCTCAAAATGGAGAGTTCAAACCAGCAAAGATAAGAATTCTGCTTTCATGAGCACTTCCTAAAAGAAAAGGAAAGGGGGAGAAGAAAAGTGGGTTCAAAATTTGCAATGAGGCTGAGTAATTAGAAATAGGGTACAACTACTCAATGCACAAAAGAGCAGGGAGCTTGGATGTGAAAATTAAACATTTGAATGTGAAGGTTTCAAGTAAACAAAAGATTAGTTGCTGTATGCACTGGTGTTTGCATTTTTAAAAAGATACAACTACCATGCCTGCAGGCTTCTCTGTGATTTCCTGTGTAAAGGATAACTCTAAAGTTTGTGTTCCTTAATGAGATTTTTTTAATCTGAGGAAATAAATGCAATTGGTAACAATTCAACTTATGATGCCTTACCAGGCCAACACATTAGCCATTGCTGAAACTCGGTAAAGTGAGTTTGAATCTAAGGTCAAACATTTGGTGCATTTATGCTTGGCATATTCAACATGCTTTATAAATAATGATTAATGCTCATTAAATTGCTATAAAATATTCTTCCATCCACTATATCAATAAGAGATCTGGACGCATCAGAGAGGGAATCTGTCAGAACTGCGCCTGGAAATCTCAATTCTCAGAAGTCATTCTCACACTGATGAGGCCACTGAGAAGGGCAAAGCAGACCATCTAACTCTGTGATCCCAGGACTATAACGGTGCCTGGCACGGGGTGGGCATTCAATAAATACATACGGAAGGAAGGGATGGGGGGATGGGGGGTGGGACCGGACAGGGCAGAAGTGGAGTTGGTGGGGTGTCAGGTGTCCTGCCTCGGTAAATTATTCCTAGGTCTTTCTTAAGGCAAATGGTAGAGAATAGCGTGGTTTTGTTTAGTTTGATGGTGAGAATTAAAGGATTGGTTGTATGTTTGAAAAAAAAAAATCTTAAGATAATATTAAGTTCTATGAAACACAAAGGCTAATGTACCAGGTGCTTCAAATCTTGTTTTGCTCTATCTTTAGCTATCAAGTCTTAGCCATTTCTTTTTTTTTTTTTTTAAGCTTAGTTTATTTACAATGTTGCGTTAGTTTCAGGTGTACAGCAAAATGATTCAGTTATATATGTATAACTGAATATATATATATATATATAAAACTGAATATATATATTCTTTTTCCAATTCTTTCCCATTATAGGTTATTATAAGATATTGAATATAGTTCTCTGTGCTATGCAGTGGGACCTTGTTGTTTACCTATTTTACATATAGTAGTTTGTATCTGTTAATCCCATACTCCTAATTTACCCATCCCCCCTTTCCCCTTTGGTAACCATAAGTTTGTTTTCTATGTCTGTGAGTCTCTTTCTGTTTTGTAAATAAGTTCATTTGTAATCGTTTTTAGATTCCACATATAAGCAATATCATATTTGTCTTTGTCTGAGTTACTTCACTTAGTATGATCATCTCTAGGTCCATCCGTGTTGCTGCCAATGGCAGTATTTCATTCTTTTTTATGGCTGAGTAGTATTCCATTGTATATATGTACCACATCTTCTTTACCTACTCCTCTGTCGGTGGACACTTAGGTTCTATCATGTCTTGGCAATTATAAACGCCACTTCTGTCTTTTAAAACGAGTCCACTTGCCCCCCCCGCCCCGCAACCATGGACCAGAGCAGTAGTCAGTGGGCAAAGTGCTGGCCTTCTCTGGGAGGCAAGGCTCTGCAGAAGCTCACGAGGCATTGACAGGAACCAAGGCACATACGGGGCCGATTGATATGGCAGAGCCTAAGTGTGGAAAAGTGTTCATCAGTGTGGGTGTACTCTCCCATAATAGAGTGTTCAATTCCAGCAAGGCCCCCAGCAGTGCTAACAGGCTATTAGAATTGTTCCTAGCTACTTGGAGAAAGCAGTGGTCCATACGAAGGAAGCAGAAACTCCAAGCTGCCATCCAGACTGCGGAGTAATGGAAGAAGAATGTCAGGAAAGTGGGCATTCCAGAGCAGATACATCACATGAGTTTGGAAAACCAACGAGCCATGCTCATCAGAGAGCCCGGGAAACACTCCATTTGTCAGCTGAAAGGCGCACTGTTGAAATGCTCAGAAGTGACCACCCTGTTGTTACAGGACTATATATATATATATATATATATATATAAAACTGAATATATATATTCTTTTTCCAATTCTTTCCCATTATAGGTTATTATAAGATATTGAATATAGTTCTCTGTGCTATGCAGTGGGACCTTGTTGTTTACCTATTTTACATATAGTAGTTTGTATCTGTTAATCCCATACTCCTAATTTACCCATCCCCCCTTTCCCCTTTGGTAACCATAAGTTTGTTTTCTATGTCTGTGAGTCTCTTTCTGTTTTGTAAATAAGTTCATTTGTAATCGTTTTTAGATTCCACATATAAGCAATATCATATTTGTCTTTGTCTGAGTTACTTCACTTAGTATGATCATCTCTAGGTCCATCCGTGTTGCTGCCAATGGCAGTATTTCATTCTTTTTTATGGCTGAGTAGTATTCCATTGTATATATGTACCACATCTTCTTTACCTACTCCTCTGTCGGTGGACACTTAGGTTCTATCATGTCTTGGCAATTATAAACACCACTTCTGTCTTTTAAAACGAGTCCACTTGCCCCCCCCGCCCCATTTGTAATCGTTTTTAGATTCCACATATAAGCAATATCATATTTGTCTTTGTCTGAGTTACTTCACTTAGTATGATCATCTCTAGGTCCATCCGTGTTGCTGCCAATGGCAGTATTTCATTCTTTTTTACGGCTGAGTAGTATTCCATTGTATGTATGCACCACATCTTCTTTACCTACTCCTCTGTCGGTGGACACTTAGGTTCTATCATGTCTTGGCAATTATAAACGCCACTTCTGTCTTTTAAAACGAGTCCACTTGCCCACCCCCCCCCCCGCAACCATGGACCAGAGCAGTAGTCAGTGGGCAAAGTGCTGGCCTTCTCTGGGAGGCAAGGCTCTGCAGAAGCTCACGAGGCATTGACAGGAACCAAGGCACATACGGGGCCGATTGATATGGCAGAGCCTAAGTGTGGAAAAGTGTTCATCAGTGTGGGTGTACTCTCCCATAATAGAGTGTTCAATTCCAGCAAGGCCCCCAGCAGTGCTAACAGGCTATTAGAATTGTTCCTAGCTACTTGGAGAAAGCAGTGGTCCATACGAAGGAAGCAGAAACTCCAAGCTGCCATCCAGACTGCGGAGTAATGGAAGAAGAATGTCAGGAAAGTGGGCATTCCAGAGCAGATACATCACATGAGTTTGGAAAACCAACGAGCCATGCTCATCAGAGAGCCCGGGAAACACTCCATTTGTCAGCTGAAAGGCGCACTGTTGAAATGCTCAGAAGTGACCACCCTGTTGTTACAGGACTGACTACCTAATGGAATCTTGAAATAACAGAAGCTAGTGTGGTATTTAATTAGCAGCAAGGGGGGCACAATTACAATGAGGCACATGGCAGGAGTGGAAGCCAGAGGGCCCTGAGGCAGAGAGAGTGATGGAGACAGCATGCCTAGGGTTGAGACAGATGGGTGGCCAAAAGGGTATGGCTCAATCTATACACTCAAAGAAAGAAAAAATTTTCAAGGGAAGATGATCAAGAGGCTGAAAGAACTACCCTAATAAAAATCCAAGTCTCAGCCGTGGACCTGGTATCTGGACCTGAGCCAGTTTTCAGGCCTAGAACCCATTGACTAAAGGACAGGTGAGTCCTCAGGAAGAAGGAGCTGCAGCATCACAGCAGGTGCATATGTGAATGATTTCCCTGGTTCTTTCACCAAAGAGACCATGCCACGTACACAGGTAACCACACCCTGGAGGGCAGGGAATGTCCAGACACTTTGAGTACTGTTGGGCACAAGATCTGAGATGACACTGATCTTGAACCCCCTGTTAAAGCAAAGGCATGTGGGGCCAGTTATAAAGGAATACCTGCCTGGGTCTGGCTCAGAGTGCCTCCCCTGTGTCCACACACCCAACCATGGTCGTTTCCCCAGCCCCCAAATATAGAATTCAAACAACCTTTGGAGATTGGAAGAACTACTACCTTGGTTTCTTGGACTAGGAGGTAAGAGTAACCACAGTGGGGAAAATCAGGTGAAGGCTTCTGAAATGAGCCCCCCCGACACATCCACACATACATACACATCAAGATAGAAAATTGAAAATTACATCACACCCTGGGGGAGATGCCAGAGGTTACAAGACAGCGCTATGGACTGAATGTTTGTGTCCTCCCTAAATTTACGTGTTGAAGCCGAATCCCTAGTGAGATGGTATTAGGAGGTGAGGCCTTTGGAAGGTGTTTAGGCCATGAGAGTGGAGCCCTCATGATGGAATTAGTGCCCTTATAAGAAGAAACGTGAGAGAGATGATCTCTCTCTCTCTCTCTCTCTCTCTCTGCCATGTGAGGACACAGGAAGAAGACCTTCACCTGACCATGCTGGCACCCTGATATCAGACTTCCAGCCTCCAGAACTGTGATATTTGTGTTAGCAGCCCAAACTGGCTAAGAAAGACAGGATAATGTAATTAATGAGCTGTGGATGAAAGAAAGGGCCCCATGTGTAAGATGTTTTCTGCTTTAAGTCTTGGGCAGCTAGATGGGGGACCATAAAGCAAGATAGAAAAACTTGGGAAGAAGAGTATGGGAAAAATGCCCACCTCAGCTTTGGAATCATGGGTGTAAGAAACCTGTGGGAAACCCCAAGTGGAACTTCAGAGAGAGACCTGGGAGATTTATCAGCACAGACGGGATGGCTGACACTGAGAGAGGTTATAGGAGTATCAGAATACTAAGGACACCCCAAAGATGGAGATACCCTAGGAGGAGACTATTGCATTGACTCAGCTAAGAGGACCTGATAAGTGACGCTACTGGGAATGCGTGGAGGGGAGCATGTGAAAGCTTCAATAACAAGTGTTCGGCTTCAATGACAGCAAAAAGATGGATAAACTATAGGCAATCATGAATGAAGACTTGCGATGGGTCATCTCTATAAACCTTTATGCTAATCTACAAATTCTGTATCTAATCCTTTATTACAAGTCAGCCCCTTGTAATGTGCCTTCTCCCTTCAACAATGAGAGAATATAAAATTTAGTTACTATACAGGTTTGCACCGTGAGACAACTATATAATCGCCCTTATATCTTATTGATATATTTTTTCACTCCAAGGAATTGGGATAATTTGGGGAAAGCGTCAGTTGTGGAAGGTCCCAAGCCTGCCTGCTCTCTGCTCTAATACCTCAAGGGAAGCACATTTGTCACTAAAACTGCCCAAGTGCATAGAGCCTGCAGGCAACTTTCTGGGTCAAGAGCGGGGTGGTTCTGCTTTACAGACCAATACATTTGCAAAGGAAACCACATCAACTACCTTTGCTCACAACACAGTCCTTCATTCATGAAGGTTCAACTAAAAATCCCCAGGTATTTATCAACAGAATGTAACACTGAAGGACAAAGGAGCAAGACATTCAAAATTTTAAGTGAAACTTATTTTGAACTAAAAGTATATTCCAAACTATTAACCAAATGGGGTGATGGAAAATAAAGATATTTTAAGAGTTGTAGGACTCAGAGTTTTACTTCCCTTTCTGAAAAAATTGCAGAGTAGTAAATACTTGCAAGGTACTCCTCTTAGCACTTAGCATGTACTTAACTCCTTGAATCTTCACATTGACCCTATGATGTTATTTCTATCCCAAATTTATAAATGAAGAAACAGTGGCACAGAGAGGCTACACTCTAACACACTGAAAAAGGAACTCAAGAAAAAAGATGCTATAAAATTTAACTCACAGTGAAATAAGGAGGAGACCAATGGAAAGAAATCCAATGTGACAGCTGTGCAGCATGTCTAAAAGCAATGGACCACTTAAAAGAGAAAGTAAGATGTCTTGTGAAGAACATCTTCAAGACAGAAACAAATCCAATCACACACATTATATGATAACCTGAAAGGTCTAAAAGACATGTTGGTTCCCTATGTCCCTGCAGTCAACACTTACCAAAAAACAAACAAACAAATTAAAAAAAAAAAAAAAAAAAAGGAAACACCAGAGGAATTAGAGGAAGAGGAAGATAGCTGTACAAAACATGCATGCTCCAAATATGAAGCAAACTTACAGGTGCCCTAATTTGAGGAATAGATGGAGTTTAGGAAAAGAAAATTAGATTTAATATTGACTCTTAGGAGATCATCCTTCAAATACACCAGTTTGGTTAACATAGAAATAACTTTTCCTTATTTTGCAGTACATAAAATATTAAATAATCATAATAATATAAATGCTGTTTTTTTATTTTTATAATTGATCCTTAAAAGCATAGAAAACTTAGTTATAGTTACAGTAGTAAACACAAATATTTTTGATTCTGACAATACAAAAATATAATGGCACAGCTGGACAAAGAGGAAAGAAAGATGCGAGTTATAAAGATGCTGATTTTTTCCACCTTCCTTAATGGAGAATCAACAGATAACATCTGAAGTTAATGGATCTACAGCACCAAAGATACCATCCATGAAAGAAATAATAAGCTGGACTTTATTAAAATTAAAAACTTCTGCTCTGTGAAAGACATTGTCAAGAGAATAAGAGGACAAGCCACAGACTGGGAGAAAATATCTGCAAAAGACATATCTGAGAAAAAATTGTTACCCAAAATATACTAAGAACACTAAAAATTCAACAATGAGAAAATAAACAACTCCATTTAAAAAAAATGGGTGAAAGATCTGAACAGACACTTCATGGAAGAAGATAAACAGATGGCAAATAAGCATCTTAAAGGATGCTCACAGCATATGTCATCAGAGAAATGCAAACTAAAACAATGAGATACCACTATATACCTATTAAAATGGTGAAAATCTACAGTTAATGGATCATGAAATAGAGAATCATATTAAAGTTATGAAGCTACTGGAAAAACTTTAAACATACATAATCAACAAAAGTTAACAGGTAAAAGAGAGATGGAAGAATATGTAAAGGCATTAAATTTCATATCTTTCCTCGTTAAGAGTTAATACACACTGTCCAAAGTTGATTGATCAAGATATAAGGGTAAAAATAATTCTATATGAAGTTATGGTGGCAATTTCTAGAAGAATTAAAAGCAAAAGTGCCTATCTTTGGGGCAAGGAGGACTAAGGATGAGGAGATGTTTAGAAAGTTATTTTTATTTTGCATCTTCTGTGCTACTCAGATTTTTTTCTGTAATGTTCATGTAGTGCTTTTTTAATATAAAAGCAATTTTTAATCAGTAATTTTTCTGTTAGGGAAGAAAACAGCTGAAGGATAAAGTCTATGGAAATTTTTCTGGAAGTTAATAATAAATGTCAATAACAAAGAGTTGCTGAAAATAATGAATTTTTGAATTTTGAAAGGCCTTGAAGTTTTTCTCAAATTGTAAATACCTCTAAGGGTGTTCATCTAAGTCCTACTTATCAGACACACTACTAAGTTCAAATTATAAAAATTTTACCTGTAATTGAAGCCAGCTGCAACCTAATTGCTGACAATGATTTAAGTGCTGTAAATTCACACACCACAATTGTTTTAAATAGGGGAACCTCTCACAGCTTTCTCTGAAAAGAACAGTTAATCTTCACTGCTGACTTATCAAATCCTTCAGTCACCTGTTTGCCATCATTTTCATGAGCTGATAACTTGTTTATTAGAGTCAGAATGTGCAGGTGGAGGAATAAAGGTCTCATTTGATGGCACTGGAATTTATTCTGACATTTCTATAGGGGAAAAGTTGGCAAAAGCATCAGCCTTGACAGCAGAAAAAGACAATGAATGCGGTATTATCTTTTTAATTCAAGGCAAATAAAAAGTCAGCATTTATTGAATATCAGTAACTTTATTTTTAATTTTTTTATTACTTTTTAAATTTTTCTTTTATATTAGAGTTGATTTACAATATTGTGTTAGTTTCAGGTGTATAGCAAAGTGATTCAGTTGTACATAGACATATATCTATTCTTTTTCAAATTCTTTTCCCATTTAGGTTATTATAGAATACTGAGCCGAGTTCCCTGTGCTCTACAGTAGGTCCTTGTTGGTTATCTATTTTAAATAGAGGAGTGTGTTTATGTCAACCCCAAACTCCCAATCTATCCCTCCCCACCACCTTTCCCCTGTGGTAACCATAAGTTTGTTTTCTGTGTCTGTGAGTCTGTTTCTGTTTTGTAAATAAGTTCATTTATATCATTTTTTTTAGATTCTGCATATAAGCAATATTATATGATATTTGCCTTTCTCTGACTTACTTTGCTTAGTATGATAATCTCCAGGTCCCTCTAAGTTGTTGCAAATGGCATTATTTCATTCTTTTTAATGGCTGAGTAATATTCCATTGTATATATGTACCACATCTTTGTCCATTCATCTGTCGATGGACATGATACAACTGGGTACAACCCATAACCTGGAATGTGGTCCTTCTACCTGCTGTAAATCAAGGGTGCCAGGTACCAGTAAAATTGGGAGGCTTCCAGTTTGGGGTCAGTTGCCTCCCTCCGTCCTCAGCAGGCTTGTCTCTCTTTGGATGTGTCCGATCTCTCCGTCTTTTCTTTAGCATTCTACCGGTTCCCTTTGTCTGCTCACCAAGGTTTGGAGCACTTCCTATACCACTGGCCTGAGTGTTCATTGTTACACCTCTAGTGGTGGAGAGAAGAGCGACTTGGCCACATATATTTCAGAGTTAACCTGGCCTTTGATTTTGCAATTCTTCAGCTAAGGATTTATCTAAAGAGAATAAGTCCAGATCCTGTGCAGATTTTTAGCTCCAAGGATTTCATCAGGGTATTGTTTATAACAATGGGAAACAGGAAACCTTCTAAAGGGCTGACAATGGGGGGATACCTTAGTATCGGATACCTTAGTGCTCACACCTGGAAAAGATGTGCAGTGACAGGTCATCGTGGAACCCGTGACATCTGGGTCCCACAGCCAGGACACCCACTTACCAGGGTAAATCTTCAGTACATTGCACAACACCGTCAGCCTCAACTTTCTCATTTGTAAAATGGAAGTAACAGTACCTACCTCATCTGGTCATTGGGTGATTAAAGCGCCTAAGCTTTATAACACACTCAGCACAGTGCCTGGCATGTTGTAATTACTTGGTAAACACTACTGAGTAAAAAGAGTAAGAATAATAATGGTAGCAGTAGTAATAGTAAACCATAAAAATCAAGTCCAAGGGGAAGAGAGACTGATGGAAAAAGCCATACCTGTGGGAATTGACGGGGAAACAAAACAGCAGCTGCTCTTGACCTCATTAAAGGAATGTATGCATAATAAAACATAATTACCAAAGTAGAATGTTAATGGTGGATATCCCTAAGATGTAGAATCATGATGATTTTATTTTCTTTTTGATCCTCTGTATATATAAACTTTCTACAAGGAAAGTATTTTACTTTTTTAGGAATTCACAGACAGAAGGAATCACATTTTTTAAAAGTATTCCTGTTTTAGATTTCGACAGTTCACAGACTCTCAGAGTTGGGAGAAAGTTTGCGTTACCTACTGCAACCCTCTCACTCTACTGATGAAGAAACAAGGGCCGCCCCCCATTCTCTGCACAGAGAACCAGCCCCAGAACCTAGGCTTTCCTGCCGCCTGGAAAAGCATATTAGAATTGGATACAAAGCACACTGATCTGGGTCTCTGTCCAGGATCTCTCTTCTGTCCCGGGTACAGGGCACAGTGCCTGGTCCACAGTGGGAACTCATTCCTGTTGAATAAATGCCTGAATGAATGAGTCACCTGTGCTCTCAGATGCTGCTCTGCTCCCCTAGGTGTTACAGGACCTACAAAGGGCTATGAAAGCAGTGGTTAATCCCCCAGGGTAGAGGGTGGGAGGAATTCACAAAGGCTTCCTAAGGCATTGAGCCGGGTCCTGGGGGGTGCAGCCAAGACACCCCCAGACCCAAGAAACAGCCCTAGGAACCAGAAACACACTGTGAGTTGGGGAAGAGGCCATTGTCTTAGTAGCACAAGATAATGTGTTAGGAAACGGGGAAAAGACACGTGACATAACTCTTCCGTCCATTTCTTTCTAGGCCATCTAAAGAGGCCAGGTGGCTATTTGGGGAAAATGATTTAAGATAATTGGTTACTAGCTGGCCAGGATTTAATGGGTCTTTCTGTCCAGATAACATTTGCATTTTCATGGGGGGGGTGGCCCTCTGACTTCACCCCCAGTAATGAGAGAATTGTAGGGAATTAGGGCGGGTCGGGCAGGAAGAGGTTCTCTCAGGCCAGGAATGTCCCTCAGCCTGCAGTAAATCATGGCTCACTGACAGCCCGCTTCCCCACCCAGGAATCCTGCCAGGGAGGCACTGCAAAAGATCACCCGGCACACCTTCCCGCGGCCAGCCAACGCCCCGCTCAAACCAACGCCCTCAAACAAAAGTGCTCCCAGGGACATTTTTAGGATGGGGCTTTTTTTTTCATTTAAAGTTAATCATTGAATCTGTAGACTGCTTCTCATACTGAGTGAAGTAAGTCAGACAGAAAAAGACAAATATCGTATGATATCGCTTATATGTGGATTCTAAAAAAAGGGTACAAGTTGAATTTATTTACAAAACAGAAATAGAGTTACAGGTGTAGAAAACAAACTGATGGTTACCAGGGGGTAAGGGTGGGGGGAGGGATAAATTGGGAGCATGGGATTGACATATACACATTTATATGTATATATATATATATATATATATATATATATATATAATAGATAACAGTATATAAAATAGACAACTATATCTATATATAAAATAAATAACTAATAAGGACCTACTGTATAGCACAGGGAACTCTACTCAATACTCTGTAATGACCTATATGGGAAAAGAATCTAAAAAAGAATGAATACTTGTATATGTATAACTGATTCACTTTGCTTTACAGCAGAAACTAACACAACATTGTAAATCAACTCTACTCCAATAAAATTTTTTAAAAAAATACAGTTAATCACATTAGCCTTTTCGTCTGCTCTTCTGTACCTCTTACAATTTAAGAGAGGTTGAAAGATGTTCAAGCACAAGCACGCACACACACACACACACACACATACACACACACTCACACACACACACACATACACAGTCACTGATTTCCCAAGAGTTGATTTTTCATCAGGAATCCCCTGTTCGTAAGTACTTAAGATGTTCCACTTGGTATGTTGGAACCCATTATTTCCCTGGGAGACTTGATGTCTGTTTTGATAGGAGCAATTTATCACCCTGGTGAAATCAGACTGCTGTTGGGAAGGCAGGGCCAGGATTTATGAATCCCTTTTCACTGGGAATGAATTTAATTCCCGGGGGTGGAAGTGGTATTAAAAGATTTGGCCCTGCTGCACCTGTGGCATTTGAGACGGTGGCTTCCAGAGTGATTGGCAGCTGAGCCAGGAAACTCCCGCCCTCTCACACCCACATCTACACTGTGCTAGAAACATCTTCACCCTTCTAAGCACAGAGAAAGCTCGATCTAGGGCATGAAATCCAATTAAGTTGGGTATAAAACAATGGTTTTAGTTAACAATGAATTTAAAACAATAAAATTGATTTGTAGAGCATTTTCACCCTGTTCTTAGTGTGTATGAGTTTTTGAATTATTATTCATTGAAGATACTTTTTCAAAGTATCCATTTTTAAGCTCTGAACCAAGTTCTTGCTCTATTTGGGCCAACTTCTTCTTGCAATTTATAGTCTAGGGTGAGGGTATGTATTTAGTCCAGGTAAGAGGTCATGCTGCTCATTGGAATCACCCGGGAAGCTTTAAAAATTATGGATGCCTGACTCCACCCCCAGGGAGCCTGAGAGTGTCTGGGGCACAGCATGAGAATCAGGATTGTTTTAGTTTCCCAGGTGATTCTAATGTATAATGAAGTTTGAGAACCACTTCTATAAGATAATATATATTATAATTATTATACAATATATATTATATATTATATATATATTATAATGAGTTTGATATTTTGGAAACAAACATAGCAGAGTTTCAAATTAGAAATCCTTCTTACAATTGGTCACCTATTTTGTTCGAACCAACCTTGACTTCCAAAGTCATTTCATTGATCAAGTTGGTAACTGGCCAATATGCCTTAGTCATCATGGACAAGTGAGTTGTTTACATGATGACCTGTCTTCACTTTCTTTAACACTTGTGTGAAATCAGGGATTCTAGCTACTAGCAGCACTTGTGCTCTATGGATTGCTTCTAACTGATCAAACAGCTCACTTGCAACCATTTAATTTCATGCATTACTTGATATTAATTCATTGTGTCAAATAATGGTCATGCATTTCTGCTCACCGTCTCTGCTCCTCACCCATCACCCATCCATCCATCCTTCCAGCCACTCAGCAGTTGTTGTTAGGCACTGGTAGAAAACTAAAAATGACACAACTGCTCTCTTAAAGGCGTTCACAGGCCGGTGTGGAAAGAAGACACATTGACAAAAATCATAGGAAAGGGTGAGAAATGCTTTACAAGAGGCGAGCTGAGGGTACCAAAGAAGCACGGAGACAGACACTAGGCAGTACGTCAGGGCAGGGCAGGCAGCAATCACCAGCACAAGTAAAAGTACCGTTATGTCTGCAAAGCCACTTTTTGTCTCGTTGAACTACGCGTTATCCTCTGTGGGACATACAAAGAAAGATGCCCCCAATATACAAGTGTAACGATTTCTCTTTCCATCTTTATTCAGTCATTCCCTGGAACTAGATAAATATAATGTTCCACAACTAGATAATTAGTGAAAATGTGAAATATTAGAATTCGTATGTATTCTGACCTAGATATTCGTCTCTGTTTGGAGAATAACATATGTATCAAAGACTCTCCGTTTTGGTCTCGCTGGTTCCACGGTCTTTTTAAAGTACAAAACTTACATCCAAGGACAGATGTCCACGTGAGGAAGGATGCATCCTTAATGGCCGCCACCGGGGACAAGAACACTGTGATCTTCCTGGGGCTCCCTTTTTAATCATTGAGACTGGGGATTTCTTCACATTAGTAGGTCAGCACGTGATAAAGCATGTGCCTATTTTAAGACCAAACAAAGAATACTGGAGAACCAAGGCCCAAGGCAAATAGCTAGCATTCCTAAGCAGTCACCTAGGAGAAATGTCACCAATGAGCCACGGAACAGGATGGGACTGAGTCACCTCGTCCACATTCTTTAAGTGACTGCTTACAGGGCTGCATAAAAACTAAGCACAAAATAGGGCAGAAATGAAAAGATTGTGAGTTGGTTGATAATAGAAGTAAGAGGGGGGAGAAGGAACTCGTGGTATTTTCCTTTCCGCATTTCAAATGAATTTAGGATCTGATTTCCATTTCCTGGTCTCACAAAATTAGAATGCTAAGAGACATTAGAGATCATTTAACCCAATCTTAATGTATACATGAAAACTCTGAGGTCCAGAGAGGTGAATCAGTGGCTGAGGCCATGCCCTGAATAAAGGTCAAGAGTGGAACTGAAACACCAGGCTTCCTAGCCCCCGTGACCCTTCACCCCATGACCTTGCAGCATTGTCACCGAGGTGTCCCTGAAATCTGTACCACAACCGAGAGCTCTCCCCACCAGTGTCATGTGAGAGCAGAGCCGTTGCTGGTTCACTCAGGCAGTGGCTGCAAATCCTGGCCTGCAGATCAGAGAACATAAGAAATACAGCATAAATACTGTATTTTTATGACCGAGTTTAATTCCAGGGTCTCCTCTCTTCCTTCACAGGCTCACATCGACGCCCCGCGGTGACAGTGAAGTGGGTGGGCGCGCGAGCGCCTCGGAGCCTGGTCACTGCCGTCCACCAGGGTCTACATCTGGGCGTCCGCGAAAGTATCCCCTCCAGCCTCCTGGCGTCACTTCATGCAACTGACCCCTCCTTCCTCCGTGTCCCAGCTGTGGGCTCTCTCCAGGTGCAGAGGCTCCCTAGGCTTCTCCGGCCCTGAAGTCAACATTCTGTGCTGCTGCATGGGGGCGGGGCTTGTGAGGAGGCTGCTTCAGGCCTGTCCACCCAAACACATGATGAAACTATTTCACCTGATGGGACCCGGGAGACTCCGGCTTAAGACTGTTTCCCCAGGTCCTACCAAGGACATTTCAGGGATGACAAGGATGACAACTCTCTCCTCTTGGAGTTCTCAGACACCCCTGAGGTTTCTGTAGGGACCTCCATCACCGCTCCAGCCAAGGACTCAGCACTGCTGAGGGGTAAGGGGGTGAAGACAGAGCCCTGGGCCACTTAGATCTTTCCTGCCCTTCTCCAACCTCTAGAACCTTTAGTTGATCTCAGGGCAACACAGAACAAAAACTTGCCTGAGCTAGTATTCTTCCAAACGTATTGCTCATGCCCTGAGTTTTGCCAAGAATTGAGTTCCCCACCCTGCCGTGCTACACATCCCCTGAGCTTTCCAGAGCGGGAGACATGCACGGAACAGCGACAAAAACTGATAACTCAAATAATTACTCGATTTCACCAGGATGGAGATGCCCACGGCTTGAGTGCTTACGTGGCCCACTGCCACAGGCTCAAGCCCAGACCCAGGCAGGCTCAAACTGTCAGCCACGAAAAGGAGCTCAAGACAAGCGAGAGTCACTGGAGAATCAGCACACACACCATCACCCCTCCTGGGGTAGAGAGCACAACCCACTAATAGCGTGTCAGCAGTGTTTCCTCTTACTCAGAAGTCCACCACAAGACGAACACGTCCTCGCTAAGCTTCGCTGTCCTTATCTGTACCAGGCAGGTAGACTCTCTACTTATAAAGATTGCAGATAGGGGAGGTCAGCCCTTAGCAAGTGCCTGTGTGCAGTTGTTACACAATAAATAGCAGCCATTAACAGGCACACACTACTATATATAAAAGCGATAAACAACAAGGACCTACTGCATGGCACAGGGAACTGTATTCAGTATCTTGTAATAACCTATCATGGAAAAGAATCTGAAAAAGAATATATATATATAACTGAATCACTTTGCTGTAGACCTAAAACTAATACAGCACTGTAAATCAACTGTACTTCAATAAAAATAAATAAACAGCAGTCATTTTTAAAACTTTCTCTTCTGGATCATCATTAATATCCTTCTTAAGATTATGAAATTTCCACCGGGCATCCTTCTGAGTTTACCAGCTGGCATAGTGTTAGTGAGGAGACACCAGGTCATAATTTTGGTCACTGCAGAGGCCACGAGGAGGAAGATGTGCTTGTGAGAAGCCCACATGTAAAAGATTATCTAGGAAATGTGAACGATTGCTAATGAAAGCGATTTGGCAAGGGTATGAATGACCCAGGGCCAGCCTGTTTCCATTTCTACAAAAACAACTCGGACCACCTTGTCTTACCAAGACTGAGCCTACAAGCACAACTGCTCTGAGTTATGGCTCATTATGTATGAGGTGCCAACCAGGGGTTTCCATCATCTGCCCTGAATCAGCACTTGCTCCAGCAATTCTCATCCGGTGCTAAAAATGCAGCCTCCCAAGCCCACTCCCCAGAGCTCTTGATTCAGAATTATTGCCAGAAGGGGCTTCCTGGAGGAGAAAGAATTTTGGAACACATTGGCAGGAATGGCACCCGAGGACGCATCCAACCAGGGAGGGGCTTCCAAGTGAGAACAGGCGCAGCTGCGTGGGGCTCCCATGCACATCCTGCTGGATGTGTCCCCGCCTGACTCGCCACCCAGCATTCACACGGGTCAGAAACAGACAGTGAACCTTTGCCCAGTCCTTGGCGTAGTCCAGAAATTCCCCTTTGATAAGGTGTGCTACTTTCAGATACTGGTACTGAATCATTAAACTGGCCTAATCACCATACTTTCTCAATTTTCAATTTCGTTAAGACCTAGGGGTATTCTGACCAACAACCTCCTGAGTCTGCATTTTCTGCAAACTTGGAGCTGGTGCTGATTAGGCCCAGACCAATACCTCCTGGAATAGGTCCCATCCGTGGAGCTCTGGCCAGAAGTAGCAGTTTATGGTGCCAATGTTCAAATCCAGTTCCCTCAGGACTCTACTGAACCCTCACCATTCCAAACTGTCTAAAGACCTAGAAACTCACAAGAAGTTAACCTAGTTATTCCAATACGAATCCATTAAGTATCTGGAACGTACATTAGCTAATGGTTTCCACTTGGTCTAACAGGGAAATAGGTCAATTATATTTTTCCCTCTCATTCTCTCTCTCTCTCTTTGTTTTTTATATTTTATTTATTTATTTATTTATTTATTTTTGCTGTGCTGGGTCTCCGTTTCTGGGCGAGGGCTTTCCCCAGCTGCGGCGAGCGGGGGCCACTCTTCATCGCGGCGCGCAGGCCTCTCAGTATCGCGGCCTCTCTTGCTGCGGAGCACAGGCTCCAGACGCGCAGGCTCAGTAGTTGTGGCTCACAGGCCTAGTTGCTCTGCGGCACGTGGGATCCTCCCAGACCAGGACTCGAACCCGTGTCCCCTGCATTGGCATTCTCTCTCTCCTTCAGCAAGAAAATTCCAAGTCACACACCAAGAGCTGGATTAAGATCAATGGCTTAGCCAAACAACACAAGAGTAAAATAATAGCTGAGCCCTCACTTACTTAGTGCCGACTCTACCAGACTCCATTTCAAATGCTTCACTTAAACTCATTTAATCCTCACAACAACCCTATGAAGAAGTTGATACCATTATTATCCCCAATTGACAGCTGAGGAAACCAAGGCACAAAGACACTTAAGTCACACAACTCATAATTGGCAAAGCCCGAATTCCAACCCAGACTGTCTAGCTCCTGAGTGCACGCTCTTGAACACAGATATTCGAGAAGTGGAACCAGACAAGTCTGGATGCTGAGCTGAAAACAAGAGTTTCAAAGTAAAGGAAGAGGATTTTTGGAAGCATAACAATCGTTAGATAAATTTTAAACAGGCTCTCAAAAGCTGCAACCCTTTCTAAAGCAGCAGCACCCAACCATGCCCACATGTCAGCTGTTACACTCCAAGCTCATTCCATCTTTCTCCCGTTCAATATGGCGCTCCATGGCCCAATCTCCAGATGCCCGGTATGGTACTGAATCATCGTACTGAGCCATCTGGGCTGTAGCAGGGGGAAGGAGGCTGCTTCCTTCACAGAGACCACCGAAGTCAATGGCTCTTATGTCACCCTTAGGGCCATTTGCAGGGGAGGCCCCCAGGAGCCCAACACCACCCTACAGGAGTTCCTCTGGACGCATCCTGCCAGCGGAAGCCAACCGTAGTCAGGCCAAAGTGCACGAAAGAGGAGCCACTGGCTGCGTTCTGGGCGTAACTGCCTCTTGCCTTGTCTCCACCACGTGCCAAGGCTGGAAGCCATCCAGAGGGGGCGGAGCACGGGGCCAAATGTCCCTCAGTGAAACCACACTCACACAGACTCGGGAAAGACAGGCGGGGAGAAGGTCCAGGCCTGCCGCCACTTCCAGGTGGGAAACACACAAAGACACACAAAGGCAACCAGGACAGACCTGGTGCGCACGCAGATCAGAGCAGATGCATCCGTGGAAAGCCGTGGAGCAGGGAGCATCCTACGCTGGGTGGGAATTTGCCCCAGATCCGATCATCAGCAGGAGTTTAGCATTCTCACCGAACACCAAAAAGCATGTCTTCACAAAAGACGCGTAAGAAACCTTTCAACAGAAAAACAGTTTTTTCCATCTTGACCCAGATACTGAATACTGCATAACTGACAGAGCTCTGCGGAAGGCCCCCTCAGCCTTGGCCACGGTGGTGACACAACTTAGTCACAGAGACGGGCTCGGAGCTAAAAGTCAGAGGGCAACTGATGAACGAGCGTTCGGGCAATAGTGGCTGTCTCAGGAGGACACAGGATATTTTTCCAGAGTTCTTTAAAACTAGGTCGGGTTCTTCCTGCCTAGTACGATGGCCCAAGGATGGAATCGTGACGTTTCAAAGGTCTCTCTAGGCCTGAGCCCCCCTCCCCATTATCACTGAGTCTCTGGCCTGGAGTAGGGCAGGACCTCCATCCACCCTTTCCCCCTTTCCATGGTTTCTTCCGCCCAGAGCTAGGCAGAAGAAGGGACCAAAAAACAAAAAAAAAAACAAAAAAAAAAAAAACACGCTTTCCCAGAGCACAACACACAATCAGCAAAAAAGAATAGGGTTCAAAGGTTTCTGGGCAGGAAATGTCAAAGAATCAGCTATCTTGATGAAAGCAACCAAGAAAATGAAAGCGGGCTGCTCTCTGAAGCTCAACCGCCTAGCTCGCCCAAAAGCCCTTCAAAGGCTCCCGGCGCAGAAGAGTCTGCAGCCTTCGGCAAAGCCGCATCTCCGCAGCCCGGCCTTCCACGGGCGCCCACACTGCTCCGCCACCCACCAGCCGGGCCTGCACCTCACTCACGGGAAAAGCAAAAGGAGGGGGGCCGCACAGAAGGCTGGCTTTGTCGGTAAAGCGGCAGATCTTTGAGATTCTATGATCTTCCAAAACCAGCGGGCTCTGGCGGCCGGGTCGGCTTCCTCGAGGAAGCCTCAGCCAGGCGGTTCGCAAACCCGGCCGAGCGCTGTCAACCGAGGCTGCCACCCTGACTGTGGGCTGTTTCCCGTTGCTCATTTTAAAGATGCGCGAGGTGACCGCCCGCGCCAAGCGGCGATGCGGGCCTTGAAAGCTTGTGCCACAGGAGATGCTTTTCGGACTTCATTAGAACCGCTCGGGGAGAAGGCAGAGGGCGCGCCCGGCACCTGGGCACCTGGAGGGGCTGCAGGGCGCCCGGCCAGGCCCGGTCGCGGCGTCGCTGGCCACGAACGTGGGGACGCTGGCCTCCCGGGTCCCCCCAGACGGGAAACTGCATACCCGCGGACAGCGAGGGATAGGCGAACTCGGTGCCACCCGGCCCTCTAGGGCAGGCGCGGGACCGAGAGGACGCCTGGCCCCGGGTCACCGACGTCACCTGCCTGGCTAGCGAGCGTGCCCCGCCCCGCTCCTGTCGGGGGGGGGGCGGCCGGGGGCGCGGGACCAGGCTGCGGGAGTTGGGGGCGGGGCGTTTTCCGGCCGCACCCACGCCCCGTGCCCGCAGCACCTGCGCGCCCTCCCCTTTCCCTCCCCGCCGCCCGCCCCGTTCTCCCCGGCACGGCCGCGCCGGGCTCTGCCTACCGCGTCCCGAGCGCCCGGCGCCGGCAGCCGAGCAGCTGCTGGATCCCCAGCCCGGATACAGGGAGCGGGTCGGGGCGGGGGCGGCGCAGCGCGCAGCCAAGCGCTCTCCAGCCTTTCCTTCTTTACTAACTTTACTGAACGCGCACGTGTGTGTGTACACGGTCCTTGCAGAAAGCGGTGTTGAGAAATGACTAGGGTCTCACTTATGTATTTAATTGTATTAAATACACAACTGAAAAGAAGCGCAGTCACACCTCCCAAGCCGGCTGTCAGTGGCCTTCTTCCGCAAGGCGGGTAAATCCATCATGTGAAATATAAAAAAAAAAAAAAAAAAAGCGCCGGAGCCTTGTGTTAGGGGAGGTGGAGAAGCAAGCGGCTGCAAGGAGAATCCTCCCCCAGGAACGATCTCCTTCCTCGGCTGGAGGTGTGGATAAACAGGAAATTAGTGAGAGCATTCTTAAGAGGTTAGATAAGAAAAACAGGTGCAGCCTACCGTCTTGGCTCTTACCTGCTAGAAATATTTGTCCTTTATTACTCACTGGACTATATTTAGGGTCTCACTGGATTCCCCAGGCCTTTTCTGCTGGTCGATTTTTATTTTCTTGTTACCTTCCTTGTTGATATAAGCAGGCAGTTTTAATTCTGTTTAAGATCCGTGAATGAGTGTCACCCTCACCCCCATCCCATGGTCTATGCTCTCTTAACAAGCAGAATAAAGTCAGTTTCCCAGGTGTTAAATAACATTGAATAATAATTGTATAACCAGCATAAAAATTAAGTGCTGGGGTACACCACAGGAAAATTCCTTGTATTTTCTGTCTGGTTTCTATATTATTTCTTGAACTCCCAGGGATTCCCAGCCTCATGGCTGCAATATTTATTTGCTTATTGATTTTTAGAGTCTTACTTGAAAATCCTAATTTCCCACAGAGAGGATGAGTGCACTGTCAAGTGACAGGCAAGCACGTTGAGGGAACAGAAGACTTGAGGAATTGTTTCCTTTCTGAGGGATTGGCCTTGTTGTTACTCCGGGTGGGAGCTGGGTGCCCAGTTGTGCTGAAGGCTGACCTGCCATTTATCCGCCTGCCTGCTCCTCTGGGGTCCTTGGTTAGTTTGGGGTTTACGACATATTTCACGCTGTAATGAGGATTATTACCTTGCTCACACCATTACTACCTTACACAGCGGATGGAGGAAGGATGTGAGTCTTCGCTCATGTTCACACCAATGCCCCGTCGGAAGCAGACAGCAGAGCAGCCCGGGCCCCTCACCCTGCAGGCCCGTCAGCCCCTGTGCCGGCGCCGGCCTGTGACCAGACCTGCTTCTGGAAGTGGGCAAAATGGCGTCCTGACTCTGAAATGATGTCAGGATTCCAACCCAGGCCTGCGGGCATGAAGATTTGGGCCTTAAACCCCACCCACCTCCCCGCTGAGCTGACCGGGTGGAATCTCATGGTGCGTTGCATCTCTTTTGGATCCTTGGCACAAAGACGGTCAGCCCTGCAAGTGAAATTTTCAAAAGCCAGCGGGGGAATTGGAGGAAGGTGGTCAAAAGGTACAAAGTTCCAGTTATAAGATAAATAAGTCCTAGGGATGTAACGTACAACATGATGATCACAGCTAATACTGCTGTATGATCCATAGGAAAGTAAGAGAGCAAATCCTAAGAGTTCTCTTCATAAGGAGGCATTTTTTTCCCTTTTTCCTTGTCCTCTTTCTTCTCATGGTATCTATATGAGAAGATGGATATTAGCTGAGCCTTCTGTGGTAATCATTTCACAATATATGTAAATCTAACCATCACACCATATGCCTTAAACCTAATACAGTGATGTGTGCCAATTATTCTCAATCAAACTGGAAAAGAAAAGCCTGTGTGGCTCTTGAAAGTGCCTTGGTCCCTTCCACCACAGAAGTGTCACATCCCCCTCATCCTGGTCATGCAGGTTTCTTTCCACTGCTCTCACACATGCACACGTGCATCCAACACCCCAAATTCACCAAAGCATCCTGATCAGCGTTCTCAACTACTGGTCCCCTAAAACAACCAGAAAGTAGTGTGACTTTGGACCACTTCATGATTTCATTCGGCCTATAAAACACTGCTTATGGGACTTCCCTGGTGGCACAGTGGTTGAGAATCCACCTGCCAATGCAGGGGACACAGGTTCAATCCCTGGTCCAGGAAGATCCCACAGGCCGCAGAGCAGCTAAGCCCGTGCGCCACAACTACTGAGCCTGTGCTCTAGAGCCCGCAAGCCACAACTACTGAAGCCCACACACCCTAGAGCCCCTGAGCCATAACTACTAAGCTCATGCGCCACAACTACTGAGCCCACATGCTGCAACTACTGAAGCCCGTGCACCTAGAGCCCGTGCTCTGCAACAAGAGAAGCCACTGCAATAAGAAACCCACACACTGCAACAAAGAGTAGCCCCCGCTCACCGCAACTAGAGAAAGCCCGTGGGCAGCAACGAAGACCCAACGCAGCCAGAAAAAAAAAAAAAAAACGCTGCTTATGCTGGTGAAATAAGCACCATTATTCAGTAACCGAGGCTATATCCAGCATAGCATCTGGTCCATGCACGGTGCCCAGTAAACAATTCTGGTTGGACCCACCAGGACTAGGAGCACGGCGCGTATTACTGCTTCCCACGCTTCTTCTGTTGCAATGCCCCTAAGAGCTAACAGGTTTGTTTTGGTTCCTGATTCTCTTTGACCCCCTTACTCCTCCTTTATCCCTGAAGACCCCTCCCCTGAGAGACAGCCCATCCCGAGCAACGTGACAGAGTCTGAGGTGGGTTCCGCGAAGGCAGCGCCCCAGCTTCCTCTGAGCCACACACATAGCCTCAATCATCACCCCCAGAGAACAGTTCTCCCCCAATATCTCCTCAAGTTCTGAAGTGCTCAAATTAAATAAAAACTGTGCACGCTGAGGCCTGTAGTACCTCCTGAGGGCACGAACAGACAAGTCAAAGCATAACCAAGGTGACTGCCCATCATCTCTCTTCCCCGCCGTCCTTTCCTCCCTGCATCTGAGGTCTGTGGTTCCCAGGCTTTTAGATTTCATGGAAGTAAAACATTGAATTAATTTTCGGTTTTCAATTTAATTTTGATTCATCGAACTAGCCATTGAATTTTTTTTAAGTTGCGAAAGAACTTGACCCTTCAAATCTAGTCACTGTTCAAACGAGATTCTTTATACCTGATGTCATAGGCCAATTTATTTTAAAGTCTGAATAAATATCAAGTCACTTTTGGCAGCGATGGAAGTTACCTACCATGCCGTCAGAGGGCCCAAAACAAACACCTCTACAGAGACGTTCTGTCTCGTACATGAAGAAGCGAGTGTTTTGAGTTATTTGTTTCCCTGGCCTAAAATGCCCTCTCCCCTCCTCCAGATCCCGCCTGTCTTTCAAAACTTAAGCGAGGTCCCACCTTCTCCAAAAGTCTTTCTAGGCTACTCTGGCCCTTTGGAATCTCTTTCTCCTCTGAATCCCACATCACTTCTAGTCCTTCAAATAAGCCTTCAATTGCAAGCCTGTCTTGTCTTGTTCACCACGGTTTCAAGTGGGTTATTCTGGTCTCCCGATGGATCATAGTGGGCAGGGCCCATCTCTTCATGTCTTTTACTTTTTCTGGGTCCTGCCCAAGAGGAGCAGGTGTAGACTGAGCCCTAGAAAGGGCTCAAACGTCCTTGCTGAGCGGTTGACTAGATCTTTCCACCGACGGTCCGTCTCCACAGAAATCCCTCTGTGACCAGACAGTGATCAGGATTCTGGATTCTGACACAGGGAAGGGATTCCACCCCGACCTCAGTAAAACCACATTCCAGCCAACTGACTACCTTCATAGGATTCTAGGTGAGAAGTTCAAGGGGAAAAAGTGAACTATGGTAACTTGCAGTGTATCATGCCACCTACCCAAGCAACTGGAATAAGACATGGAACCTAAATACTATGAAAGAAATAGAAAATGCTGATGGGACTCAGAGGAAAAGAGAATTTTCACCAAGGGTGATCAGGCAGGGTAGACAGTAGTGGAAGGCACCCCATTATGGAATCAACCAGACCAGGACTCAAGTATGGCTCTGTCACCTGCTAACTCTATGACCTCAGCCACTACGATGCTTTTCAACTCACGGTGTGTCCGGGCTCATGGGCGACACCTGCGAGCTTGGTACAAACTCTGACTCTCGGGCTCCACCCGAGAGGCCTCCAGATGAGAATCTGCCTTTTAATGACAATTTACATGTCTGTTAGGGTGTGAGAAGCCTGCAGTACAGGATGATGGTTATTGCTGCTTCCAAATCCACTTCTTCTTATGGCTCAGCGGGCCTCCAGTTCAACCTCTCTCTTGTGAATCACTCACCAAGTGGTCGGGGCTTGGAGCTAAACTAATCAGTGCATCCCATGGCCCAGGCCACAGTGGCTGCTCCATGGATGGGCATGTGGCCCAGATCAGGCCAATCGGGGTCAGTCAGATACAACCAGGCTTGTGTTTGATCACATGGAAAGCTGACTTGCTCTTCCCCTCAAGATGAGGAGAGAGGGTGTGGGACTGTCACTCTTGTGAAGCATCTTATGACTCTACTGCGGACCTGAAAATGGGCCATGGACCACATAAGGAGAGCAACAGAGAGACAACCCCTTATGTTGCTCTTCGAGCCTTGATAGAGGGAGCTGGGTCTAAGAAACTATTTAATTACATGACCCAGTAAATTCCCTGTTTGATTAAGTCAGTTTGGGTTAGGTTTTCTGACACTTGAGAGTAAATGAGGCAGCGTGTTGAAAGCGTCCCACGGAGTTGCTCTGCTGATGCTATGGCCGTGGTTGTGGCCCCTGCAGGGATCGCTATGGCAGTCGAACTTGTCCTTGAAGGCTTTGAAGATTTTCAGTGTCTCCAACTTAACGTAGATGAAGAAGGAAAACCTCAAGATGAGCTTGTTGAACTTGGACTAATCTAGACAAAACAGAATGCTGTACGCTATTTTCTTTTGCAGAATAAAGTTGGGGGCACAAAAATTGAGGGCTTGGAGGCATCTGAGCAAAGAGACCAAGAGAATCAGCTCTTACACTTTATGAGTCTGTTCTCCTAAGGGAGAGAACACTCTCCCCTCTCCTGCTGCTTCCTTCTAGTAGCCTCTCTCACCGCCAGGGCATACAGATGCCTGTCCGGGTGGTGTTTAGGAAGCATAACTGGCAAGCTTGGGTCAGCTCTGCGCTTCTTTATCCACTCTGAGAAGAACGCGAGTTCTCCGCTGCTGCTTTAGGCTGTTGGTCACACCTGGGGTTGACGCATACATCAGGGTCCAGGCAACCGCGGCAATCTTACCTGCGCCAGCCCCCCACCTGTACACCCGCCCCAGGCTGGTGCTGCACGGACTGGATGGCCACATTGGCCCAAACTGAGGTCAGTCCTGAAAGCCACTTGGCCCAGCCAGGCAGAGTCAGATCCTCCCTGCGTGGCCTCTCTCTTAGGTTACTGTCTCAGTTCTTAACACGTTCAGAAGTCAGGCAGGGAAGAGGGCTGCACTTTGGGGGAGACCCCATGAAAGCTGCAGTAGTCAGGGTAGATCGGAGGGCTGAAATGGAAGTAGGGGAGCCAGCTTTGAAGCCCCCGCAAAGGGCTAAGGCTGTGTTAGTGAGAAGACACGGAGAGACAAGGAGAGAAAGGGACAGAGGTGAGAGACAGTGAAAAGGGAGCATCCCTAAGAGTGGGCATTTTATCACCTGCAGGCCGGATGGAGAGGCTATGATACGGGGAAGGATGGAGGAGAAATTAAATGTCAGGGCCGACAGGGTGTCCAGATGGGAAAATCCAGTGGGAAATAGACATGTGAGGCAGACTGGCAGAATCGAGAGGGGGAGGGGTACTGCATAGAAGTAAAAACTGAAACGCCGACTCGTGGATGAAATCCAGCGGGAGAAAATGTGGAGGGAAGGGCCGTGTGGGACGTCCCTGTTCAGGAAGGCTCAGGAGACCAAGGAGCAGGCGAGTGCACAGCGAGAGGGGGCAGTGATGAGAAGCGTGGAGTCCACGGGAGGCGGGGTTTCTAGAAAGAAGAGACCCTAAAAGAGTTCAAAATAAGTCAACTGCAGGAAGGGGCCAAGGAGAAGGCCTGGGTGGGCCCTGAGAGCAGTTCAGAAGCCAGGCGGCAGGGCCCAAACCCAGGAGCGCCCAGTACGAGGCGGAGGGCGCGCACGGGAGGGGACGGTGGGAGCCCCTCTCAGGCTACCTTGCTGCCAGTTTGGATGCCGAGCAAAGATAGACAGGGCACTCCTGGGCCACAGCTCTACCCTATAGCAGTCAGGCCACAGTGTCACACCAGGAAACAGTAGCTCTGCCCCCATTCCAGCCAGAGTCCCTTTCCGGCCGGCTACTGAATTCCTGCCACCTTGCTGGGTGCCTTTTCTGATGACTCCAGCTGAAATGAATCCCAGAGAGATGACTGGTTTTTCAAAGTTGTGCCTCTTTAAGCACTTAGTGGGGGGAAAAAAAAAAAAGTTGCATAAAAGGAGCCACAGAGACTTAAAAAAAAAAAAAAGTCATCCGATAAGCTGCATTCAAATCTCCTACTTAGGAAAGAAATTACTGTTAACTGCTAAGGTCAAAGAATGAACTAAAGACATGGCTCTGAAGTTTTAACCCCAATTTTTCATTCTGGTCACACGTTATGACTTCTCTGTGGATTTGACATTGATTCTACCATTTAAAGCAGCCATGCAAATGTGTGCCGGCCCTGAGGTCTGGGGGATGGCTGGCTGCCTACCCGCCTCAGCCTGGCGCCCTGGGCACCTTGTAAATATTGTAAATGGACTCTCCAACCGGAGGAGGCAGCACCTCCCATTATTCTACCAGTCCCCGCCCACCGCTTGACAGCTACCTGCCACGTGACATCCACAGAGAAAAATTCCCCTGGGGGTAATCAAGACTCAGAATCCTACTAAACCGTTTCTCCCAGGAATGGGTTATTTTTTAAATGGGAGATCAGCTGACATGAAAGAAATATTTTACGCGAAGTATTTTAAAATTAAACACTGAATTACACTCATATTCTGCAGTGTATCACTCTCTCCACTGGTGAGAATGAAAGCTAGGAAAAGATTTGTGGCATTCTTAAATAAAGCTTTCTGTAGGACTGAGGAAATTCTCAAAGACTTTGCGAGGCCAAGGTAAAGAAACTATTTTCCCACAAGCATTTCAAGAGGAAGTAAGTGTCCTACCAATGTAATTTTTCGAATGCACTTGGGTTGAACACTTAGACATTCTAATTTCAGTTTAGAACCAATTTTATTGTTCAGCAAGATAGACATTATGAAAAAAGGACTCAACTTTCAGTGAACTGAAAGAAAAAAGGCAGTCTGCATTCACGTTGCCTTATCGTTTGGCTCATGCACTGTTATTACTATGTGCTCAGTACATACACGTGAAACCTTTCCTCATTACTCAGATGAAAGCAATTTTTGTGCATAAAGTCCATATGATTAAAATACTATCACATTCTTCCACACTAAACTGGTTGGGCACTCTTTTCAGATTTTCTGCATTAAACTGAACACATTCTCAGTCACTATTTGAAAGCCAAGCAAACACGTTTCAGAAGCCATCAGCACTTGGAAATCTTCTGCCTGGATCTCGGCTGCTAAGGTCATGACTGTTGCACTCCTTCCTTGGTACAGAAGTAGAGAGCTTTCCTCAAAGGGTGCTTTGCCAGTGCTTCTGCACTCAGTTGAGACCATGCCTGGTAGATTCTGGTGGACCAGAAATGAGATGGCCCTGGGCTCACTGATGGTGTAGCAGGCTTCGAGCTATGCTCACGCAGGCAAAATCAAATAATTTAGCTTGAAGAGGGAAACTATTGTTCTCTCTTAACTTATGTCACAAACACATACTCTCCCTACAAAACTAGCTCATCTCTCATTTCTGTAACGATCAGCTACCCTCTGCCCACAGCAGGAGAAGAACTGCGTCAGCAGAATAGAAGCGGTCACTCTTCCTTTCTGCCACTTGCAGTTAAAGCTCAGCGTCTCAGCTCAGCCTAGCAGGGGCACTCAGTCCTGCCTACTTTAAAAACTTGCCTGAATGTAATAAGGGTTTTTTTTTTTTCATTTTTAGGAAGGGGTGCAGATGGTATTTTGAGGAGCGTGACTTTATCAACATCCACACATCAGAGAGGTGGTGGTCGCACCCATGGTTGAGAAGTACCTTCCAAGAACGACTCGATAAAGAAAAGAGAAAAAAACAAAAAAGGAGATCCTGCCATTTGCAACAACGCGGATGAGTCTGGGGGACGTTATGCTGAGTGAAATAAACCAGACACAGCAAGAATAAAACTGCATAATCTAACTTATAGGTGGAGTCTTAAAAAATCAAATACAGATACCCACTTAAACGTAGAGTCTAAAACATAATACAAATGAACTTATTTACAAAACAGAAACAGGTTCACAGGCATAGAAAACAAACTTATGGTTAGCAAAGGGGGGGAGTGATAAATTAGGAGGTTGGGATTAACAGATACACACTACCATATATAAAATAAATAAAGAACAGGATTTTCTGTGTAGCACAGGGAACTATATTCAATATCTTGTAATAACTTATAATGGAAAAGGATATTAAAAAAGAATATACATATATATATACACATGTATCCGAATCACTTTGCTGTGCACCTGAAACTAACACAATATTGTAAATCAACTCGACTTCAATTTTTAAAAAATCAAATGCAGAGAAGCAGAGAGCAGAATGGTGGCTACCAGGGTAGGGAGGTGGGAGAAATGGGGAGACGTTGGTCCAAGGGGACAAAGTTGCAGTTACGTAGGACGAATGTCTGGAGATCTTAGGGTACAGCGTGACAACTGTAGTTGGTAATACTGTACTGAATACCGGAAGTTTGCTACGAGGGCAATTTCAGGAGCTCTCATCACAAAAGAAATATGGCAACTACGGGAAGAGGCTATGTTAATTAGTTTGACTACGGTAATCATGTCACTAAGTCTATGTGTATCAAATCATCATACTGTACACCGCAGATGTGCACAATTTTTATTTTTAAAAAATTAAAAGTAAAATACATTTCTTCCACGAGAGTAAGTGACCCTACTGAGTTGGCATGTAGGGTTACCCTTGAACCTGGAACGATGGGCAGAGTATGGGTATCTTCTCAGGCTAGCTTTGTGGTCTAGCAGGCAGAGCCCACTGACTTTTAAGACACCTTCATCTCTCTAAACTCCAATCACTTCTTCTGCTTGTAGTCAGCATTTCCTATTTGAGTGTGCTTTGGTGACAGTTCACCCGTAAGCAATCATTTATGCCACATACTATGCTAAAGCGTGAGGAGTAAAGCTGAGTGCGGCCCAGGTCGTGCCCTCACGTTGCTCACGTAAGTGTTTGCCGTTGACTAGTTGTGGATGCTTTCTAGTTAGTTGGGTTACCATTAATGAAATGCAAGAAGCATATGCTTTTCAAAATAATGTACATGATGTCAATTGTATGGCAGTTTGTGTGGCTTTAAATTTTTTTAAATTATGGAGTATTCATAATGACATAAATACTGTAACAAACACCCACAGAAATAGCTGCGATTTAATAATTCTTAACATTTTGATGTTTCCTTCAGGCCTTTCATTTTAGAAGGGAAAGAGCGATTAAAAAAAAAAACAGATATAGTTGAAGCCCTTTTTAAAAATGATATGAACCTTGTTTTGCCTGTTTATAAACATGATATGTGGCGTGTGCCACTTGTCTTTCAATAACTAGCTTTCTTGACTTAATATTTTGTTTGAAAGATTTATCCGTATTAATACAGTCCACCTACAGTACATGTTAACTGCTGTATAGTATTCTACTGTTTGAATATATGACAGTTTGTTTATTCCTTAGCCTGGGATAGACGTTTAGGATGTTAGCAAGTTCTTCCTGCTACCAAAACAATGCCGCATTGATGTTTGGGGCACATAAGCCCTCAGGTACCAGTGTGAGAGATTCCCTAGGGTGTGTCCCCAGAAGTAGAATTGCTGAATCAAAGTGGGCACCTCTCCACATTTGCCAGCTATTACCAAATGGTTCTGCAAAGATCTGTACAGATCTGCATTTCCACGCAGCAGTGTGGGACCATTATCATCGCATCACATCTTTCCCAACGTTAGTTATTAAACGACCTGAATATTTGCCAATCAGATAACTGTGCGATAGAGTCTCTGTTGCTCCGATTTGCATTTCCCTGGGGTTGAGCTTCTTCTCATATATTTGTTTCCCCCTCCATTAACTGTCTAATCATATTCTTTGCCCATTTTTCTCTTTATTGTTTGCCGTTTCTTCTTTTGAAAGTGTTATTTATATATTCTCATTTGTCCCCTTTCTGGTAACATCTCTATTGAGATACAATTCACTTACTATACCATTCACTCACTTAATTCCTTTACTTTTAGTATATTCACAGAGTTGTGCATCCATCACTACAATCAATTCTAGAATCAATCTCTAGAATTCTAGAAATTTGTCATTAGCCCCTCACAAAAAAACTCTGTACACTTTAGCCATCACCCCTCTGTCTCCCCATTTCCCCCAGCCCTAGACAACCACTAATCTTTTTTCTGTCCCTCTAGATTTGCCTATTCTGGACATTTTGTGTAAATGGAATCATATAACATATGCTCTTTTGGAACTGGCCTCTTTCACTTGGCAAATTTCAAGTTTCCTCCACGTTGTGACATATATCAATACTTCATTTTTTCCGTAGTGGTAAAATACACGTAACATAAAATTTACCATTTTAACCATTTTTAAGTGTACAGTTCAGTGCCATTAAGTATCAATACAAGGTAGTGCCACCATCACCACCATCCATCTCCAGAGCTTTTTTATCTTCCTAAACCAGAACTCTGTACTCATTAACCCACAATCCTCCATCCCCCCTGCCCCCAGTCCCTGGCAACCACCATCTTACTTTGACTCTGAATTTGACTACTCTATAGGTACTACATACAAGTGAAATCATGCAATATTTGTCCTTTTGGGACTGACAATTCATTTAGCATCATGTCCTCAAGGCTGACCCACATTATAGAGTGTGTCAGAATTTCCTTCCTTTCTAAGGCTAAAGAATACTCCATTGTATCTATATACCACATTGCGCTTATCCATTCATCCATCCGTGGACATTTGGGCTGCTTCCACCTTTTGGATACTACGCTACTACGAACACTGGTTTACAAATATACATTTGGGTCCTTGCTTTCAATTATTTTGGATATATACCCAGAAATGGAGTTGCTATGAGAATTCTATGTTTCATTTTTTTGAGAAGCTGCCATACTGTTTTCCTGTTTACATATCTTTAACACTTATCTTTACTGGTAATATTTGTCACAAATATCTTCCCCCAATAAATGGTTGTCTTTAACTTTACTGTATAGTAATTTTAATTTAATATCAAATTATGAATCTTTCCTTTATGGCTTTTGCTTCTCACATCTTATTTAATATGCTTTCCTATTCCAGTGTTGGAAGATATTCTCCTACATTTCCGCCTTTCCCATATAAGTCTTTAATTTACCTGAATTGGCCTCCTTGAATGTTGTGAGATAAAGATCTAATTTAACATTTTTTTTCCCATTTGGATAACCAAATATTCCAAACATCGAATCCAGACATTCCCCACTAATTTGTAATTCTACCTCCGTCCTAGACCGACTTTCCATGTGGATCAATTTCTGGGGTTTCTGGTCTGCTCAATCGATTCATTTTCTATTCTTGCCTCAATACTTTTCATTTAAGCTTTTTAGTAAGTCTTAATATTTAGAAAGCAAGTCCCACATCATATTCTTTGCCATTCAAATCATCTTGTCTATTGGTCCTTTACTCTCACAAGTGAATTTTAGGATTCTCTATTCAAGGTCCATGAACTGCATTGAATTTGTAGATTAATATTAACTACAACTTTGTGCTATTGTACCTTCCCACCCATAGTACCAAGATCCCGACTCCAGCTGCTTCATTTTACAAGTAAGAACCCCATTGACGTTCCCACGACCACGCAGAGAATCCGAGGAAGAACGAAGAATGCTTCTTCCACTGACTTCAAATAGGGACCCCCTCCCCCCTGAGAAAGCTTTGCCTGCTATTGTCCTTCCACTTAAGTCCAGGCATTCAGTCACCCATTCACTCCATTAGCATTTTGAGACCAATAGGCCTTGGGCTTAAGGTGTAGGCACAGTCCCTCCTCCAAGCCTCCCCTGGGATGCAGCTGTGGGAGCTGAGTGACGGCCCAGAGCCATCCCCTGGGATCTCCGACTGGCTCTGAGCCCTTGCGTGGTTAGCGGGGAGGGGCAGAGACAGCAGCTGGGGGGAAAGAGGGCGGCCTGGGGTTAGTGGAAGGACGCAGTGCCGGGGGTCTGAGGCTGTATGTGAGAACCATGCTGACTCATGTTCACCCACCACAGGAAACAAAAGAACAGAAACCAGAGTGCCAGCGTATTAATTTATTGTTAAAACAAAATGTGACCGCCTAGGGCACCAGCACTTACTTCCTATGGCCAAACATTTGCTCCTTGTCGGCAAATTTCACAGGATGTCAAATTATAGCCAGAAGTTTGCTTGGTGAGCTCAGAGCCAGAGCAGGGAGAATTGAATGTGTCCTGACGTGGATGTGTCCTGACGTCAGGTGTACTTGCCGCCATAACAAGGCATTGTCAGTGCTGGAGATGATGGTCCCAGGTGGGGGGCCTCTCCCTGCAGTGGCTGGACATCAGTGTCTGCCCCCTGAGTCCCTTCCCTCTGCTTCCAAGATGGCTGGTTCTCCTCCTGAAACACACTCTCTTTCTCTGGACAAGATCATGTAGGATCTGATTGGAGCCAGGTGTTTTTGCTCCTCTAATTTCAATTATACTTTAACTTTTAGAGTGGGTTATTTCTAATTTCTTGGAGACAAGAAGAGACAGGAAGAAGCTCCATTTGGCCAGCAAGGAAACTGAGGCTCAAAAAAGTTAACGAACTCGCTTATCCAAGGTTGCCCAGATAGCGATTGCGTGAGCTGAATTTCAAGCCAGGTTTTAATCCAACTGAAACGGGGAAATGTCTGAAAATACACTGAAGGTTAGGTGGCTAAATTTGGTGCCTAACCACATCAGCCTCTGAGGTAAGGAACTTGAAAGCAGAGACCCTGACTTCTCCTCCTCTATAACTTCCCACAGGGCCTGGTCCAAAGTGTGCTCACACAGGCCCTCCGTACATTGACGGCTGAGCTCTCCCCTCCATCCCAGACGGACCCAAACACACACAGAGGTGTCATACACCAAGCCACATGGTTTTCCTTCTCCCATCAAGCCACCTTTCAATCCACACAGGCTCTACTTCAAAGGGCACCTGGAAGTTTTTCCTCGACGGTCCACCGGCCTCCTCTCCCCAACCCACACGCCTCTGGACATTTCTGGCCCCCCTGGGACGCCAACCCCTCCGGGAGCTGTTCCCCAGTGTCCTTGGGCTGGTGATGTCCATTATTTCTGGCCCCACCCCCAGAGGCAGAGGCAGGTCCTACCCATATACCCTGGACCAGCGCACCTTTCTCTGACCATGGCCGTGGCCTTCATCACGAGTGTGGGGTCTCTTTGCTAGCCAAGTCTCTGTGCCTCCCCCCAGGTGACCAAAGATCCTCTCCCTGCCAGGACCTTGGAGCCGAAGGAAGGAGAAAGTGAGGTCAGAAGAAAATTCCGTCTGGCCACATATTTAACAGATATGTGCTTAGTGTCTGTGGGACAGATGTGTTGCAACGAGCTGAGTCCTGGAAGAAGCCGGGACACTAGGCTTCTCGTCCCAGCTCTACCACGAACTCAATGGGTAGGCTTGAAACTGTCACTTTAACCTCTCTTTGCCTCAGAGATCTTCCAGCCCAAACCTTCTTACACTGCAGTTTCCTATCTGATACAGTTCTCATCTCTGATAGCCTGTGATTCTCTGTGCCTGAGCATTTTTAAGTACGATTCAAAAGTAGTAAAAAAGAAATCATCGATTTGGTAAAACGTGTACAGAGAATCATATTCCAATGAGATGCAAGTCCTGTTACAATTACTACAACAAAATGATTCTGGACGATTCAATGAAGTCAGCCCAAAATGGCCCAGAAGAATGGGTGACTGCCTTGAACGTCAAATACCTGAGCAGGAAAGGAAAAGGAAGCCATGCTGTTATCATTAAAGATTTCCTATACGTTATTATAAGTTATTTTGTGTTTTGGCTTTTATAGTAGGAAAAAAAAAATCTACCTGTAGAATATACAAATGAGTGGTCCATTTTCACAAGTGCCTTATGAACAAGAAGAATATTTATCATGTGAGATAATACAACTGTGTTCATTTAAGCTTGTTTTATTCAAGGCAACAAATTCAGAACGTATAGGTTGTAAGGACAGCTCAATTATTAAATCTGTTTCCATTGAGGGTTCTTTCTTTTCTGCCTTCTTTCAGCTTCCTTTTCCTTACCTCAGGAGTTCCTGAACTGGGTCTGTGGACATTAAGACGCTTATAGATGTACTTCAGAGGGTCCTTAACCCCTAAAATTGAAGGGCATACGTGCTCTTATATACCAGCTTTCATCTGATTTTCAAAGGGACCCTGGCCCTCAAAATGGCCTCTGAGTATGCTCCTTGTTCATATGCAGGGGAGAAAATGTTCTAAGCAAGACCTGCATGTGAACAAGCAGCTTAGCGGAAAGAACCTTGGATTCTGGCAACGGAGAGACCCGGTTGAAATCAACCTGCCGGAAAAACTCTACTTTTGGACAAATTACCTAGACTGTGACTGTCAAATCTCCTCATCTGTGTAAAATGTGGGTAATAGCATTTGCCCACTTCACGGGGTTATTGTGAGGGTGAAATCATTTAACGTCTGTAAACCCCAGTGCACCGCTGGTGGTCGGTGGGTGGTACTGTTATGGACCCCCAGAGCCTTCTCCCTGGGGTGACTCCCAGCGACCCAGCACACCCCCTAGGACCCCACCGTGGCCGGAGAACTAAAACACAAGCCCAGGCCACCAAGTCAACCTCTCTCTACTCAACGTTCTGTTGCCTTCAGAAGTGCCGCTTCTCTGCAAGAGTGGTTTCTCTGAGCGCCGACGGCGACTCTCCACTTGGCAGTGCCTAGCTCGCAGGCCCCACTGCCTCCTCGCACCCTGCAGACGTCACCAGAGGGGAAAAGGCTTCCACACCCACCTCAACACTCAGCCTCGAGACAGTTTCCTCCTTCCACCTTTGGCAACAAAGCCACTTCCTTGTCCTCGAGGCACCTACGGATCCCACTTCTACTTCCTCCTTGACTTTCGTTTCTCATACCTTGCCTTGAGCCACATCCTCTGTGCTAGAAACAGCGCCACTTCCGGCTCGCCCAGCAGCCTCTGAGCACTTCCTCCACGGCCGTCCTCTTCATCAGGAGCTTCCAAACCCACATCTCCAGGGGATGTTTCTAGATGTGCAGTCTACCCGGACTGGGAGAACGACAAGTTGGTAGTTTCCGATAAATATGCTGTGAGCTGGAGGCCAGGGGGCCTGTCCTGCTCCCGGGGCCACTTCGGGACAGCACACACCTTCTAGTTCCCACCGTGAAGCCAAAGAGAGAGAAGACTCCTCATGCGAGTTCCTGGAACTTGCTGCCTAACGCTGTCTGTTTTCCTGGATAAGGAAGAGGGGTCTGTGTTCAAACCCCCAGCTCCACACCAACTAGCCTGTGGTCTGGGGCCCTCAACCTCTGTGAGTATCACTCTAGCAGGCAGGTAAGACACGGTCTCTATTCAAATACAATCAGGAGGTTGATATTCGATGGATTCTGTAGCCAAACTAGCCAAGAGCTGAAGGAGGAGGAGAAAGACAGAGCCTTTCTGGCTGAGGTCAGGAAGAAGGGAACATTGGAGCTGAGCCCTTCCAACTCCTGTGAGCTTAGAAAGGAGTTACAGAGGGAGGGTTTATACAAGATTGTTCCATGGTAATAATGACTTCCACCATGTATGGGGACTCTACCTGGTGGCAGGTGTTAAACACGCCTTGTTTCTTATTCCGGCGACGTGCATGTTATTATCCCCATTTTGCAGATGTGGAACGTGAGGTGGAGAAGTCAAGGTCTCTCCCTCACAGTCCCGGTAGAGCCCGGTTTGTCTGCCGCCACCACGACTGCCACACCCCCTCTCCCAACGTTGTCACTTGCGGTTCTAGAAGGAAAGATGCCCTATACGGCCATGGATGTCATCAAGTGTTATAACGAGATGATGAACCAGGAGGCCTCTGGCTTTTCCCCTCTCTTTCTTATAAGACAGTCCTTCCGTAGGGACCTGGGACATGGCCAGATCTAAATCCTTGGAAAGAGGCAGAAGCAGACAGGGAGGCAGGGAAAGGGGTACCAGACCCTGGTTGGCCCCAGCCTGTCCATGGAGTCTGGAGTCCTTCCCATGGGAGAAAGAGGCCCGTGTCACGAAACCCAAAACTCACGAGGTAGTGACGGCTCCACGATGGGCGTGGTCACTTCCGCAGCTGGACACACCCCAAGTCACGGCAGAACTCCCCAACTCAGTCAAACAGAGTGCCTGAGTGTCTAGACTCGCACATCTGTTGAGCATCCAGAGAGGCAACCAAAGTGCTGCTCTTCTCATGGCGGTTCTGCTGCACTTAGCAAAGTCAGAGTCCTGTTCTTCAGACATGAAGCTGGGCCCAAACGCCAGGGTCAGCTGATTAGACCGATAGCTCTGGCGCTTGGCAGAGTGTGGGGTGGCCAGCGCCTGAGGTCCCAAACCGCTTTCCCCTACCAGGTGTTATCAGGTGAGATGGTGCCAGGAGGCTCCTCTCGGGAAGGGGGCTGCATCAGCTGAGCGAAGCTGCAGGGAATTGAGACCAGAGGTGGTCGAGAGTGCCCCAGGGGGACATAGGAGCTGCTGCCGAAGCCACGCCCCTACCCCGAGTGACGGCCTATTAGCACAGCGGGCGTTCCTGCATCAATCCCCTGAGAAGCACCGAGATGGAAGGACACGAGATGCAGCTGGTGTGAAGTCCCTGCTCCCACAGTTATTCGCTCTGTGGCCGCGAAGAGCTTTCGCTTTCCAATTCTTTAGACCTTTATTCCTTGTCTATAAAACAGAGTTAACAACCTCCTTTACAAAAGGGTCGTAACGTAACCGAAAGTGGGGTCCAGCTGCTTGCCACTCAAAAGCCAGTGAAGGGCTTCCCTGGTGGCGCAGTGGTTGAGAGTCCGCCTGCCGATGCAGGGGACGCGGGTTCGAGCCCCGGTCCGGGAGGATCCCACATGCCGCGGAGCAACTGGGCCCGTGCGCCACAACTACTGAGCCTGCGCGTCTGGAGCCCGTGCTCCGCCGCAAGAGAGGCCGCGATACTGAGAGGCCCGCGCGCCGCGGTGAAGAGCGGCCCCCGCTCGCCACAACTAGAGAAAGCCCTCGCGCAGAAACGAAGACCCAACACAGCCAAAATAAATAAATAAATTTTAAAAAAAAAAAGAGAAAAGCCAGTGAAGAAGCAAGTTGGTAGAAAGCAAAGTTTGCTGTATTTTGGATGCTGGCAACCAGGGGCGGCGGGGAGGGCAGACGCCTGTCCAAAGGCCAACTCTCACACTGACCCCGACAATCAGGGGGCCAGAGTTTTACAGACGGAGGGAGGGGGCTCCATGCAGAAACAGCACAGGCAGCTCTGACGGGCATCTTGAAATTGGCCGACGGTGCTCTCTCCAATCAGCGTCATCTTGATTGTTTGAAGTACAGTTAATCTTCAGTTCCAGGGTCTGTTTGTTCCCATTCCTTTGCAGCCAGTTCTCGGAATTTGGCAGCTTGTGTCAAGTCTACAGCCTGGTCTTCATGTAGTTAACTTCTTCCACCTGGTGGAGGCTTCAGTATCTATAAGACAGCTCACAGGATATGGCTCAGAATATTATCTATAGCCCTTGAGGAGGAACTAAAGGTCCTTGACTTCGCTTACTGACCAGACTACTATTATTTTGTCCTATTTGACTGCTTTTCTTTGTTTCTGCATTCCCTCACTTCTGATTAAACTCGTTCTTTGGCTAAAGTTTTTCTACAGACAAAAGGCAGGCGGAGGACAAGGCGGGCAAGGACCACAGAGGACTGCTCCGCTTCAATAAGAGCTAATGGAGATGATGTGGGTAACGCCTTTTGCACACAGCAGGTCCTCAGTACAGGAGAGCTGACGTCATCATCACTTGGGTTGGGTACCAAAATGGCAGTGATCATCACTAGGCTTCTAAACAGAAAACTGTAGAAGAGGATTCAGCATCAGAGCCAGGAAACCCTACTGCCACCAAGCTGTGCTCACGGGCCCCACGGGGCAAATTTGGTAAAAGGCTGTCCCATCCCAACACACACACACACACACACACACACACACACACACACACAATTAACGGCAGGCCCTGAAGGCCCCTAAAGGATTATGAGGCTCCTGATTCACAAGTCAGATGCAGGTCTTTTTATTTCTTTATTTCTTTATTTTTTTAACATCTTTATTGGAGTATAGTTGCTTTACAATGGTGTGTTAGTTTCTGCTGTATAACAAAGTGAATCAGCTATACGTATACATATCTCCCCATATCCCCTCCCTCTTGCGTCTCCCTCCCACCCTCCCTATCCCACCCCTCTAGGTGGTCACAGAGCACAGAGCTGATCTCCCTGTGCTCTGCGGCTGCTTCCCACCAGCTGCCTGTTTCACATTTGGTAGTGTGTATATGCATTTCTTAAAGGAAGTGACTTACAATGCTTAGCTTCCCTCTGTTTCCAGAATCAAGTGCTCCCAAAGCCTTGAGCCTGAGAGCCGCACTAAGTGCTAACACATTGTTAAAAGGCAGATGATTTTCTTGTGGTTTCTCACCCTCAAGCCCCCCCTCCCAGCAGGTGTCATCAAATGATTGATAGTCTCCATGGCAACTGCTAATGCCCTGCTCACCTGAAATCCCTGCCCCTACCTGCACCAGCCCAGCCAGCGGGACAGTCCTGTCCGGGCTGCTCAGTTACTCAGCTTTTTCAGATCCCTGAACAAAGGTTATTTTGAAATGGCTTACTTGGCTGGGAGGTGAGTACTTTGTTCCTGAAACCAGGTGCTGAGATGACAAATACTTCCCTTTAACGGTTGGGGGGTTATCAAACAGGGAATCATAGGTCTGACGAGCATTAGAATAATCAGATGGAGGGAAACAAGGAAGAACCTTCACCAGCCCATCAACCTGTGAGTACTTTTCTGGAGAAACGTGAGCCCAAGAAGTTATACTCGTCTCCACAATAGCCATTGTTTATGACATTTATACAAAGCACCACCTGAGAAAGCAGCCACTTGTTGTCAGGGCTTAAAAAAATACTTGCATAAACTCAGCACAGCACAGCACAGCCAGGAGAACGGCTGTCCCCTGCCAGCTGCTGTGCTGAAGCCCCTTTCCATATTCAGAAAGGTTGTTTCAAGTACACTGAAGCAGGAAAAACCAATGAGGGAAGATCACAAACTATATCCGGCTACGGAGAGTTCAGAGTGGGGAAAAAAAAATCAAGCTTTCCCAATCTACGTAAGTTCCCTGCCAGACAAATGACAATGACAGGGGTTGAAATTAAAAGGGAAGGGACACAATACTCTTTTCATTTAACTTCAAGGGCAAGTTCTTTCGCTTTGCAGAAACGTTTGCCAACCCCTCACCTAGGATTCTCCCCGGGGACATAGGAGACTTTTCAAGCCTCTCAAAAGAGCTCACAAAACGGCTTTAGAAATAGGACTAACCTTTTGCAAGTTGAGAAGTCTGGCTTCGTTTTTTATCTCAGGGAGAAAAGGGAGCCACAGGAAGCGAGACTAGAAACACACCACAAAGAACACCAGCAACAAACTAAGTTAGTAACTCTGAACACCCAGGAACATATCTGCGCTTCATTCATTCAACCAGCCTTGGTTAAACTATTACCTACCAGACACTGGGAGTTACTGAGATGTAAACATGAATAAATCTGGGTCGGTGTCCTTGAGGAGCTCACAGGGAAAGAGAGGCCCTAAGAAAACAATTATGTTACCAGGGACCAGCAGCACAGCAGGGCTAGGAGCCCATGATACTGGAACCAGCTGGTCCACTGTGGGGTTCGAGGACAAGGGGATTTTGCTGGAGGGAGAAGGGTAGAGATTGGATAAGAAAGGATGAAATTGAAAGTTCAGAAATGGGAGTTCCAGCCACACGTGAAGGCGCGCCTCTGCCTTCCTCGGTGCCTTATTAGAATGCCTGCCTCCTGACACTGCAGAACTGTTCAAAGGTTAATGAGAAAATGTGGGAAACCATCCTGAGAATTTTTAGGAAAGATCCTAAAATCATCACATTTGAGAGCTCTTTCGTATTAGCCAGAGTTTTGGTCCTAATCAACATGATTCCATCCGGCGCCATTTTTATCGCTGATGAAGGTCAACTGCTATTTTTTAAAGTATACTTATTTCCTTAAAGATCTTCAAATACATTTCTGTGTTTTAATCAAGTATTTACTTGTGTTTTAAGGAGTATTTACTGAACACCTCCCTTGTGCCATATCCTGTTTGACATCTATAAATAAGTCTTTAAAAGTGCAACCAAGCAAGAGTCTATCAGCGGCACCAATCTTCTGGTTTCCCCTTTCCTTTGGTACTCAATAAGTACGATTTTTTTTTCTTCAAGAAAAGATGCAGCCAGTCATGCTTTTTTATGTTTTTATTTTCTGTGCAAAGAGCCTCATTTGCCTTAGAAATAAAGACAATGGCAGTTGGCAAGAGAAGCAAATGTTATATGTGGGGATCGGGATTTTACCATCCCCGGAAAATGGACTTAACAAGCTAAAGTCCAAAATTTGACACTGATGGTGTTTCTAATAGTAACAGATTTGAGAGAGCGAGTTGGCTGACAGTACCAACAAAAAGTCAGCTGTTCGGGGCGTAGCCCAGGCTCAGCCATACGACAGAAGCGGTATCCTCCTCTGCACGCATGCCCATCACCGGTTGTCCTGTTAAGCTTCACTGAAGGGATGACCAGCCTTCCGAGGGGCTCTGTGACAATGCACTCACTCAGTCCCTTGTCCCTATCTTGTCCGAGTTATATCTGGGCACTGTTTTGCTTTGTTTTTCTTTTTCCTTTAAGCAGACAGAAGAAAAAGAATGCCAAGATTACTGATGCATTAAGTGATTGAGAAATGTTTGCCATTTAAAGCCATTTCACTTCCTGCCTAACACCACAAAGAAGCTTTTTAATAAAGTTAGCCTTTGCTTTTCTTAATGTCACTATGCATCTGGCTTGTTTTGCCTGCTTTTCGACACTGGGTATAATAATGAAATGCTTGTTTCCATTGCGTAGAACAACCGTATTTCAAGGCAGTCGATTAAGAGAAAAAAAGCCGGTGGAAGCCCCAGAGGAGGACAGAGAGGAAGGATGAGCATGGAGGTGGAGCTGGCCCAGCGGGAGCAGAGACAGCAGGCAACAGGGACCCGGATCCTGACTCTGGTCTGAAGGCTGCCGTTGAGTTCCCATGGGAATCAGAACCCCCAGCCTGTGGACGAACGGTCAACAGTTAGCGACTCCCAGAGCAAGGGCCAGCCTCGCTTAGCATTTGCCCTTGCTTGACCAGCCCTACAGTTGGCACGTGACTTTACCCAGCTTCAGCCAAAAAGAGAAACACCCTGAATGACTTTGAGATCTCCCCAGGCTAATTCCCAAAGCAGGGAGAACCCATACCTTCTGTGAGGCCCAGCGCTGCTCCGGCCAAACCTTACTGTTGCGACTAAAACCCAAGTTATCCGTGTGATGCACAGAATATCTAATTTCAAACAGCGACAGCTACGGCTTCTTAAGTGCTTACTCTGTGCCCAATCCTCCACCTTTTCTGTATATCTTCCCATTTAATCCCCTCGACATCTTGCAAGATAGGTGTTGCTCTCTCTCTTTTTACAGATGAGGAAACAGAGACATGGAGCTAAGCGATTTGATCTGGGTCAGCTGTTAGTAAAGCCGCGCCCAAGGGGTGTGAACGCAAGTCCATGCTCTTGAGTACCGGCCACACCACTCCAGGGCTTTCTGGTCTACCTCCCAAGTACCTACGTTTGAGAAGACCCATTCCCAGCAGTGTGGCCCTATCTGTTCTTCAGTGCTTACTCAGGGCCTACTCTTCTGCAGGCACTGAAGATGACGAGATGAATAGCAGGGTGTCTGTCCTCGAGAACTGTGCTTTCTAGTATGGTGGCTGCTATCGATCACAGCAAACGTGGCCAGTCTGAATTGAGATGGGTAAAGTGTACCATACAAACCAGATTTCAAAGGCTTAGTACGAAAAAGAGTGAAAAATAGCTCCCTGATCTTTTTTCTGCTCATTACATATTGAAATGATATTTTTAATATATTAGGTTAACTGAAATATAGGTTTCAATTTATTTGCATGTGTTTCTTTTTACTTCTATAAATGTGGCCATGAGACAGGTTAGGGTTATGCACGTGGCTCACGTTACACTTCTTTTGGGCAGTGCTGCTCTTGAGGCCCATGCCTGGTGAGGGTGATGAGTGAACAGAGCTGTCCCTGTGACACAGGTAGGCAAAGAAAATGAAGCAAGCACAAAGGTGAGGTCATGGGAGAGCAAGTGAAATGCTACACTTGGGCCTGAAGAACACAAATATGACGGTCAAGCCCTTCTTATTGATCATCTAGTTGACCGGACAGATAATCTACCATATGCTCACTGGCCTCTACGATACAGACTCAGTAACAACGCGATAAAGTTACAGGGACTGGATAAGAGTAGGACAAACTCTGACAGCAAGAAGAATGGTGGTTTCCATTCTGGACACGTGCAGCAGCTCAGATGCAAGCTCTGCCCTGGTTTCCACTTTGATCGGGGCTTTATCTGTATCAAGTATTCCAGACCCAGAACCTCCCTCCTCCCGGCCAGGACAAGTTCAACTCCCACTTGCCTTATTTTTATAAACCACTCTCTTTACCCCAAACTTCTTTGCAGACTGTGACAGACACTGTTTGTTATCCAATCGATATCCATCCCTCCCTTGTCTCCTGCTAGAAGAATCCCTCTTTGGTTCACAGCAGCCATCAGCCAGCCCCAGATGATGGTCACGAGTGGTCTAAGCCATCTTGACAGTTCTGCCCCTCACTCTTCAGTCTCCCTCATAGCAAGAGGGGCGTCATCCAATTCTGGTCTTGAGACCAAAGCCAGAGACTACTTCAGGACTGGAGTCTTTAAAACTTTGCTGTCTTGATAAGATGGGACACGGCAGGGCTCAAAAAAATCTCTCCTTGCGCCGCCACCTTCATCCTGCCTCAGTCATGACAGCTGGGGCTGTAACAGCCCTAATGCAACCGTTAGGGGAACTCCAAGAAGACTGCAGAAGGTTGTCACCAATAATACCAATCTTCTGGACCAGTGCCGGCAACCACTTACCTCCAGTTTTCCTGTTCTGTTAGAAAAAAATAAACCCCTTATTCTTTATACCCCTGCAGTCAGATAGTCAGATATGCTGTTACTTGCAGCCTTTGACATCCTCTACTGGTGTACAACCAGGCATGAGAAGGGAAAGTAGTCTGTCCAGAAACGTAGACTCCAGAGGAGCTCAGTCACTGCTTGAACCACTCTTTTGCCTAACGGCCCACTTTAATCACAATTCCCACAGGTCTCTGCGTGTTCTTTCTCTCCGTACGTCACTGTGTCTATCTGAGGTGGGAAAACAGGGTTTAAACTCGTGGCTATTGTTGAAGATCTACACGGATCATTCTCATTTTTCCATATCAACTTCACGGTGGACGTTTCTCTTTACCGATGTAACACGTATAATTTTCCTCATCTCCCAATGTATAAGAACTTACGGATGACAATTTATTGCTCCAAAAGAAACAGATACGGTCACTCTCTGTCCTCAGAAGCTTAAAACCAAATATCTGTTGTTTAAACAACAACAGAAAACCATGTATTGTGTCCTTGAAAATTGCTAAGGGGGTAAATCTTAAATGCTCCCCACAAATATACACACGTATGGATATGGATATGGACATGTTAACGAACCTTATCGTGGTAATCACCTCCCAGCAGATACGTACTTGTACCAAAGAATCACATTGTAGACCTTAAACTTGCAGAATGTTATATGTCAATCGTAGCTCAGTAAATCTGGGGAAGAAAGCCTACAGCCTTCCTTTTCCTCCTTTACGGCAAACAGTTCAGCTCCCTCCCCAGTGGCAATTCCCCCCTCATTCCCCACTATTCCAAGCCCAGTTATGTCCAAGTATCAAGAGCCACAGGCTTCTGGAGCCATAGGCCTGCCTGGCCCTCAGGAACAAGTCCTCATTTATCCCAGCTGATCATGGCAATTCCTTTCCCTTCGAAAAGGATTCGTGTAGGGACTCACACGAGACTAAATTCTGGCCAGTGATCTGAGGGAGGGAGTCTGCTGGGAGATTCTGAGAAAGACTCCTTCCTCTGAAAATGAGGCAGCCCAGCAGGCAGAGCTGCAGAACCCAAAGAGCTGAATCTGGAGTCTCTCAACACGAGAGTCGTTTATTTGTTGCTCCGGTGACAGTCCAGGGCAGCTCCAAGTGGCTGAGACAGGGAGGCGGGGCACACCGTGTTCTGCTCCAGGCAGTGACTCAGGGACCTAACCCAGGCTGACGGCAGCAACGCGGTCTTCAGTACAGGCTTCCAGCGTTGCCCGGGGGCCACATCCCAGTTCCAAAGCGGAAAAGCCTAGCCCACTTTCCTTGACAGCCTCTCCTGGAAGCTGCTTGCGGACCCCATGGGCGGCTGTGTTATTGTTGCATCATAGCAGTAACAGAGCCCTGGGACCTCGGCTGAGGTCCAGAATTCTTTGGCACCGCTTGAACCAGGAGCACGTGTATGCGTGTTTAAAACGATCGTGCGCTGGATGTTCCAGTGGGTCAGATATGAAATGGCACTTGAGTTCCTCTGGTTAAACTTAGTCACCTGGCCATACCTGACTGCAGGGAGGGTGCAAGAAGAGTCCAGCTGCGTGTCCAGAAAGAAAAGGAAACAGCTTTGGTACAAATGAAAATACAGAGGGTCGGGCTCACAATTACTAAGAATTTCAAAACTGTGACCCAGAGGATTAAACCAAGTTCAGGAGCCTTCCAAGCACGGGCTCTGTGCCACTCCACAGGTTGCAGGGCACGAACTTGGCCCTGGATGGAGTAGGTGCTCATTACAGGGCAGGTGACATCATCTCTGTTTCCTGATCCCTAATGATACCCACGGCCCATGCCACACGTGTTCCCATTAACGTCCTATGTTGTGCCACCTTTCCTAGTAGCTCCTTGGAGTAAGGAATGACAGCATATACCCTAGAGTCCTATGGCACTTTGAGTGGCTTGGGGTGAGTATCACTTTATCAAATTGATTCGAAATGTTCAGAGTAACCATTTCACCAAGAAAAAGAAAGCACGCAGACTTGAAAGTTCGATGTGGCTTTGAAAAAAGCAACTCAAATTAGTTTGCCAAATCAGGTTAAATTTGTGGCCTGCTCTCTGACAGCATCTCCTCAAACTACAACTTAATGACAGAGGAACAGTTGTGTTTTTATTGGATGAGAGTAGTAAAAGTGCACAAAATATCTCTCTGCTGAAACCGAGACTCCTTTGGCACCACCTGAGCCAAGCTCACTTGTGTGTTTTCAAACAATTTGTATTCGGCCTCTCGCGTTGCTCTTCTCGCTGGCATCACCCCATGGTGCAAGCGTGGGATTATTCTGCCATGGCACGTAGGCTGGGGGCCAGGATGGCCTAAGAGCCCCATCACGGCTTCAGTCGCTGGCAATGCAGTCACGTGAGCCCACTGTACCCTCCCTACCAGCCAGCTCCCTTCACAGCCACAGCAGAGTTTTCCAGAAAGGGGTAAGGCCAGGTACACAGACGACAGCTTCTACACACTGAGCTTCTAGGAGGGAACCAGCAGCAAAGGGAGAGTGTGGGCCGCACCAGGCTCTGAGCTCCCAGGTAACACCTGGACTCCATCGTCATCCATGCCTTTACGTTGCCATGACAAACAGGAAGAGGAGGCGGAGGAGGAGGAGGATGGCGATGGTCATGCTATTAGCCTCCTCTCAGTGCTATCATTCCCTCATTGAGGGGGACGCGGTTGTACTGGCAACTGTTTACCGACTCACCTAAGTGTGCCTAGCGTGAGAGGCCATGGTCCAGCCGCATGGCTGTGAGGAGAGTGGACACAAAGGGACCCTAAGGGTCGACCAGCAGGCTCCTCCACTTGTGCTGTGAAGAGAGAACGGTGACAACGTTTCCGTCCACCTGCAGAGGCTGAGCGTCCTTTCCACGACCCCTTCTCTTTCTCAGCACAAAGACACCCCACTTACCCCACCTGGCAACAAAACACTTATAATATAAAAGTGTTCGTACAGAAATTAATCCAAAGCTTTAAGAAGTGAATGGTGAAAATTGTCTTGGATCCACATGTCAGAGGAGAAAATACACCCAAACAGACACACAAGAACACACACACCAATTACAGGGCACTCTACTACATGTCAGGGACGACACTAAGCTCTTATCATACGTCTTGATTACATTCCTGCGGGTGGTATTGCTGTCCCCATTTTACAGATGAGGAAAGTAAGGCTCTTAGAGGCAGGAATCCCTGTCCGAGGTCCATGCGTGCAGGCTGTGGAGCTGGGAACCGCCACAGACTTTGCCCGAATCCAGAGCTAGTGCTGTCTACTGCCCCCAGGACACGGGAGGGACCATGGCTCTCCCGGGCCAGGGGCTCAGGCTCACACAAGTCCACCTCTGCCTCTCTGTCTCCTTGGGAAAGTCCGCCGCATCAGAGGCTGGGGAGGGGCACGAGTTGCGGAGCCAGCCTGGGAGGTCCCCCACAAAGGAGAGCTGGGGGAACACAGCCTACGCTCTCGGTTGTAGGATGCTCTCATTGAGCTTCTGTTACCTTCTGTTGTTGGAATCATTATAAAGCATTTTTCAGATCATACATGCTCATTCTAGAAAATTAGGGGGAAACAGAGTATTATGAAAAAGAAAATTATCTGTCATTGTCTCATTGCCCAGGTACAGCCACTGTCCATATCCCGGTGCATGCTTTCTAGTCTTTTTTTATGACACACACCACACACACACATAAATATAGGCCATATATATATATATATATATATATATATATATATACGATTTTACATGATTGTAAAATCTATACCTACAATTTTACATGCAAGAGTTTAAAAGTAACATTACAAGATAAACATCTTTTATATCATTAACTACTCTTCAACGTGATTTTAATGGGTTTAAGATCTTTTACTGTATATACATAAACAGCAGAATTCATTTAATTCTTCCTCTGTTTATTTTGGACATTAAGGTTGCTCATTTCCAATTTCACCCGTATACTAGGGAGATACATTTTAAGATGAAATCCTGGAACATAGTTCTCTATGAACACAACAAAACAGTTCCTGAGAATAAATTCCCAGGAGTTAAAATGCTGAGTAAAAGGCTGTGAACATTTTCAAGACTCTTGATCAATATTGCCAAATTGCTCTCTAGGAAGGCATTTCCAAGTCATGCTATCTTTGTCGGTTGCTTAATGAGCTGGGTTTGGATTTTATATACGAAACAGGGAATTTTCAGCTGGGGAAGCTAAGGCCTGGCCTGCTTCACCCTTCCCTACGGTCATATATCAGGAGGAAAATCGAGGGGACCGCACGGTATCTTCCCAACTGGCCCAGGGTTTTGCCCCAAGGGGAGGGGAGCCTGCAGAACCATTCACTGGACCCCTAGGGCGATGCTGGGCAGCCGATCTGCCTCATACGCAGGGATCCCTAGGAAGAGGCCATCCACTCATCCGTGTCTGCAGGAAACCCAGCACCCGCTGGCCCCCCGCAAGCTGGAAGCTTGGGGCACCCCTGGAGGTAGCACCCTGCCCTGGACAGTGGCCTTCTCCAGGCTGACAGTGACGGCAGTAAGATGCCCACTCATTCATTCATGGGCAGTAGCCTTGGATGGAAGAGGCTGGCGACCCCGCGTGACCTGGTCTGAGGGGGACCGGGGTGGGGAATGTCAGCAATAATTGGGTGCTCTCTGGGAGAAGCCTTATACTATCAGTCAGGTGGCATCTCTTGAGCCAACAGACACTGGAATTAGACATTCATAATTTTTCCCCATAGTTTTTAAGCATTTAGTTGGTTTTGCATGGCCAGAGTCTATTCATCCATCCATCCTCATACTGGAAAGCTAAATTGTCCACATTTGGATGGTGACTTCCTTACCGCCATTAACCTTGGTGGGGAAAAAAGGACAGGGGCCTGCAGATCTCAAACTCTGGCTCCTGGTTCCCAGGCTCAATCCCAGACAAAATCTCTACCAGGGTCACCTATGTCTAACAGCTGAAACTGAGGACTGGCTAAGAGTTTCTCAAGTTAACAGTGTGATCATCAGAGTGAATAACAGAAGGAAGACAAGCTTAACAAAATTCTGAACAGTGTTTCAATGAAGCACTTAAAATTAAGAATTCACACTCCCCTAACAATATGATGGTTTATTTAAGAAAGCTTTTTGCCCTGTTAACAGAAATCAGCAAATGGAAATGTATTTCCACCCCAGAGATGTATTGGAAGTTCACGAATCTAGCATTACATAATAGACAAAGTCTAATCAATATTTTGACCTGTGGAGGTCGGAAATCAAGGCACGTGGCTTTTCCTTAAAGAGCTAGGCTTTAGAAGTCCAAGTAACCACAGTTCATATTTGTCAATATCTAATTGTTTTGTCTTCTATGAATGCCAGCCAGCATTCACCCTGTGAATAATAATAATAATGAACAGGTACCGATTATCAAATTGCATCACCTGAATGGCTTATAGCTCATTTAATCCTTACACCTCTGTGATGTGTGGAGTATTATGAAACCCATGTCTCAGAGGATACTCAGACAAGTCAAGCAGTCTGCCCAGATTCAAATATTTGGTAACTTACTCAGAGCAGGCCTTGTCTAACTCCAAATCCTATAGGCTTAAGCCCAATGTACACCAAGCATCTGCAACCGCGAGCTCAAAAGTTACTGAATGCATATTCTCTTGTAGGTACTTTATATGCAATATCTAGAACCCAGCAACCTCATCCTTTTAAGCGAGGAAACCAAAGTTAGTGAGGAGGGAAGCCCAGATCCAGGCCCAAAGCCCCGTTTCTGCCGTTTGGAGCTGTCCTCTTCCTGGCCTGCACAGAAAAACCAAGTGGAGGGCTTTTAAAATGCTGATGCTGAGAGATACTGATCCCATTGGTTCGGGGTGGGGTGGGGGGGTGGGGGGGGGGGACAGGGCTTCTGCATTATTTTTAAAAAGTCTCCAGAAGATCGAATAGTCCACTGGGCACAGGGCTGATCACCACTGCAAGGTTCTTTCCTTCCTTACAAATCTGTACTGAGTGGTCACGGGCGCTGGGCCCCTGCGTTTACCCCGCATCCTGCCCTCCAGAGGCTGCCAGACAGTGGGAGGCTGAGCCGTGAGCAGAAAACCACATCCAGCCTGAGGAGTTTCCCAACGGGGGCAACCAGAGTGCCAGGGAGGTTACAGGAGGGAGGGCTGAATGGTCAGGAGAGGGATTATAGAGGAGAGGACTCTAAGATGAGTAAGTGCCCAGAGAAAAGCAGAGGAGAGAGGGAATCTCCCACTGTAGCATCCCCACTTCTCCTTGCTGCTGACGGGGCTGAGAAAACACAACCCACCCGAGATGCGGCGGTTTCTGCTTGCCCACGCGGTCCTGCCGGGCGCGGGGAGGAAGGAACGTCTGCCCATCAGCCCAGAGGAGTTGCAGCCACCGGCCCGACTACCTCATAGACAAACTCAATCAGGCAAGACGTGTAGAGTTCAATTTTCACTTCAGCTCTAAACAGCAAAATGAGGATCCGGGTGGAAACGGAATTGTTAGAGATTTTTCACTCTGATTGGGAAACTCACCCAGAGAGGCTACAAGAGCCCAGATAATCAATCGCTTGCACCACGTGTCAGGGCAGCCTTCCCGTCTCCCCCTGCAGGGATGGAGCAGAACTTCTGGGAGGCCCAGGGGGGTGGTCACAGGAAGACCCCTTCCCGCAGACTAGTTCCCACTGTCAGAAAGAACGGGACGACGTCCCATCGGCTTCTCAAGGTCCAAATCACTCACCTACATCTCAATTCCCTTTTCTCATCAAGTAGCAGCCATGAAATGGCCCGGCCTCGTCAGAATTCTGCAGCAAGGGATGCTGAGACTACAGGAATTGAGAAATAGGTCACCCCATGGGGTGGGAAGGTTACTGTGTGGTTTCATCTAACTAGGCTGCTGGAAAGCCCCCATGCCCACAGCTCTCCCCTGAGTCACCAGATCTCCGTGAAGCGGTAGATTTGCAGTATCCGAAATTCATTCTTGTGGATGAAGAGTACCGGGTGGGGAAGGAACACAGACTCTGCTGCTGAAACCAGATCTGCTCATTCAGTAAAGATTTCCTGGGTGCCTTCTCGACACCAGAGAAACAAAACTAAGTGACACTCAGCCCCTGCCCTGGAGAAACTCACTTTCCAGTGGCTCTGATTGAAAAGAGCTCCAGTCCCTGCCGGGCACAGAAGCAGGGTGGCCCCAGGCAGCGTGAGGCTGGGGTGGTAGAGGTGGGGTGTACAGGCAGGGAGAGCCTCGAGCCGTGATGCCTGAGCCCAGCTGAGGCTGATGAATGAGGAGGCATTTCTCAGGATCAAAGATCTGATCTCACTGGTATCCCACACCCCCATGTGGTAAGAAAACTAAGACTCCAGGAGTGTAAGTACCGTCCCTGAGGTGACAGGGGTATCCTACTTCATCTAGAGCCTGTGTGCTCAGCACACAGGCCCCAAACCCCATCAGGGCCTAAGGAGAACACAGGCCTGTGCTTTGGGGACCAAAGGTTTTAGGTAAAGTCATGAGGGAGCATGAGGTCACCCAGAAAGTCTGCAGAATGCAAGGAAAAGGTGCTCAGGCTGGAGTCTTAGTGTCCCACCACTACCTGGGGGATACGGAGAAGAGGAAAGTTCTCTAAGGGAGCTCAGAGGAAATAAATGGGAGGAAAATCATCCACTCCTTCATTTTAACCAAACGCAAGAGAAATAGCCTGGTCCCCAGTGAGTTCATACCCCTCAAAGGGCTACTCTACACTGCAGAAGTGAAAACCGCTGCCCAGGACAGAGGCTGAAACAGGACGAGAGCAGGCGCAGAAAGTGAGAGATGGCCTCTACCTGATCTGATCAGGGAAGGCTTCCTGGAGGAGGAGAACATTAATTCTTATGAGCTAACGCCAGTACGCAGGAGAACTCATGGAGCGGAGTGGGACTCTTCCCTTGAGATACCACGTGAGTGGGCTGTGAATGTGGCAAAAATCAATGTTGTATATGTAAGCTTTCGGAGGTAGCCTCAGATACGTAAATGCCCTCCAGAGTGATGTGGAACAGTGCTTATAAGTGGTGTTCACGAGGTCATGATTTTTATTGAATCATGAAATATTGAGCAGTTCTACTTTTATTTTAAAAAAGAAAATTCAGGAGATGACACAGAAACACGTCAAGGGAAATTTGTTTGTTCCATTAAAATATTACCTGCCAGAGGAAAGTATGTACTATAATTACCGTCCATGCTCAGTGCAGGCAAAATATCATCTCCACGTGGCCAATGGTTTATTTTCCCTTCAACTTCTCTGCTGCTATTTTAACCATTTCAGAGAAATCAGCTTGAGCAAGTCAAAGGAGGGTGTAAAGAAATGAGACTTGGGCTCAAAGACCAATAGTATCATTGCCACTGATTCCTTTGTTTCAAACACAAGATTTTATTTTGAGAAGAAAGTTTAATTAACCGGAGGTGGATCACTAAATTCTTTGACTTCAAAATGGTACTTTCTGCAAGATTTCACCTGTGAAATTCACAGCCTTGAATTACTGCCTCACATCTTAAAAGGGAGAACCTTTCTTCTGAATGGCTAACGACATCATTATCGGAGGTAATTACAGGTCAGCGGTTTGCGGTCAATCACACCATAGTGCGGGGACCGCATCACTCTGGCTTTGGAACTTTGAAAGCAATTTGTTAGGGAAACACTTTCTCCCCCAAAACAGTGTTGATGGTCTGGATTTGTTGTTGATTTTTGTTCTTTTTTTCTTTTTAAAAAAGGGTCGGGGGGAGGAGAAACATTTAGAAATCGGTCCTTTACTGGATGAATTTCTTCACTTCCCAGAAAGCAAGAAAACAATTGTTTCCTGTAATTGGACAGTTTGATTGGAGGCAGGTGGTGCTGAGCTGAGGAAACTGGAGCCACAAAGCCAATTTTGGCTTCAAGCACATTTCCTTTCGTTTCAAACCCCAGCAGCACAACATGGAAATTGGCTCCACAAAAGCCGACTATAAATTTAGTTCCCATCTCTGTAACAAGCACCTTATCAGCCACAAAGAGCTTTCGTAATTGGGGACAGTGTGCAGATCTGACACGATTACAAGGCTGCCCTGAGATACCCCGGCATTCCTTTCTCAGGCAGGTTCTTGCTGCCACAAGACAGGAATTTACGAGCAATTCTGGATGCATCGTGTGCCATCGTTTTAAAACGTGGGGATAGTTTCTTCTTCCAGGTTAGCCGGCCTCTGTGTTTCTTGAGTTGCATTAGCTTGAGTTAATACTTGCTTTCAGTATTTTGGAGTAATAGGCCAAATTACCCGCCGCAGGTCTTTAATGGCACCACAGATCACAAGCATCAGGGGCCAAAGTCAGAGGCGTGGGATTAGCGGGAGCCGTCTGTGACTCCCCTGCTGCTTTCCAGCCAGACGTCTTCCAGTCCTTCCCTTATTTCTCTTCCCAAGCGCTGGCTCATTCATCTTCCCCCCATATGGCAGTTGACAAGCAACAGTCTTCCATCGCAGCCAGAGAAGCTGAGGCCCAGAGAGGTCAATTGCTTTGGCCGAGGCCGCACAGGAAGTCAGGAGCAGAGAAGTAATAGGCTTAGAATCTAACTTCCCAGGCCACGGCTCCAAGTACCTATTTCTCCATTAATTTCCTCCCTGCTGTAAGTCCATAATTCAAAACAGTCATTTCCAAGCAACTAGACAGGGTGGGGGGAGTGAGGAAAAGCAGGAGGAAATTTATCTGATACTTCTATCAAATCATTGTCCTTTGTATACGCTACATATTAACTCAGTTACTTCAAAGGTCCAGCGTATATTGTTACAAATTTCTGGCCATGCTTAAATTTTTTAAAAAAACGTTCATCTAATGTTTACGTAAATTTTGAGCTCCTTATTTATTTTTAGCACTTGAAAATAATCTCTTCTAATCCCAAGTAAATTAATGGCTAACATAACCTCATTCCTGGATAAATTCCACCTGTCAATCCGCATATCTGTATAGAATTATTTTACCAAAAAGCAGATTGCAGGGTTTGCTTAGAGCCTAGGAATTACAACACTATTTTCCAAGGCGATTACATCAGAGGAAATACCATTACGTTTTCCTTTCCAAGCCAATAGATATCCATAGTTTAAAATCTTGACTTCATTAATGAGCGTCTCAGAATGTACACACCAAAGGTTCAAGTGCAAACAATGGATCTCCTTCAGTGACTAAAGCACTTTTCCTTTTCGTCTTTGGCTTTAACGGTATTCTCTAAAGACACTCCAGTACCAAGAGGATTGTCATCTCTCCCAGCCTGTTGGAGAAAGAATTCTCCAGCCCTGCTCTGTGTCATAATTACTCAACTCTGCCTCAAGACCACAGCTTCACGGCTCCTACCCCAGGGGCTGCTGGGGACCAGCAGGGAACAGAGAAGACGTGCGCACAGGCACAGTGACCATTTTCTAACAAGGCTCTCATGCTGATTAAACCTGTCAAAAGGCAGACTGGGTTTGCACAAGGAGTTCTGGTTGATAGCTAACTCAGAAATCTTGGCATCACTACAGAACCAATATTTTCACAGAGGTGGCACCGTCTTAAACAATGTCTCCAGTGTGCAGGACACAGGCAGCCCTTCGATCAGTATCCAACAAGGGCGACTTTTTCCTCCACCGTTTTTGGAGAAACAGGCTGTTGAAGGATCTGGGAGTGGGTGTTGGGAGTGAGAAGGGTACGCAGGGCGATGGGGAATGAGAGAGCCATTCCCGCACTTTGTTTTCATAGATGCAGCTACGGCCTCAACTCACGCAAATCTGACCCCACCAGATTCGAGCAGGTTCGGTGATGGGCTGAACCCTGCGCCACAGCTGTTTGCTTCTCCTGACATGTGTAGAAACAACCACACAGACACAACTACACAGACCTCAGTTTAACCACATGAAGCCAGAAGCACGTTGCGTTTCTCCTCAACGGGATACAGACCAACAGCAGCGTCTTTCGCATCCCTTCACCTTGACCGACCAGTGCAGCCAGCAGAAGAGACCCCTTCTCCTACCCCTCCTCTCTGACCTCAGCCCCTGCTCGGAGGGATTCCCACCTATTCCCCCACCAGATGCCAACAAAACAACTCAAGCTTTTGACAAGCTGACCCCCGATGCTATCAGAACCGAATGGCTCTGCTGGGGTGAAGAGGCGACGGTCAGTAGCCCCTGCCAGAGCAACCTTGGAGGTGGGCAGTGAGCTGAGAAGGGACCCATACCCACAGCGCAGGACCCTGGGCCAAGGCAGCAGGCCAGGGGAGGGGCTATTAGCGGCATCAATGTACCCCACTGTATTCTTTGCTAGGGCTGCAGTACAAAGTACCGCCAGCTGGACGGCTTAAAATGACACAGATTGATTCACTCACGGTTCTGGAGGCCAGAAGTCCAAAACGAAGGTGACAACAGGCTCACATTCCCTCTGAAACCTGCAGGAGAGAACCCTTCCTTGCCTCTTCCAGCTTCTGGTGGTTCCCAGCAATCCTTAGTGCTATGGACTGAATGTCTGTGTCCCCTCCAAATCCGTATGTTGAAACCCTAATCCAGATGTGATGCATTTGGAGGTGGAGCCTTTGGGAGGTAATTAGGTCATGAAGGTGGGGCCGCATGAGTGGGATTAGTGCCCTTACAAGAGCAGGCCAGAGAGCCGGCTAGGTCCCTCTCCACCCTGTGAGGATACGCGAGCAGACACTCATCTGCAGCCTGGAAGAGCGGGCTCACCAGCACCTGATCTCAGAGACGACTACATTCCACTTTATGTCAGATTAAGAAATAATTTTATTTCTCCCAGTTGTCTGTGGGCTCCTCAGAGGTTTACGTTAGCCTCATGGTGCCTATCAAGGAGTAGACACACCACAGCTGTTTAATAAGGTTGAGGGATCTGACACACACACACACACACACACACACACACACACACACACACACCCCTAACATATATGCTGACACTGACCCGTCCCTTAGATGAAGGAGGATGGGCTAGACTGGGGGGGAAAGGCAGGAAGCAAAGAGGACCGGAAGGATCTGGGACAGTCTCATTTTGTTGACTGTTTGGTAACTTTGGCTAAAATGGCAACTGACCCAGGGGCACTGAGTCTAGGAGACCCATCATAACTGAGTCCAGAAAGACAACCCTAAGCTCAGATGACAAGCATCAGCCCCTGTGAATCTACCGAGATGCCTGGAAGAGTTCTGCTGTGGTCCCTCACTCAGCCTCCACCCCCACCCTCTACAAGCTGCCCACTGGGCACCAAGAGCTGCTGGCACCGCCTCCCCAGGGACCAGCTTCTGACCGCTGGCCTCTGAGTCCCCCGCCAGGAGCGGGGAAATGGTGGAGGGAATGGCTCTCACACAACCAGGAGACGGCTCCCCGGACCTCGCTCCAAACACGAGGAAGGCGCCGTCACGCGTCAGCTGGGGGATCAGGAGGGCTCGGGATCCGGCCCAGAGCTCCTTGTGGGCACCCACTCATCCACATCATCCTTTCCTCCGTTTCTCGGCGCGGTGGGTCCTAACCTGCCTCCCTGGGGGCTGGTGTTAGAACAGGCGGAGGACGTGACGCCCTGCACACCGCTTGCTGCTTGGCTGGTGCTCGGCAAACCGTACCTGTGAGGGTGGTCTCGTCACTTCCCGCGGTCTCCACGTGCCCACAGCTGTCCACGTCCCCAACCAGCCCAGCGTGCCGTGGGGGCTCCTGATGTGGCAACAGAAGCAGGAAGTATGCACGGTAGATGTCAGCAGCGCCATTCCTGTGCCTCTCACCCTCTCTCCTGGAACCCCCCCGCCCCCAGCCTGAAAAGAGTCAGCATTGCCTCCGACTCCCTCTTCGCTGCCAAGTAGGCCTCCTCCGCAGCATCCCTCCATCCTTCCGTCCCTCCCTTTCCCCGCCAGAGTAACCTTCCACTGCCCAGCTCCTTCCCCGGCTCGAATCCCTCCTCCAGCAGGCTGGAAAATTCACACCCACAACTTGTACTGAGCCCCTCCCTGTCCAGATACCATCAGAAGTAGGGAAGGATGAGACAGCAGCCCCGCCATCGAGGAAGCAGTGTCCAGGGGAGGAGGGCTGGGCGGGGAAGCCCTCACAACATGGACCTGACACCTCTCTCCTGCCTCTTCTCAAACGCCCTCCTCTCTACAGCAAAGGGCCACTCTGGTTCCTCCTACACTGTTGGTGAGAATGTAAATTGGTACAACCACTATGGAGGTTCCTTAAAAATCTAAGAATAGAGCTACCATACGATCCTGCGATCTCACCCCGGGGCGTATATGCAGAGCAAACCATGGTTTGAAAGGATACATGCACCCCTATGTTCGTAGCAGCACTATTCACAATAACCAAGACATGGAAGCAACCGAAATGTCCACTGACAGATGAATGAATAAAGAAGATGTACGTGTGCCCAATGGAATATTACTCAGCCATGAAAAAGGTGAAATAATTCCATTTGCAGCAACATGGATGGACCTGGAGATGATCATCTTAAGTGAAGTAAGTCAGACAGAGAAAGACAAATATCATATGATATCACTTATATGGGGAATCTGAAAAAAAGAATGATACAAATGAACTTATTTACAAAACAGAAACACAGATTTAGAGAATGAACTTATGGTTACCGGAGGGAAGGGGTGAGGGGAGGGAGGGAAGGATAGACTGGGAGTTTGGGATTGACACGTACACACTACTATATTTAAAATAGATCACCAACAAGGACCTACTGTGTAGCACAGGGAACTCTGCTCAATATTCTGTAATAACATAAATGGGAAAAGGATTTGAAAAAAAATGGATACTTGTATGGGTATAACTGAATCACTTTGCTCTGCACCTATAACTAACACATCATTGTTAATCAATGATACTCCAGTATAAAATAAAAATTTTTTTAAAGAATAAGAAAAAAAAAAAATGTCACTCTGGTCCCTCCCTGCCTGGATTTCTGGCCCACATTTCTCAGTGTCCCGAGCCTGTCCACCACCCCTAATGCAAGGTCATGGAGCCCACTTCAGACTTCTTACTGTGGCTCCATCATAAATTGGTCCCAATTGTTACTGACCTTTCTATGTAAATGGATCTTCCCCTCCAGCTGGGATGCAGGGGTGCTGGCATCAGGACAGGACCTGGTTCTCAGGCTTTGGTATCAGCTGTGACGGAAGGTCAGGGTTCCCCCTTGACCATCTCCTCCCACCTGACCAGGGTCCTCACCAAGGACAGCCCTCCACAGGAAACGGCCCTGCTCCACCACTGTGCGCGCAAAGCCCTCAGTTTAGTTTGGATGTATTTCTAGCCGAGTCCGCGACACAGCGAACACCTTTATCGGGCAGGAGGCAGACGGGCCAGAGGGCTACTTCTTCTCAGTTTGAAAACCTTCCCACTCTCTGTGAAAGGCCTGACCGATCCACCAGACCCCAGGCCCCATCAGATTTGGAAATTCCTCGTGTCACAATATCCTCTTTCCACTCTCCCATCAAGAGGCCATCTAACTTGTCCTTAAATTTCTTCAGCGATAGAGTATTCCCACCCGTGGAGGCAGGTCATTCCATTCTTAGACACTTCCCATTGCCGGGAGGAATCAGTAGGTATTGAGCTCTCGGTATATGCCAGCGAGTCTAGGTGCCAACCGGTGGATTTACTCTCTAATCCTTATGACTGCCTTGTGAATTATACGTCCTGGTACCATCTCCAATAAAGATAAGGTCAGGGAGGCTTGGGAGAATTCAGGCAACCCAAGTCTCAAGCTACTACGTGACGCAGTCAGAATTAGAGCTGGCCCAAGCACTTCACTCTTTTCTTTACTCCGCATTTCCTAGCAATCTTCTTATGAATAAAGCCCGTCATTTTTGTTGTGCTAAATTTCACAATGGTGAATTTTCCACCCTCTGACCTCTGGTCTACGTCTTAACCCATCAAGAACTTTTAATCTCTTCTTGTTTTGATCTTCCGTCAGATAGTTTAAAGTAGTCAGCCTGTCCCTCGGACCCAACTTTGTTTCCAGAGTCTAGTCCGGACTACGTAAATCCTGACCCCCGGGAACTTGGGTGAATAATGAAGAGACTTCCAAGCTTAGTCCTGCAACCCCAGTTCCTCAAAGCAGAACTTCCTGAAAGCCATATATTCGGTAGATACTACCATGCCTTCTCCTCCTCTGACGGGTAGAGAGCAGTGGGTGAGAGTGTGTGTCCTAGAATGGGGTCTCCTTCTGTCAGCTGGGTGACCTGAAGCAACTCACTTATCACTAAGCTGTGGATCCTCCTCTGTAAAATGGGAAGTGACGGCCCCTAACTCAGGGCTTCTTCCCAGAACTAAATATCAGCGTCGAAGCCCGGGGCCCGGCACGTAGTGAGCGCTCACTATATTGTGCTACTGATACGCTTTTCCCCTAAAACTTGTGCACTCGACAGCACCTGTGCATTTTTATAGGATGCCAAGCGTGAGTCCAAAAGCACGGGGGAAAGGAAAGCCAGCTGGTTCCCACCCACACGTCTGATAGCACAGACGCAAACGGGGCGGCCCATTTTCTTTTTCCTGACGGAGGAGTCCCGCGTCAGGCCAGCCGCTGACCCGGGAAGGCGTGATTCTGAGCGCAGGAGTCAGACGAGATGGGACGGGGCTGCACCCCCGCAGCCGCGCAGCTTCCTCCTGGAAACTGACAGGCCCGCCGGCCCGGCCCGGCCCCGGAAGCTCTCTGCAGTCCCCTCGGCCTCACCCCCCTCCCGGTTCAGGCCACTGTGGAAAAGCTCTTTCCACGACTGGAGCTCCCACACCCCATAGGACCGTCCGCTGCCCAGCAGGTCCCTTAAACGCAGAGCTGATGTGACCCAGGTGCTTTGGGTGGAGTCGGCCCGTCCCCGCCCTCCCAGACGCCCACTGCGTCATCACCGCTCTGTCACCCCCGCCAAGGCCTCCTTGGACTGAGCCGCCCCTCACAACAGGGCCTGTGTCCTCTGATCCTCGAATTCTCCGCGATGAGTGGATACTGGAGAAACGAGCAAAAGGACAAAAGGAGGAGAGAACAGGAGGGAAGGAAGGAGGGAAACGTGAATAGCTTCCGGGAAGAAGTATTCAGTATCTCCCCTCCTTCCTGCGACCCTCGCTGGCTTCACCCCCCCCCACCATGAGCCAGGCCTCGCCAACCATGCCCTTCAATCTAACACAGCTGTTCCTTTGCCTCTGCGACTCTGGGCATCGATTTGTTAGGGTAGTTTTGACCCGAATATATATAAGCAGAAAAAGAAATGACACGGCTTACTTCCAGGTGCTTCTTTACGTGACTCTTTGTCAAGCAGTGCGTTGGAAGCAAGGCGTAACAGAACAGGCCGGTGGCAAACTCTGAACTGAGTCACTAGAACTGGCACAGCTCAGATTTCAGCTGTCTGAGGAGGTGGGCGGGAACAGACCACATGGCATCCTCAAGGCTGAACTCCTGAGCCCCAGGTACTGCACACCTGAGCCCCAGGGTGCTGTATTCTGCATCCTGGGAAGCTGTGACCTTCTGTCCCAGGATGCCGTAGGCTTGACGCCCTCCTGACAGCAAGTCTCTTTGCCGGAGAACTCACATTTCAGAGTCCTACAGGCTGTGAAGAACTTCTGCAAACTCTTCTCATCTGATTCTCACCTGTCACTACCACTTCCGCTTTACAATCTAGGAAAATGAGGTCACCTGCAAGTAGGTGACAATGCCAGAACTCCAGCCCAGATGGCGGATCCCAGACCTCATGTTCTGTCTCCGAGCCACCAGTCCTACTGGTGGGCGTGTACAGTGGTACAAAGCTTTGAAAATTGCTTCTAGCCATCTGTATCCAAAGGATTTGAAATAAATATGTTCATATACTTTGACATGTTAAATCCCTTCTGGGAATCCATCCAGGTGAAATGTCCCAGAATATGGGACAAAAAGCTTTATGTACAAAGATGTTCACTGCTTTATTATTTATTAAGAATAAACTATATTCTGGAAAACCCCTAAACGTCCAACAGTAGGGAAATGGTGAAGTACACACAGCTATGGTTTTCTATGCATTTATTAAAAAGACACTAGTCAGAAAAAGACCGTGAAAATGTGGGAAAAACACATTATAATTTTACATGAGAACGTGAGACTACACAACTGAATATATGTGATTATTCTACAAATGTATTTAAAACCATTTATTGAGCTCCAATTTCATAACTGTTAGGCGATAAAGTGGAAAACGAGAAAAACGTACATCCTGAATACTGAAAGCTACCATCAAGGGATCATTAGAACTAGATAAGAAAATTATTGTGTAGGGAAAAAACAGACCAAAACAAAATACACCAGAGCAATAGCGGTGAATTTCTGAGCGTGAAAATATAGGTAATTTGGTTTCTTCTCTTCTTTTCACTCTTTCTGTGTTTTTAAATTTGGAGTGTTGCTTTCTTTAGACGTACACTTATTGTTTAAAAGACGTGTGTCCCCTACGTTAACTCCCACCGGCCTCACATCCGTCACGGCTCCCGGGAGAAACTCCTGGTGCGGGGCCGTGAGCCACCCGGTCAGGGACCGGCTCTGCTTCCTCCCCACCTCCCGGTTGCATGGCCCAGGGCCTCCCAGGTCACAGGCATTCAGGAAATACCCCAACGGAGGCAATGCGGTCGAATGAAGAGGGCTCAGCCTGGCAACGGGGCAGGTCTGAATGTGCCTCCGAGCTCAGTCCATCGCTGAGCAAGTGGGTGAACCTGGGCATGGGGGTCCCCAAGCCCCTCTGTCCCTCCATTTCCCCTCCCACGAGATGAGCAGCCCTGCACAGCAGTGCAGACCCAGAGACGTGCCCCCCACAGTGGGCTCAGGAAGGTGATGGTTTGTGACTTAGCTGAAACCCAGCCAGCTGCCCTCATTCCATCTGACAAGGGTCACTTAGCCCATTTTTCAGAACACCTCTTAAGGGTAATTCCGGGGCGTTTGAGGGGTGATGCGGGTCTGTTAAGTGGCGCAGACGTGGCCTGGGAGTGGCTGTGTTTCCCTCCGGAGAAGGACCACGGACAGGACTGCAGGAGCAGAGACCCAGGCTGAGGCACCCCGGTCTGGGAGGGACTCAGCAAAAACAGAGCGTTCCAGCACCTTCCATGGCGGGCAGAGGTGCACATCCAACCCTGCCCCCCTTCTCTGTGGCCCTCGCCCTAGTTCACCTGGAGAAAGTTCCGGCGTGACTGGAGCCTCAGCTCCCACAGAACATAAACAATGCCGGTGATGAGGGTCATTCTCAGATGAGCCGAGATAAGCACGTTGCCTTTCTCCCTGACCTTCACAGTTATTCTCACACAATAGGAGGATGATAACAGTTAACTGTTTCTAACCACTCCTCCACACACGGTGGAGAGAGAACTTGAACAAGCCATCTCCTTCGGAGACTTTTCGGGTTTAGGCGTTAGGCTTTTCCGAATCTAGAGAGAATCTCTTTTCTTCCCTTCCCCTTCTCCAAGTGAGGACAGTCCCGTGAAAGCAGCACGAGTGTGCTCAGGAGATGGGTGGTCTCGAGTCGGCCCTGTCTTGGGTAAGTCACTTTCCTCTGGGGCCCCAGCTCCCATCTGTGAAATGCACAGTCTGGACCAGACCACGGCTCAGTTCCCTACTAGCCCCACCCACAGTAACCTCATTCCACTCCCATCACCATGGTGAGACGGTCTCCAATTTTTCTCTTCGCTCTTTCAACCATTTAATAAGTCGCCATGCTTTCCTTCCCGTGGCATTTACCTGCTCATTGGACAAAATCTGCCAAGAACGCGGAGTGCCTGGGGCAAAGGAACACACCAGCACGTGCTCTGCCCCAGGAGCAGCTCACAGGGGAGCGAGCTTGTGAAGAAAGACAGCAAGAGTGTTTCCCTGAACCAAGAAGTGCCAATTCCGAGACCTCAGGCTCCAGACACCTCTCAAGACCCAACTTCGTTTGCCCAACTCCCAGCCAACCCAACCCTCAGTAACCAGCAGCAAGAAGTGACATTTCTTTACACCGGAGACTTACGTCTACATTGGTGTGCCAGGGCCACCACAGACTGGGGGACTTAAACAACAGAAATTTATTTTCTCCCAGTTCTAGAGGCTGGAAGTCTGAGATCAAAGTGTCGGCAGGGTTGGTGTCTCCTGAGGGCTCTCTTTTTGGCTCGTAGATGGCTGCCTTCTCCCTGTGACCTCACGTGGTCACCCCTCTGTGTGTGTCTGTGCCCTGATCTCCTCACCAGTCATAGTGGGTTAGGCCCGCCCATGTGACCTCATCTTATCTCAATCATTTCTTTAAAAATTCTGTCTCCAAATAGAGCGGCATTCTGAGGTCCTGGGGGTTAGGACTTCAACCCGTGAATCTGGGGGACACAACTCAGACCAAAATATCATCCAAACTGTTACTTTACAGATGAGAAAGCTGAGGCTTTACCTAGAGCTCAAAGCAAATCGGTGCTGGAGGCCGGAGGCCAGAATCCAGTGCTCGTCCCCTGAACCTGCAGCCTCCGCCCCCTCCCAACATCCTTTAGACTGAGAGCTCAGCTCTCCACAGCCCTGTAACCACAGGCCAGCCCAGATAAAAGCCCCACTTGCTCCTTTACGGAAGAGCCCTGGATTGGAAGATGAAAGTCTCACGGATCCGATTCAGCTAGCAGCTCTGGCCTCTGGCAAGTCATTTAATACTTGCCAAGCCTTGAGTACCCTCATCTGTAAAAGGGAGAGGTTAATTCTCAATCCCTAGGGCGTGACGTCTGCCTTGACGAGCACCTCGGGCCGTGAGAAGGAGGGCTGGCGGGCCCAGTCAAAGGAAAGTTTAAACAGGTTCCCAGAGAACATGGAAGCTACCTGAGGACAAACCATATGCATGCTTCGGAGGTTTCACTTCACATAATAAACGTAAATTAAATCACAGGTCATCGTGAGACACTGAAATAAGTCCTCTGCCTAAGACCACCCGCAGACCAAACGCAGTCGGCGTCTCTGGATTCCCATGAGTTTGTGTAAGAAAATAGACTGCAAGCCTTCGAAAGTGTCGGAGGCTGCGGAAGCATCCCCGTTGCAGAGAGCCACCCCCCCAGAGAGGTCCCGCTGGAATTCTCTGTTTTCTGCAGAAAACAGGAGTGCGTGAGGCAGCCAGTGTTCTAGAAGAAGGAAAAGCCCGGAAGCTCCAGACCCTTGTGCCATGTTGGCTCATGATGGGGAAACTCCATCTCTAGACTCCTAGTTGCTCATCTACAGAATCAGAGAGGAGAAGGAAAACGTTTGTGGCTCTCTGAGGCCGTGGGTGAAAGACAGAGAAAGGACTTGACCTTGTGGACGGGGGACCTGACTTCTGAGCTCCTCTGCATCTTAACCAAGGGACTGGGGGTAAGTGCCATAGCTTCTCCAAGCGTGAGTTTCTCCACTCGACAAAGGACACTCATCATGTAATATTATATATATATATATATATATATATATATATATATATATATATATATATTAGTTTCCTCCTTACGTCCCGACAAGCAGGCTACACGTGCAAGGCCTTCTCACTCTAGCCTTTGAAGATACTCTAATACCAGTTAAACATGCAAAGCACTTTGCAGTCTAAAAAGTGCTTCCTGGTGCCATCAATTAATAGGTGATCAACACATGCCCTTAGAGAGGACACTGTCACATCGAATACCTTTCACCTTGGTCTGCTGAGTCCAGATCCAAGACTCTTTCCATGGCAAACAAATAAAACTTTTCTTCTTCCTCTGCACAAAGTCCAGCGACCCGCACGGCACAAGAGCTGCACTGAACTGTTCGGGCCAGGGCACTGAACCCTGCAGTCCATGTTTGCTTTCAGACCACTTGGCTAATTAGCCCTTCCAAAGTTCTCCTTAAAATCTGTGTCATTTGATGCCTAGCGTCCTCACAGCGCAGCTCCCCTTCCTTCTTTTAAGCTAAGCGCTTCCAACCATTAAAAGAAAAAGAAGGAAGGGAGAGAGGGAGAGAGGGAGGGAGGAAGGGAGGAAGAGACACTTGTTATCATTTTTAAATCCTCCATTTGCACCTTGATGTTGTTTTCCTATTTCTTCAACGCGATGTGGGGATAAACTGACTCTCCCCCTTGAGCCAGTCGGAGAAATCCACCTGCCCCCAAAGTTCCCACAGCCCCTTTCTCTGTCTCCTGGTAAGTGTCAAGAGGCCGTGCAGGTGGGCTCTCTGGCGGAGAGGACCGGCAACAGGCTGAAACCCTTCCCGGTCTGCATCTCAATTCCTGAGTCAGGCCCAGCCTGCCTCATCTCTCTGCTGTGGCTGGAACGCGCAGCCCCTGCAGTATTTATTCCTTCTCCACGTTTTGATGAGCCTTCTGATGAGGGCGACTCTCCCTCAGGCAGGTGCGATCCTACACCCTGGCGCACCGACAGCTGTGCGTGCGTGTCAGTCCCGGGGCCTCTTGCACGACGCCAGCCGCCCCTGCCCTTCCCCAGCCTGCACGGACAGCCACGTCCAGCTCTTCCAAGCCAGGAACTCAGCGGCTGGACACTGCTGGTGTTTGCTCAAAGGTTCAGTATTTGAGATTCATGGCTAAATTCAGTAATAACACCACAATTTCACCAGAAAGCATTATAGTGATTACTGAATTATATTAGGAGTTTATTTAAGATAACATCTTATTTGCACAATGTAGTTCAAATAGATGGTTAGAGCAGTCAGTGCGATTGTTAAACTCCTATGTATATTAGCATAATCCGGAAGTGTGTGCCGCTTTTAAACATATGAACAGCTAAAACCGAAAGCATAAATATATGTCTTTTAAGGTGGTGCCACAGTTAGAATAAGAGCGTTTAGGTTTATATGTAAACAGGAATTTAGTTGTCTCTTTAGCACTGTACAGTAGGTTGTCAAAATCTCTCCAAGACAGCTTTCTTAGAGAAGCCAAATCCCAAACTACTGTGTTTCATTAATAATAGTTTCTGTCTATCAAATACCTTCTGTATGCCAGGTACAGTGCTGAGTGCTTTACGTAAATATCTTGTTTCGTTTAGACCTCCCCGCACTATGATAATAAATATTATTATCCCCTTTGGAAAGACGATAACATCGAGGCTCTCAGAGGTGAAGTGACTCGTCTGAGGCCACGCAGCTAGAACGAGAATTCAGGTCTAACTCCTGCATCTGGGCACTCCCCGTGTTACCCACCACCAGATGTGGCGTGTCCAGCCGGGTTCCAGAAAACCCCCAAAACATCAGAATGGGCCTCGGGGTCTCCGTCAGTCCCCCCGGAGTGCTCTAAGGGATCCTGGGTCCCAGGACCCTCACTCAGCTACAGAGCATGGAAGGAAAGCAAACCCAGAGCCTAGCCAGCGAGGGCAGCCTTCTGCATCGACCCTCTGCCCCATCTCCTGAGACCCAGGCAGCCACTGGGGGTCCTCCGATGAGGTAGTGGGCCTCGGGGCACATGGGAAATTCCACAGAGTCCCCGGATATCTCACCCTGCTATCGCCTGCAACCATCCCGCTCTGAAGCCTGCACAGTGGCCCTCGCATGGAGGACAGCCGTCACCGCTCTGTGTCCCTTATCAGTGCCCTAGCAGATGACTTTCTGTGCTGGATTTTTTTTTTTTTTTCTCTTATCAGAGAAACGTGATTTTCCTCACTTCCCACATGGGACACCAAGCTGCACTGAGAGGCCCAAGTCAGCCGTCCCGGCCCTTCTCACTAGCACACCAGCCTCCCAGCCCAGATGCTGTGCGACAACTGCCTTCAGACCATTGCATCTGGACTTGCCGGGTCATTCAAAAATACAGCCATGCCCTCAGTAGCTTTGTCGGATTGGTTCCGAAATTCCTGTGCGCTCAAGTCCCCTGTACAGATGGTGTAGTGCTTGCATATAACCTACGCACATCCTCCCATATACTTTTTTAAACATTTATTTTATTGAAGTCGAGTCGATTTACAATGTCGTATTAATTTCTGCTCTTCAGCAAAGTGACTCAGTTATTTAAATCATCCCTAGATTACTTATAATCCTAATACAATGCAAACGCTGTGTCAAATTCAAGCCATGGCAAATTCAAGTTTTGCTTGTTGAAACTTTCTGGAATTTATTTTTTCAAGTATTTTCAGTTCGAGGTTGGTTGAATCCATGGATGCAGAACCCAAGAATACGGAGGCCGACTGTAGTCCAAACTGCTAGTTCCTCGACGTCGAGGCTCACCTATGGTTCTTTCCAACAGGAACGTCCATGTTCCCCAAACCCAGACTTATGAGAAGTGCTAACCAGTAGCTCCACTGACTAAGCTGAGTTCAGCTCTGACCCCTGGTAAGAAAGCGGTACGCCTGGAAATTAACCAAGACACCGATCGTGCAATATATCACTAATCGTGTATTATATTTCACATATAATATAAATTCATGCAATGTGACACGTTGAGTTACACTGCAAGAGGAGGAATAGACCTGCTGAAGTTTCTTACAAGTATTTCCTTTAAGCACACAGAACATTCCACGGCAACGTTAATCCCGCTCTGTCCCTGCACGGGCTCCCCAGGCGGGCCTCATGTTGTCTGTTGGAGTTCTCCGCCCCTCGCACCAAGGCTGGTACATCTCCTGCTGTCTTCTGGCCGTGACCTGAGCCCCTGATGACCACACGGGGCACAGGAGACCTCACGGGCTCTGAGGCAACAGAAGCAGCTGCTACAGAATCAGCAGCCCCTACTGTCTGCTGACCTCCATTCAGAAACGTTGAACGGCAGGTAGCAAAGAGAGAGGAGAGCTCTGTTCTCCAGGGGTCCCCAGAGAATCTCACTCAGGAGAAACTACTGTCAGCAAAGGGGCAACGTTCATGGAGCCATAAGTGACCACAGCAAAATCATGTCTCTCCATGGCGTCAGATCAGGTCGGAGTCAAGAAGGTTTCACACACGCGTGGACCTTGGTAACTTGAAGGGACACTGGGATCTCTGTTCAAATCCCAGCTCCGCCCTCTCTAGGCTATAAGGCCTGGGGCGAGGGTCTGGCCCCATGTGTAAGCTGGAGACCGTCACAGCGGTGACCCCACAGAGCTGTTGTGAAGATGAAAGGGAGCCGTGCAAAGCCCCGAGCAGCGTGTCCGGCACACAGGGGGCACTTGACTGAGAGGAGCTGGTGTTTCTATTAGACGCATAGATGTGTTTCTCTTGGAATGTAACCTATTGCCCACAGCTTATTCTGAGGGGACGCGTCCGCACAGAGCGTACCTATAAAATCTCCCCCATCAGCTGCCCCAGGTTTTGTAACACCACCGCATCCCAGGGTCCTGGGACAGTGATGGACGACGGGCTCTGCACAGAAGCCGTCCCCACGGTCCCCGAGCTGAGCGAGCTGCCCCCTTGTAATCCTCTGTGTCCGTCTCGACCCCGGCCAGTGTCACATCTCTCGCTGTCTCTCTGGATGCGCTCACAGGGTAGCACAGAGGACCCTGGCAACTGTTTACTTACTGGACAGAAGTTGCCAGGTTTTCCCCTGCCTGACAGTTGAAGTGCGAGTTTCAGTTCGTTTCCCCCATTAGCCAACCAAGGGCGGAGTCTAACCTGATAGACACACCTGTGTTTAGCACATGGGCGACCCCACCCCTTGCCCATGCTGCTCTTGGGCAGGTCAATCTTATCCAAACAACGAGAGGAACTTTGAACACGTCGAACGCGCACGGGCACCGCACACTGGGGGTGGGCGCGGTGGAATGCACCCGGTCGGCCTGTCCTCCCCGCCGCGCGACGGGTAGTGTCCGCCCCACTTCACAGATGAGCAAACTGACACTGGGCAAGTCTCATTCGGCAAAGGTCACGCAGCTGCTCGGTGTTTATCTACACTTGAGAAAGACACTGATGTCTGTTCTAGGAATTAGGAACATTGGTGCTGAGAACACTTAAAAATAGCCCTGTGCATTTTCCCATTTTTGAAACAGGTTTACTAATCAGGGACGTGGCTCAAAAAATCCAGCAAAATGACTCAGTCCCTAGCAAAATGTCACTTCTCCCCATCACTCTGGGACAACCCCAGCAAAGCCTGCGAGGAGAGACAGAGACACAGAGGGAGAGAGACAGAGAGAGAGAGAGAGAGAGAGAGAGAGAGAGAGAGAAAGGACACCTCGGCGGGAAGACCAGAGCCATTTCCTCTTGCATCACCCTGCAGCCTCTCGGTCGGCTGGGAGTTGGGGGCTCACAAGGCGAAAAACGCCTGCTGTAAAGTCAAGGGCAGGCTGGAGGGCTCATTTCCTGTCTTCTAAATATATGCTTGCTCTGATGGTATCTCATCCCCTGCGTCATGGAGGATGGCCGCCCTTTACATTGCAAATACCTCCGGAACTCCTCAGCCCGGAGGAAGCTTGACTTTCTAAACGCCTTCAGGAACAGTGTGCTCAGGCCCTGTTCAGGCCCTGGGCAGTCTCTCCCACTCCTCTTTGCTGCCACTCCTCCTCACCATCCTCTCTCCTTACCTCCATCCTCCAGCTCCCCCTCCCCCTCCTCCTTCCCCTTCCCCTCCCCCTCTCCCTCCGCCTCCCCCTCCCCAGCCAGGCACTTCCAGCCTCCGGGTGGGCAGCTACATCCAGCAGCAACGCTCTCCGCTCTCCGTGAATGTTATCAGAGGAAACGCTTGAGCACCAAGAGGCAAACAGAAACCATTCCACACCTGCTGTCACTCTGCCACCTCCGACGCCCCACCCTCCATCCAGGTGTCCTCAGGGAAGAAAGGGCCCATTCAGGTCTGTGGCTGGTGGTTCTTGGGCCGAGTTCCTCAAAAGCGGCAGAAAGAAAGGAAACACACAGTAGGAGGTGGCAGAGCCTCCCTGCAGCCTCAGAGGGAAGCCGGCTGACCCCCTTGGCTGACGCCTGGCTCTGCGGCCTCTGGGCAGGTGGCCGGCCCTCGGCCTCAGTCGATCATCTGTACACTGGGGCACCGAGACCTGTGACTCCCCCTCGGGTGTTATGAGGATGAAGTGACAGAGTGCCCTAAACCGTGTAACACAGGGCTTGGCACTAGGGGGTGAAAGGCTGTGTTCCCGCCCTGGACCTGGTACATGCCCGTGACCTCCTTTAACATCGACAGCTGTGCCTCCTACTCCACCTCACAACCAGTATCAGGAACTGTAGTTCAATTGCGGCAGATCGGAAATCAAGGCTCAGAGAGGTGAAGCGACCTGGTCGATGTTACAGAGCTTGGAGGTGGCAGACCTGGAGTGCCACGCCCAGTGGAGCTGAGGCCCATCTGCGCCTTCCGGCCCCCAGCATCTTCCCGCAGACAGTCCATGCACCTAGGTGGCCACAGAGGCAATATGCCCTGTGACGCAATGGGGCTAGAGGCTTAGAAATTGAGATCCGGGAGCCTGGGGTCGAAGGACGCACCGCGCCTGCCCCTGAGCATGCATCGCCCCCGCTCGCTGCCTGCCCAGGGCTAACCTGGAGGATGCCGGCCAGGAGCAGGGTGACAAGCGCAAATTCTCTCTCCCAACCAGCCAAACTCCCCAGAGACTTAAGGGGACCTCAGTCTGCAGAGGCCACCAGCTTTCATATAAATAATACTAAATAACTCATATTTACCGATTTCCTATTATGCTCCAGGGACGGTACACATGCCAGGACAACATTAAAGTATCTAGAGTCACTCAGTCCTCACCACAACCTCCCAGGGTGGGTTCTAGTTACCACCTAATTATTAGCACTTTGTAGATGAAGGAACTGAGCTGGAGAGAAGACATGGGATTAACGTCACACAGCTGGAAATCGGTGTGGCCTGGGGTCAAATCCAGCCGACGGGGGCTCTGGCCTCTGTACTTTTATCAGTGTGCTGTTTTCCTTTCTAGGACTGTGTTTTAATTTTTTAAAGGGTGAGCTGGGATTAGTTCCAAAGGGCAGCCAGGGGTCCCACCGTGGTGAAGAGTCACTTCCTGTTGGGGTCCCTCAGGACTGGAGCCGGAAGCCCGAGGCCGCAGGTCGCCCTGCTTCCTCCTTAGGGCTTACTCTGCTGCCCAGGGCCAGCCTGTCCCAGCCGCGCGGGTGGGAGGGGTGTCTGTGGTGCTTCTCCAGTACTCCGAGGGCCACCCCTGAATGTCCCCTGCACGCCCTGGACACCAGCTCCGTCCTAGATCAAGGAGAAGGGAAGGGAGGGGGAGACCAGGCCACCCGTGCGGGAGAGTGAGCTTCCAGTGGTGGGGGACGGATGACTCCACGCAGCCTGGGAGTCTGGGCTCTGCTCCAGGCCTCGGGCCAGCACCCCTCCTTGTCCCTCCGGCCCACTGGGGGAGGAGAGCTGTGGAACATCGCGCCCTCTGAGGCTCTGAGAAATGAGAGCTTATTCACAGAGCTGAGGCAAGAGCCTCGGATGGGCAGTCACTAGCTGTGTGACCTTGGATGAGTCCCCGAGGTCGCTGGTGCTGGTTAGGAAGTGGTTAGGGTGACGCCCTAAAACCGTCCCTTCTGGAGAACAGTCAGCACACGTGGCTTAAGAGCGTCTGCACCTCAGGGTGACGTCAGTGCCTCCTCGGGGCAGGACCCCTGAATGCCCCAGCCCGTGTTTCCCTTGGTCTCCTTCTCTCCTCTCCTCTCCCTTCTCTTCCCTTGGTTGACCCTCAGGCCGGTCAGTCACCCCTCCCCACCTGTCTCGTGAATGATGGGGCACGTCACCCATCGGTACGGCGGTGGACCGGCCAAGCCGGTGTGTGCAGAGCCAGCCTTCACCGCCTCGCTGTAGCCACGCACGAGCATCCCTTCCCAAATGTGTACTCGGTGATGCCTCGTTGGTAGCTTGGAATCGGCACGGTGAGAGTACTTACATCGCAGAAATTGGCAGACGTGGGCTATTTTATTTTGTCTTTCTTTCCGTCAGTTGTTAAACATTTACCAGCATGCCACTGGAGCCCGTGGGTAGACAGGCAGAGCGGACCCCACACTAAACCCTCGATTCCCCACTCCATTCTCCATTTGATACCAGGGAGCCCAGCGGGGCACCGGTGTGGACTTCCAAGGAGACGACGCCCTTGACTATCGCTGGTCGAGGGCACACATCACAGGACCAAAGCACTGGGACGCGTGTCCTCCTCTCAGTCCCACCACCGTCCTGTGGTGAATAAAGCATCATCCCTAATGTCATAGAGCTGAGCGAGCCATAGTTTCCCATCTGCAAAAGGAGGCCACTGCTGGGTACAGCAAATGAGACAGGACCTTCCCCGACATCGTTGCTCAGGCAACAATCCACTGTTGCTTGGGTTTTACCAAGATTTCCACAAGTTTTCTTCCTCCTGATTTGCTTTGATCTTCAAGAGCTCTCAGAAACCTCCCGCACTGAAGTGCACTTGAAGTCTGGAAAACCCAGGAACAAAGGGCTGCTGTTCACAGAAGGGCTCGTAAGACTTGCCCGACGCAAGACCCAAAGCCTGGGCTAAATAATACTGCGAGAAACCACCCCAAAGCTAGATGCCACCTTCGAGCTTGTCACACACCCTCATTTCACAACTGGGGCAGCTGAGGCTTGTTCAAGGCCACATTTCAAAATATCATAGAGCTGAGAACAGAAGCCTCTAGGATCACACATGGAAATTGGGAGAAACGGTTGACTTCTATAACTTACCCACCCAAGGCGGAAGACGTTTCTGACTCAGACTTTTCCCGAAGGAGCGAGATTGCACACATTCACTTTAGCCATCCAGCACCCGTGGGCATTGCCCATGAGCCACACTCTCTGGAATGGCCCGTTTGATCTCTTCTTTCATCTGACGCAAGAGTTGGAAGCATTTCCCAGACCCCCTTGCAGCTAGGGGTCTGGATGCAAATTAGCTTGCACCAAAAGACACGTTTAGAGGGTAGAAGTGAGGCAGAGGCCCTCTGCCTGCAGAGCTCGACAGCTGTTGCTGCACGTTGGGCCTCGTGACATATGGGGGATCCCAACAGCAACATTCTAGTCCATTCTAGTCTCCAGCCCCTGGTGTCTCGACCTGGCTTCCTAACCCCTGGATCGCAGCTTCGGGCGGCTTTTCTTTAGTAGAAGTAGATGCTGCTGCAGCATCCTACTCCAGCCCCACTCGGGGGGAAGCCTCAGAGGCAGCAGCTCTCCCGGTGGCCAGCTCTGCATTCTTACAGGAACCATTCCAGTGCTCCAGCCTAGAATCTGCTCCTTCAGCTCTCCCATCTGGTTTGTAAAGACCAAATTCCCTGTATTAAGACCCTTTCTGCTTAACATACCTAGAGCAGTTTCTGTTTCCTGCAGTGAGCTCTGACGGCTGCATCTACCCTTAGGTTCTCAGAAACAGGCAATTTGTACACTTTGTGAGTTGAAGGAACAGCTACCTGAAAAATCTGTAAGTTTCTATAAATCCTTTCTGGACTCCGCCGTCAGTTCCCATAAGTTGTCAGGGAGCCACTGGAGCACTGCCCTCTGTTGGCTTTTGTATTCACGCACATCAGGATTCACGCACGCACGTCAGGATTCACGTGTTGCTGGGCTTTCTCGCGCACGTGCAAGCAAATCAGATACACACCGGTACAGGCCGATGCTCTACTAAAGAGAATTTTAGTAGAGCAAACTTAAAGCATATCCCACCTTAGACTTTAACAGAGAAGAACCTCGTGTAGATTGACTGATGGAGAGCCAGGGGACCATTTTCTTCTGCAAAATCCTTCAGGTCGATTTTTAAGAGTCTTCCAATTTTTAAGAGTCTTCCATTCTCTGACCCTTTCCTGAGTCTGGCCACGACGTGTCTCCCCAGGGGGTCATTTCAGATCACTCGCCGGGCAGGGAAAGACTTGGGTGGCGTCGACTGGGCCAACTGGCCTCCGCTCCTCTCTGGACACCCCCGTCTTCACCACGTACAGTGGGACGAATGGCTTCCTGCCCACCGTAAGGGAGGTCACCCTCAGGAAAAGCAAAATCACACGCTCCTTCGTGCTCTTCCAATCTCAACCTAGTCATCCGATTCAAGGACTGATTCCAATCCTCGTCCCACTTCTGTTTCACGTTGTGATGTCAAAGACCCACGTCCAGTTGGTGGGCAGAATTAGAAACGCACGTCAGTTTCTATAGCAGGGCAGGGAGGGTTTCTCCTGAGACGTCGGCTTCAACACTGCCCTCTGGAAGAAGAGGCAGCAAGAAAGTCATGAACGCTCACCAAGTAAATGTTCAAAAGATGGGGGGAGCCGGCTCTCCCAGCTCCCTGCCCCTGCCTCCCTTCTCTCCCAACTGCTGGTGCTGACCTGGGGGAGCCCCGCCCCCAACCTCAACCCCCCAAATGCCAAGCGCTAGGATCTTCCCACACACCCATCGTCAGCTCTCACCCTTAGACCCCGGAACCCCATAAATGGCCATGCTCCCCCATAAACAGAAGCCCCAGGGCTCTACCCAGATTCTGTCTCCTGAATCAACTCCCTCATCTGGCATATTGCATCCCCTGCATTTCACTATGCTTTAATTTGATTTTAATTAACTAAATTTTTTTAATGGAAAAAAGTCACATATACACATGGTAACAAAAAGGTCAGAGCAGGAAAGGCTATGCAATAAAGAATAAAGCGAGCTGCTCTCCCCTGTAAGATCCCACATCCTGTTCCCCAGAGGAAATTACTATCAAGAGCCCCCCGGACACCCTTCCTATGGAGTCCTTTACATACACTGGGCAAATGCTATTTGCTGGCTAACTGGACGGCTTTTTCAGACTCTCTTTCCTTTCTATCATGGCTGGAAAGCCAGATACTTTCCCAGCCTTCCCTGCATCTGGGTGTGGGCAGGTGAGACCCTGTCCTGGACAATGAGATATGGGGGCAAGATGTCCCATGCTGGGAAAGGAGGGGCCGGGTGACGTCTGGGAAGCTCTCAGTGTCCAGATTTTAAAAAAGACAACTGTGTCTGGCAGTGACCAGTCCTCCTTCCTCATTCCTTTCACTTAGATGTGATCTTCAGAGCTGCAGCAGCCATTTTGGGACCATGAGGAAATAAATGTAAGGCTCTAAAAGCCAACAGCTTTCATGAAGGTGGCATGGGAAAGAAAGACAGTGGGTCCCTGACAACCTGTAAGCAGGAACTGCTTCCCTCCAGATGTGGGATTACATGAGAAAAATAAACCTGTATTTTTTTTTTCCCCGCTGGTGTTAGTTCATTGATTCCTACAGGCCTACCTTATTCTTTCCAATATCCCCAGAATAGCCCACTGTATAAATATATATTACAGATAAACCCTGAGACCCTGCTAATGGACATTTTTGTTGTTTCATTTTTATCCTATTACAAACAATGCTTCCACAGACGTCTTAGTAGGTGTATCTCTATGTGCATGTGGGCACACGTCTATAGCAGTCTGTGCAGTGGATCCTGTCCATGCTGCCACTGACTCCCTTGACTGGGCTTTCTGAGCCCCCCTTGGCCTCCCAGCCCATCACCAAGGGTCCACACTCAGATTCCCCTTTTTCTTCATTCACCCCCCTGCCCAGGCCTGAATCCTGTGGGACATCCACGGCCTTGGCCAGAGCCCTGGGCTCCCACTAACCCGTGACCCAGTTTGGGTAAATACCTTCGGCTTTCTTCCTCTGGGACTAAAACCCAGGCTTGCCCTAAGCAGGCCTCCCTCCAGCCCAGCCCCCATCCGCCCCCCAGCCCGCGCTAGACCAGACGAGCTGCGGGCACCTGGGTCTGCTCTCCTGGCCCTGCCCCCCGAGCCATTTCCAGAGCCCATCCTCCCCATCTGCCCCTTTCCTGCTCTGGTAAACTGGCCCACATGGGTGCCTGAGGCCCGGCTCCCACAGGAAACACAGTGAACAGCCACACCCCACCTCCAGCCAGGCCCTGGCCCTGGTTTCAGCACCTGTAACCAGCCTCAGAAATTCACACCAGAAACCCAACCTCACACCCCAACCCAAATCCCACTTGTCGAAAGAAGCTGACAAATACCACTGCTGGGTGGAAAAGGGCAGCAAAGCGATGGGAGACCAGATACCCAAGGACGCACGGAACGCGTACCGGTGAGCGCAAACGTTAAGTCACATTCTATCAGATCAGACTGGTTTATGATCTCCAGCCTGTGCCCGGCCAGCCGGGACGTGCCAAGAGCTGAAACACATTAGAGGTTGGCAGGGGGCAGCAGGGGTGCAGCCCAGACATGCAGGTTACATTCTCAGTATAAAAGTTTGTCTTCTGGGGCAAAAAGCCACCTTCTTTGATTGGCGGATTTACAAAGCTGATTCCAGTAGGAGGCCGGGGCTGGTCTTGGGCCTGGTTGCTGGGCTCCCGGCACCACGCTTGCTGACCCCTCTCCAGCCCTCTCCCCCCATCCCCCATCCCCACCAGCCGGCCGCACCTGGGCCCACGCGGAACATCGGGGCGGCGGCGGGGGCTCTTCCAAGACCATCTGGTCCAGTCCCTTGATTTTACAGGCAAAGGAAACTGAGGACCAAAGAGGTCAAAAAGGTGACAGTCACTTAGCAACAGAGCCAGGGGCAGGAAGGGCAAAGCTGCTCGTATGAGCACCTCCCACGTAGCAGGTACCGTCTACACTGGTCTGTAAGGCTCACAGCCCTCCTTCGAGATACTCAGTGCTGTCTCCCTCTCCCAGACCCGAGACTCAAGGCTGATGGAGGCGGAAGCGCTTGTTCTAGGTCACACATCCGGTGAGAAGCAGAATTCGGGCAGGAACTCGGCCGCCCGACTCTCCATCCTGGCTCCTTGTACCACCCCGAGATGCCACTCCTGAGACAAGAGTGAACACTGTGGGTCGGACAGGAAGAGAGAGCGTGTTAAGGGAAGAAATGAGTGGTTATGATTAAACAATGAAAATGCAAATAAAGCGCCTAAAACAAGCCAGCAGGTGTCCGTAAAGCCGTGCTTTTCTTCTTAAGTAAGGAAGTACCTGAAAACCGAAAGGATGGGGCATTTCAGAGGGAGCCAGAAGCCACCCTGAAAGAGCTCCCACCACCCAAAGCTGGACCAATGTGAGTAAGAAAATAAGTAACGTAGTATTGGGTTATAACCCAGAGTTAAAATATCACAGAGTCCACACCAAGAAAAACAAATAGCTGAAAAAATAAATAATGGGGAGAAGAGGCCATTCGCCTGGACAGAAGAATTCCACAGACTTTATGTAGATACCACCCCGTCCAACAGGCGGAGGGGGGCCACCCTCCCGCACCGGTGCGGGCTCTGCTCTGCGACTTGCCTCCGAAGACGACGGTACGGAAAGGGAGGGGGTGACTTCACCGTGGAGAGCCTTGGCGGACGCTGCCTCAGTCAACCAGGTGATCAAGGCCGACATCAGCAGCGGTGGGTCACATGACACGACGGATACAGCACTTCGCCTCTGTGTCTTCCTCCCAAAACCCATACCCCCAGTCTCAGCATGAGAAAAACAGCAGCCAAGCCCAGAGTGCGGGGTCTACAAAACACCTGCCCTCAAAACCATCGAGGTCACACACAAGGAGAGTCTGAGAAGCTGGCCCGGACCAGAGGAGGCCGCGGAGATGTAACAGTTAGATGCAAAAAGGAGGGATCCTGGAGGGGACCCTGGGACAGAAAAAGGACTTGGGAAAAACTGGAAAAACCCCAGTAACCCATGGAGTCTGGTTAATAGTGATGGGTGGACACCAGTGCCTTAGCTGAGACAAATGACTACATCTACGTCAGCTGCTAGCAAGAGGGGGACAGGTGAGGGGGTGCCGGAATTCTCTGTGCATCCTCGCGATTTCTCTGTAAATGCACAGTTATTCTAAGCGAAGGGTTTACAGTACACAGACACGCAGAGTTGTCTGGCGACCCTACCAGAGAGGTTGTGCTGAACTCACCCTGCAGGAGACGGACTTGGGGATTCTAATGTGCTGGACCCACTTCGGGTCAAGTAAACCAGAGTCCCTGGGCCTGGGACCTGAACCAGGTCCTGGTGAGTGTCCCATGCGGATGGGGGTGAAACCACTCGCCAGGGTAAGACGTGAATTAAGTCCGAAGGGCTTCCATGGAAGCAGACGGAATTCTGAACAAATTCTGGAGTCCTCATAAGACAAAAAACGCACTTCCTCCCCTGCCCACAAGGCCTCTAAAGGTCTCACTGTTGGATCTCCGGCAGCTCCCACCCCACCGCCCCCATCTCCCTGAGTCCTGGAAGGCTGTTGTAATCAGGTGGTTGAAGGGTTCAAATTTCCTCTCGGTGTGAAAATACAAAGTGACCTGGGCCAGCCAGGAAAAGAGCAGGTGTCCTCTTTCGTCCAGCCGGGGTCACTGTCCCCCCAGGGGCCCCCAGTCGGCCCTTCCTGCCACACTGAGGTCTCGGACCTGACTTGGCTAAGCTCCCAGAGGGCACCCCGGGGGCAGTCACGCGACAGCAGGCCCCGGGAAGACCCGGGCTGGCCGGGCGAAGAGGGGAAGCATTTCCGACGGGCAGGCTGGCCCCGAGCCAGCGGGTCCCCAGACGCCAGGCAACACACACCTGAGCGGGGTAAGAGAGTAGGTGTGTGTAAACAGTATTTGAAAAAGAAACTAGCTGGACAAATACAGCACTTGTTAACACAGGTGTTTATAGGCGGAATTATTTTTCCAGGGCTACTATCTCCCAGCGTCCTTTGTAAGTCCCAGCTCACACCTGCAGGGACTTTCCTACTAAGCGAAGCCACAAAGGGGAAATGGAGAGTCCGTATCAACTTTACAAAGCAGGAGGTCAGCGATCGGCTTCAGGCCTGGGTCCTTTTCATCCAGCTGCTCCCTTGCTGGAGTTGCCTTCCTTTTTTCAGCCTCTGCTCGAACAGGATTCGGCCCGCTCAGGGCTTCCTGCTTGGCTCAGGAGCTGCTCGTGACCACCCGAGGGCAGTCACGGCGAGACGCAGCTTTCCCGGCCCGGCCCGGCCCGGCCCGTGGGCGCGCTGGTTGCTTCCCGAGCAGGATTATCTTAATCTACTCTCTCCCCCCAGGGGAAGTCTCACCACTTACATTTTATGGACAGGAAAACCAAAGAACTTGTCCAAAATCACAGAGCTAATAAGTGGAGGACGCCAGGGTGGACGTCCAACCTGGCCCAAGTCCAGAGCTGCCAGGGACGGCGACCCCCTAGGGAAACAGTGCTCTCCGGAGAAGCACAGATTCGTAGAGTTTATTGTTTTACTCCCCCTCATAGAAGAAGGCAGTGCTGTCAGGTGGTAACGAGTTACGAAGCATTAAAAATTATGGAAGAGAAACTTAATACCACCCAACGGCACGCTTAAAACTGGTGAAGACGGCACGTTTCATGTTATGTGTATTTTGCCACAATTTAAACTTGATGGAAGAGAAACTTAAAACTGAGAGCATCCTATTCTGTACGAAAACCTAACACAAAGTAGGTGAGTCTGGTTTTCAGTTAGTCTGTCTGGTTTTGGTAACACCCGCTTTTTGCATTCTGAGAGAACTCTGTCCTCTGGAAAGAACTTCCCTTACATGAGCCTTTTATTCATGCAAATGTGAGGTGAGAAATTCCCCATTATTGGGGGGAAGCCCTCAAAGGTGAAATACCCCAAATGCAGATTCTTCAGAGTGAGTTGTGAAGGGCTCCGGTTCAGGTCTCAAAGGCAGGGGCGGGGTGAGGAGGGAGGTGGGCGTAGGACACTCGGCTTGACACGAGGGTGACCAGCATAGGAGACTGGCCAGCAACTACAGGGCCGACCCTCCTCTGGCCCTGTCGTCAGCCTCCGAGAAGCCAGTTGAACGTGGCAGCTTGGGGGACACAGGGAGGGCTCTGTCACTCTTGGAGAGGGGCAGGATCAAAGGAGCGGGCCAGCAGACACTGTCACCAGCTGGCCAGGGGCCACTGGTGGGAAAGCCAACGTGGCAGCCTGGCTGCAGGTGCCCGGGGCTGAGCAGGATGGGGTGGCGAGGCCTGGGAAAGGCTGCGTCTCCTTCAAGCCCCCCGTCTGGGGGCTCAGACGGTGCCAGTGCGACACTCAGGACAAGTGACCCCAAAGCGAGTGGGGAACTGGGGTCCTTTGCCATTAGTGTTGATGTCGCTGCATCTACAAACCAGGGGAAAACTTTATTATTTGGTTTCAGCAGCAAAACCCTTTGGCCTCCCTTAAGGAGCGGGGAGATTTCTTGAACCTTTACAAACCATCGCTCTGTTCCGACCTTGCTCTTCAAACCTCCACTCCCAGACCAGCTCCATTTCACAGATGGGGAAACAGAGGGTCGGAGAAACAGCGGCATTCACAGGTCCTTGAAGGCTGTCTGGGGTGAAGCCCAGCGGATGTCCTGGTCCCTACTGTGGCTCTTTCATCCTCTACGACACTCTCTCCCGGGAAAAGGAGGGTCCCTGAGAGCAAAGCGGGGGGAGCCTGGCCCTCCCTCCAAAGCCCTCCCGGCTCCCCCCTGGACCACCTCCAGCCCTGCCTCTCCTCTGTGCGCAGATGGTACCAAGGAGGGCCAGCACACAGGCTTGAGCACCCGCTGCAGGCCAGCAGCTGGCCTGCCCTGCCACTTGCCAAGGGGACGGAGAGAAAGAACACCAACTGAGAATCTCAAAGTTCACCACCGAGAAGCTGAAAGGCTTCCCATCTGAATCTGTGACAAGTCTCTGAAAGAGAGGATGATGCCTAGCTAGACATTATTTTATGTCATTCTAAGGAAGATGACCCCATATGATAATTACAGACCTGCTCCTCCATTACTTAGAAACACTTGGGGTGCTGGAACTCACTCTCCACCCGCCACACTGGAAGATCCAGGCTTCACACTGGCTCCTCCCCTTCAGTGGCCTCTGAAGGAAGCCCGAGTCAAGGGCGTCCAGCAGGCATCTCCGTCAATGAGCTGATGTTTAGCAGACCCCATGTGCCAAGAAGAGGGGGTCATCTAAAAAATGGATTTTCGTCATCACCGTGCTCTCTTCTTCTTACTCTCTGTCAGTTTTGGGGCTGCCACCAATGTGCAAAATGCACACACACACACAGAGGTACCTTGCTGACATGAACTCCCAGGGTCCAGTTTTAAAACTAGACCCGCACACACATCAGGCCACATCTTCTGACCCCTTCCTCCACCTCCAGGGCTGACCTGTTGCCTGGAGCACCCGGGGTTCCCTGTGGATGCTTGCTCAACCATGACCGCCAGGAGTGCACCAGCATCCTCTTGCGTATGTCATGTATGAAGCATCTCTGACTCTGGTTCTAAGCGAGCATCTCTCTCCTGAGCTGCCTGGCTGGGCAGAGCTTCCCTTCCCTCCCAGCCTGAAAGCCCACCTGGGATGGCAGCTCGTGCACCGGGCACGGCTCAGAGGCACACCCCGGAACAAAGGGGCCCCCGATCCCCAGGCAACGACAATCTCTCCCATGTTTCAGGGCCGCTGGGCGGCTCACTGCGATTTACCCACTTTTTCATCTCTCCTGGCACTGACTTCTCACTCCGTGATGTGGTGACATCAGTGCCCATGAATAATCATGAAATAAAGGGAGATAATTAATATTTAGCTTTGCCAGAAGGAAGCACTTGGGAGGAACCTGTCCTTTCATCAGAGGAGCTGACACTTGTCAGCTGCAGAGCAGGACTAATTAGATGCATCAGCTGCCTGGCTCCAAAGTGACTTCCAAATGCCTCGTGACACAGGCAGAGGCAGCCGGCACACAGGTGGGCCTTCCATTCGGCTCGCAAGTCCTGGGCCCCGCAGGGCTGTGATCAAGTTCAGGGCCAGGTGTAGCCCAGGGTGTGCTGCTAGTTCTTTCCCCTTCCTCAGAGTCAGACAGGAGGTCAGCCTGAGCACGGCCACAGGGCGGTGGGAACCATGTAGGCTTGTCCTGTGCAATGTTGAAGCCCTAACCCCCAGCGTGACCGTAACTGAAGTTAGGGCTAATAAGCCACAAGGATCAATTGTACAGCAAAGGGGATATGGCCAATATTTTTTAATAACTATCAATGGAGTATAATCTTTAAAAATTGTGAATCAGTATGTTGTACACCTGAAACTTAAATATGATATTGGAAATCAACTACCCCTCAATTTATTTAAAAAGTTGAAAAAAAGGTTCATTGAGATCATAAGGGTGGGGTCCTTATGCAATAGGATCGGTGGTCTTATAAGAAGAGGAGAGACCAGAGCTCTCTCTCTCTCTCTCTCTCTGTGTTCTCTCACCAGAACCTGCCCGTGCCAGACCTGTTCCAGATGTGGGACTTCCAGCCTCCAGAGCTGTGAGGATTTCTGTTGTTTAAGCCACCCCACCTTTAGTAATTCGTTATGGCAGCCTGAGCTAACTAAAACACCCTCTGCCTTCCCTCTCAGGACAGGAAGCCCTCTAAACATGCCCCAGTGAGAGGCCACCAGACTAGGCTTGATTACCTCCAGGGACAGGGTGCTCACTTCCATACCATTCGCTTCAGGATATTCGAATGGAGAGAATTAAGAACTTTGATCTTCAAAGACCTGGGTTCAAAGCCCTTTGCCCCCAAGGTCACCTCTCCTCCCCCAGCCCTGTGCCTTCCATCCCGGGGAAGGGTTTCTGCACACATGCAAGCATCCCAGCCAGAGACCAGAGCACCATGCTGGACTCTCCTCACCACTCTGCTCTCAACCCCCCGTCCAGCCTGTTGCCTGGTCCTGGAGAGTCTGCCTCCTTCATCTTGGTACGCAGGCCTTCCCCTCCCCTGGGGCCACTGCCACCGCCAGCCACAGTCCACTCTCTCCTGGCTTTAGGCTACAGCTTCTCAACGGGATCTCTGTCCCCCCCTCTCACTGCTACTCCCAGATCCACCCTCCAGACTGCTCTCAGAGTGAGCTTCCCAAAACACACTCCTGACAGCACACTTTCCCACTTAGAAGTGCCGCCATGTCTCCCAGTGTCCTGCAGGACAACGGCCCGACCCCTTAGCTCTGTGTCCCCGCTGCTTCACACCTGGTCCCATACTTGACGTAAGAAGAGTCAAGGGAGAGACTTCCAAGACTTTTCTGTTGAGGCTGATGGTAAATTAGTGAATGTGGTTTCTGGATATTGCCTAATAAAATGTGCCAGCATCTGCAAGGTCTGCATAATTCAGTAAGCCAGTATTATTTCCAAATGACAATGCAAAAGAACCACGCAAAGAAACAGGTAGACTAACAGACTTCAAAGTAACGGTGAACACGCATTGCAATTAACTTTTTAAGAAACCATCACTTGCAGAGCTTTAGTGTGGTATCAAAAAAAAAAAAACCACCCAAAATTATCTGAAAAAAGACATTAAAATACTAACTACATATTGTCTGAGACTGGATTTGTTTCAACCAACAAAATATGTTGCAGCAGATTAAACGCAGAGACAGAGAATCCAGCATCTTCTGTTACGTCAGACGTTAAAGAGCAAAAACATAAATTATTGCCATTCTTTCTACTATTTTTTGTTTTGGAAAGAATATATAGCTTATTTTATAAAATTGTTATTTAAGGTAATATGTAATGGTTTTATTAGTGTTATTTTTTAATGAATTAGCAATTTTTTCATTTGTCAATTATAATTTCTAATGCAGTAAATAGCAACAGATATAACCTACATAAACAAAAGCTCTTTGGGGTCCTCAGTAATTTTTAAGAGTATAAAGCCGTCCCGAGAGCAAAATTCTCGGGACATACTGGTCTAGTCACTTACTACCCAAAGCAGGATGGGCATCTCCAAAAAGCTTGTTAGAAATGCAGGACCCCAGGCTCCACATCAGGCCTACTGACTCAGATTCTGTATTTTAAGTGGATCACATTGAGGTCTGATAAATGTCTATTCGATACGCAGAGGGGCACTTATGAAAGTATTTATGACTTTCAACAAAGTTCCCGTACCAAATCCTGTTGGACTAACACTCCTCTCAGTGTGACATTTTCCTGGGGGGATCAACTCCCCAAGAAGCAGACTTGAATCAGGGAATAACCCCAAGGCCAAGCCTCACGGGTCCCACCCACAGGGGCAAATCCGGGGAGCACGCGGCCCTCCCCCGGAGGCTCTGGGGGGGACATAGGGCCTTCAGCCATGGTGTCTGCCTCAGTCCTAATTCCGCAAACGCCTGGTGGTGAGAAACACGGTCCGCGCAGTGAGGCCCCCGTGAGGTGATCCTTGACGGTGGACCTGCCTCCCATCCCCACGCCGGGCCACCCGTACACCAGCCGTACCTTGCTGGGCCCCCCCCGGGCCAAGGGCACTCTGGCCGCGCCTGGGTTCCCTGAATGGAGGACCCCAGAGCTGCATCAGCCCACCCCACACCTAGCCCCAGCTACCTCAGACCCCCAGCCCTGCCCAAAGCACCCCTCCACTCAGGGGGTGGCGGAGGAATCAATAGTCTGGGGGTGGGCAGGCAGGGTCCCGCTGGGCCCGGCCCGGGGAGGGGACAGGAGCTGGGCAGGAGCACCAGGGCCCCGGCTGGGGGCTTGGAGCAAGCGTCTGGCTTTGGTGCAGGAGGCCAGTCAGCACCGAGGAAGGACCGACAGCCAACACGCCGAGGCAGGCCCGGGGTGCCAGGCTGTGAGGGGCGGCTGGGATTACGTGCAAAGGCTGTGCAACAGAGCCTGGCACAAGTGCTCAGCGAGCCACCAGCAGCCGGGGGAGAGACCGGCAACAGATTCTCCCCCACCAGCCTCAGCAGGAACCAGCCCTGCCGATACCTCGATGTCACAGCCAGCCTCCAGAGCTGTGGGAGAGTACATCCGTGTTGTTCAAAGCCCCCGGTCTTGGGTATTTTGTTACGGCAACCTGAGAGCTATGATGACACCTAGTTTACAGCTGAGGAAACCGGAGGTCTGGAGATGAAGGACTTTGCCAAGGTCGCGTGGCCACAGAGGGGCCTAGTGCTGGGCCCCTGTGGAGAGCAGAGCTGGGCACCAGGCTGCATCTGGGCTGGATGTTAGTGGCACCACTGACCCTGTGAACTCTGGCCTGTCACTTGTCTCTTGACCTCCCGGAGTAGGAGACACCCAGTCCAGACCGGCCTGGCAAAGCAGTTGACCCCTGGCCGCGGTCACCCCCGTGGCAGGAGCTGAGTCAGGGGTATCATGGGCTCCACCGGGTGAAAGGGCAGCCAGAGGCCAGGGGCCCTCGGCACTATCTCAGCAGGAGAATCGGGAACTAGAGCCCCAGCTGCCAGAGCCCCGTGAGATTTCTTCACCTTCTGCCACTTCCCCACTGCTTTCCCTTTAGTAACTACCCTTCTGCGCTGCGTGGCTGTGAAGTAACCCCTCACAGAGGCAAAGGCTGGCCTTGGGGGCCAGCAGAGACAGGAGCTGGGCAAGTATTCCATCCCCTACAGAGCCGGGCCAGCCCGGAGGGAGGCGAAGGGAGAGGCAAGACGGCTCCTGCCGAGGGCTTCGGGGCCGAGGGGGAGCCCAGGCCTGCAGCCGCTGCGCCAGAAACTCCCTGAGCCCCCAGCACCCTGTGAGCTGGAGTCTGAGCTGCGGGGTCGATGAAACCTCTCTCCCTGGGGGACCTGGGGATGCTGTCCGAGCTGCCCTCGGAGGAGGGGGTCCCAGACCGTGGATGCCGCTTTGCTGGTTACTGTAAACGCAGCTGCTTCGCTTTCTCCCCGTACTCTATGAGAAATCCTCTCATCCTCTCCACAAGGGTGAGGCGGATCGGGAGACAGGGGAAGGTGAACAGCAGGGCTCTCGGCGGGCTGTCCTCTGTGCCCTGGGCTCCAGCCGTTCAGCCCAAGCCGGACGGGCTTTTGCTCATCGTCAGGAAGGTGCGGGGGGGGCGGGGAGCGGGGGAGCTCCCAAATCACGCGACAGTTCGCCCGGACCCGAGCCTTCGCTCGGGTACACGCATGTGCGCTGGCCAGGAGCATTCACGTGGCATCTCTGCGCTACAAACGTGTCTCACGCGCGTTATTGCCTCCGATTCCATGAGGCTGACGCGGCTGGGTTCATGCACAGACGGGAAAACTGGGATTTAGACTGGCCCGGCGACGGGGCTGGAAGTCAAGCCTGTGGGAGCCCCGGGTGAGGCCCTCAGTGTCACGGACACCTCCCTTCAGGACGGATCACGGCTACAAAGCAGCACCTGCCCGCCTCTCAGAGCCTCTGCAGAGCTAACCCCTGCCCGCAAAGTCCTTTTCCTTACCTCTAACCCAGCCCTGCAAGCTGCAGTCCGAGCCTGTCCCCTGTGTTCTGTCCAGAGCAGAGGAGAGAGAAGCCCTCACACTGTAAAAGCCCTCGCGTGCCTGCAGATGTAACACCTGCCCAAAGTCTCGTCACCCCCCAAACTCCCCTCCCGCCCTAATTCTGTCTTTACTGCTCTCTGGGGACAGCGATTTGAGGGTGGGAGGCACGGGGTCAGGGGCACCCTTGGGTTCCTTTCTCCCCATGGTGGCAGACCCCCACCTTTGGGTGGCAGAATAAGATGCCCTGCAGCCCAGCACCAGGCACGGGGAGGCGGCCGGGGCCCTCGGCCCGCTCGCCTCTGTCTCTCACCACCCCTGCTATTTTCCGCGGCCGCCGTGGGCTCAGACAGAGCCTCTGCCCCCCACCCCCGAGCCCAGCCCACCAACACTGGGGCCCTCAGCGAAACCCGACGAGGTCCCTGTCCTGGGTGACACCATCGGGGGGGCCAGAACCCCGAGAGATGCCTGTGAGCCCTGTGCGTGGCTGGCCCTGGGAGGCCCTGGTCCTCGCAGCTTAGCACTCAGAGATCTGGACAAATACCCCCCATTTTCTGGGGCGGGGGGAGGAACGTCACGCAGAGGAGAGCAACGGCCTGGCGGGAGCTCAAGATAGGTGACATCTATCACTCCCCTGCAATCTGCAAGCTTGTCACAGTGGCCTGGGAAGATTAGATTAGAGAGAAATCCAACTCCAGATACCTAATGTCTAGTTCTCTTCTGTCTGTGCCCGCAGTGAGAGCAAGTTGGTCGGCTCTTTTTCAAGTGTAGAAAGGAGCAGGCAGGCCTCCCCGTCCCCGTCCCCGGCTCCCCTCCCCGTCGGCCGCGCCCACACCCTGAAGGCTCCCTCCAGCCCCCTCAGCTTTCCGAAACGGCGGCCCCAGCTGGGCCTTCGGGGCCCTGCCGTTGGCGGGTCACTGTCACCGCCCCTGGGTTTTCTGGAAAGGAGCGCAGTCCCATGCATCTCTCCCCTTTCCCTTTGCCTCCTGTTGGAAAGGCTCCACCCACAATGCAAGCCTCCCCACCCCGGTCTGGACTTTTGCTCCCCAGAACCGGTGATTTGACAGGATCTGAATGACGACTGCTTCATGTCCTGTTTGCATGTCACACAGGTGGAAGAAATTAATGAAGAAAGGGTCTTTTAACAGACGAGAGCAAAGCAGCGTCTTTGGCTGGCGTCTGATGGCCCGGCCTCGCCCTCTGGAAAACCTGCGCCGGCTGGGTTGCACGGTGTCCCCTGCCTGTCAGCACCTCGGGAGCAGGGCCCGGACTTAAGCCTTAGAGATGGCGGAACCCCGAGAGCTCACACGGCGCCTCAGCCGTTCTCCCCGTTCTCCCCGACAGCCCCAAGGCCCAAAGTCCCCAAGGAAGATTCCATCTCAATCCGAGTTCCAGGAGGGCCAAGTCGGGATTTGCTTCCTGAGAGGTGCTCCCGAAATGGGGGCCGAGACCGCAGAGGGTAAGAGCTCAAGGGTCCGGCTGTGCTGACCCCCGCCCACGTGGGTGCCAGCCTGCCTGCCCCCCGACCTGTCCCTCTCCCTGGCATAACGTCTCCTGTCCTTGCTCTGCAGTCCCAGCCTGGGATGAAAAGATCTAACTAGGGCAGAGGCCGACCTCTTCCAAGGGGCTGTCATCTTTGGCCTGGTGCCTCCAGGTGAAAGGGGAGGAGATAAAGGAGGGCTCGCACTGGCGGGGAGGTTAAACCTGACCGTGTCTCCAGCCAGGTGACCCCCCGGGAAACACAGGAGGAAGGCCTGCAGCAACCGCCTAGCCCCCGCCGGCCGGCCGGCCACTTCCCACGGCCCGGGGCTCCCTGGATGCCTCTGATGAGAAAAAGAATCCAGAATCTTCAAGCGGAGAGAAGACTGCATCCAAGTGGGCTGGAAAAGTCCACACGTGAAAAATACCCGACTCTTTTCATCCTGCGCTTTCGTGTGTCGAGTCTTCTCCTGCCCCCAAACCTACTGCAACTGAATACCTGGAATAATTGGAAATTCTCGGAAAATATTACAGCCCTGTTCCCTCTAAACACATGCTCTCGCCTCTCTCCTTCGTTCTGTCTGTCTGTCTTGCTCCGCCATTCCTTCCTGTCTGCTTATCCCCACCCCCATTCTTTCTCTTAATATATACTTTTCTCTGTGTCTATCTCTCTGTCTCTCTCTCTCTGTGTCTGTCTCTCCATCTCTGTCTCTGTGTGTGTATATGTCTGTCTGTGTCAGTCTCTCTGTCTCTCTCTCTCCCCCCTTCTCTTTTGGGTGTCTCTCCTTCTCTGCCTGGAAGGAGCTCTGCTTTTGTGGCCCCTCTCCCCAGCTGAATGTCTCAACATCTTACAGATATTAACTTCATTAATTTGGGAAGGGTTTATTGGTGCAGAGGTTAATTGTCTTTCCCTGACATGTTTTTACTGAATACATCTGGGTGACAAAATTAATTTCCTCATTAGTTATTTTTAAAAGTGGAACAAGCTTGGGGGGAAATCAGTGCGCAGAGACTTTGCAGCGTGAGCTCTTCTAGCCTCCAAGCTCTGCCCGGGCACCGAGGGGCACCGAGGTCAAGGGTCAGAGATCGGAGGGATCCTGGAGGGAGGGAGGGCCTGCGGAGAGACCTGAGGGCTGCGTTCTGGGGCGAAGCCCTAGGGAACCCACACCAGGGAGAGGCCTGGGCTCAGCGGCCAGGACTCAGCTCCCAGGCGGCTGCTCCAAGGCCCTCCTCTTCCCCATGGCACGGAGCCTCCTAGCTGGACACCCAGATCGTGGTCTTTCGAGCAGAATAAGAGTAGCAGGTAGAGACAGAGATATATCCAAAGAGCCCCAGGTCGGAGACCCGGCGCCAGACCACGTCACGCTGCGGGGCCGCGGGGTCTGCACCCCTCATCGGAGCCCGAACGGCAAAGCCCACGTGTGCTTACGACGGGGTCCTGCGCTGAGGGGCGGCCCAGGCGAGCCGGCAGGGGGCGAGCCCCCTCGGGTGCCCGGCCGGCGCTCGGAGCAGGGACGTCTGGGACCACCTAATGGCAGGTGTGGCCGGCCGGCAGGTGAACGCGTGGACGCTGGACCAGCAGCCCGACGCCGGGGCCTGCGTCCTAGGCTGTGGAGTAAGGGGCCCTCTCCCACCCGCCCCGCCTCCAGCTCCCACGGCCCTGAACTCTGGAACCTGAGGCTCCAGCTGAGAGGCCCAGGACCCTCCAGGCTGTCCCAGCCACCCCCTCCTCCGTAAGACCCCCCAGAGTCACCTTCCTGTCACTCTCACTGATTGCCCGGGACAGAGGCCACCAGAACGTGCAGAGCCAGCAAGACCCAGAGTCCAGAACTTTCCCGAGCCACGCCTGCTCCCCGACCTGGCTTCTTCCAGGCTGGCAGCAAGTGCTCTGGGCCTCTTCTAGCAGAAGGGAACGCAGACAGGGCAGTGCCTGGCCCCGGGCCAAAGCCAGGACAGATCCAGAAGCCCTTCCTTCTGGCCAGGCCTCAGCCTCACTGGGGGCCCAGACTCCACGCTATCTGCCCTTCCTTTCTAGGAAACCAGGCGGCCTGGGATGTGGTGCTGATACAAATCCTGAATTCCCTGTTTCTTTAAACTGAGATAGCACGCACACACACACACACACACACACACACACACACACACACACAGAG
>NC_041225.1:31309564-31310639 GCF_002837175.3 Physeter macrocephalus
CACACACACACACACACACACACACACACACACACACACACACAGAGCAACACCCCAAAGGCCACTTCTGACCTAGCCCAGCAAATGTGCGTACTGCAGAAACTTCAGGAACAGGAAAAACCAGACCCAGGGAGCTATCTGAATGTCACAAGCTGTCAGCCCCGGGCAGGAATAGGATGGGCTGCCAGCACCTCCCCTCCTTGTCTTTATCTCCTGTTCAATTGGGCCTCTCCTTTCTCACGGCCTCCTTGCCTTCCTGAAGGCGGCAGCTCAGCCCGGGCAGGAGGATTCTGGGAGTCAGGTCACCTTCAGGTCTTGCCCTAAACTCGCTGCTCTGGCAGCCAACAACCCGCTGGGCGCGCTTGTGCTTACAGGTTAGTGAGGGTCCTGCTGAAGCACCAGCCCCTCCCAGCACCTCCTCCTACCTCCAGAAGAACAACCCCTGGGCTAGTGAATGCACCAGCAGGAGGTGATCACACCCGCAGAGCCAGGAGCCCCTAACCGACTCAGATGGGTCTGTGCTGAACCACCCCCGCGGTCCTCTCATCAGCTCCAATCCGATTTAACCCCGAAAAGGCGTCTCCACCTGTCAGCTGACCTTCCCTGCTCCCAGCCTTCCCGACCCAGGGTTTCCTGAAACAGGAATTCCAGACTTCCCTGTGCAGGGTAGGAGTCTGACGCGAGACAGGTGCGCTCCCGCTCCCCCAGATCGAGAGGCACTCCGGCCAGCCTGCCCCAGGAGGTGAAGAGAAGCAAGTCTTGGGGCACCCCCTGCCCCCTGGCGCCGAGCGCGACGGTGGAGGAGTACAAGGGTCAGGGAAGGCTTCCCAGCCGGGATGGTCCTGGAGCTGAATTCTGAAGCATGAAGAGGAGCTTGCTGAGCTGATCAGAGGGGAGGGCACGGAGAGAGGGAACAGCACTTGCAGAGGCCCTGGGACTTGACGAGGACCTGCAGGTATACTTCAGAAGGTCAGAGAGGCTGCGCAGGGTCGGAAGGAGCCCTGGGTGTTCCTGCCCAGTGGTTCTTTTTTTTTTTTTTTTTTTTTTTTTTTTGCGGTACGTGGGCCTCTCACCG
>NC_041225.1:31310650-31350557 GCF_002837175.3 Physeter macrocephalus
TTTTTTTTTGCGGTACGCGGGCCTCTCACCGCTGTGGCCTCTCCCGCCGCGGAGCACAGGCTCCGGACGCGCAGGCTCAGCAGCCACGACTCACGGGCCCAGCCGCTCCGCGGCACGTGGGATCCTCCCGGACCGGGGCGCGAACCCGCGTCCCCTGCATCGGCAGGCGGATTCTCAACCGCTGCGCCACCAGGGAAGCCCCCTGCCCAGTGGTTCTTAATGGCAGTTGAGCAGGACCGTGGCACAATCAGACTACGGGTTGGGAAGGGCACTTGGGAGGCAGCGCAGAGGCCAGACTGGAGCTGTGAGAGCCGCGGGGACGCTTCCTCTTGAATCCAGGAGCACTTCTAATGGGACAGCCTCCTCTAAGAAACTGCGTGGAGACAGTGCCAGATGGGTGCTCAGGAAACCTCAGGGAGGGAACAGAAAGGTCTGCTCCCAGGGCCCAGCAGACATCCAGGCTCCGGACCAGTGATGTGGTTTGCCCGTGAGTTCTGTGGAACCAGAAAAGTTAGATCTTGCCCCATTTTAGAGACGGGGCAACCGAGATGGTGGGAGGCTTCGTATCACGGTAAGTCAGTACCTGTGCCAGGAATAGCACCCGCTCCCTCTGGACTCCCACACTGGGCCGCACGCCTTTGATGTGGGCACGGCAGCTGCACGCGCTTTCCTGCAAATGCACCTGGTTGTCTGCGCTGCCTCCAAATGTGGGCATCGGGGTGCTTGGAGGTGCCCCACCTGAAACGCCGTCCCCCTCCTTTCGACGCCGCAGATGGAGAGTTGTCCAGGAAGACAAACCTAAGGCCAGAGAGGAAACTTCTCAGGGAGCTAAGGCTGGTTCTGTCTGGCTCTGCAGAACCCAGGTGAGGACCTTGGTTTTCTCCAGCCAGTGCTCATCCTAACCTTTGTGCGATGGTTTGTCAAATCCCGTCTCTTCCACTAGAGAAGCGCTCTGAGCAGAGATGTGTGCAAAGCGCCCAGCGGTCACGTGTAGGATGGACGAAGCGCGTCTGTGCAGAGGCTGCCTCGAAACGGGAGGGGATTAAGGTGGAGCTTCCCCAGAACGCCCTGGAGCTGGTACTAGTTGTTACCCGGGGCTCACCTCCCCGTGACCCACTACTCTCCTCTCTCCACGGGTTTTCTGTCTTTGAAAAGAACCAGTCCTGGTCTGCTGTCCACTCAGCATTGCCCAGAGCCACTCCGGGCAGCGTGTATAGAAAGCAGGCCACTGGCGTGGACACTTCCAGAGCTGTGGAGTTTGTCAGCTGCCTTGAGAAGCACAGGCTTCAAAAGCCAAAATTTTCTTCTGTTCTGGGCCTTGGGACTTTTTGAGAGGGAAAAAGTAAAGTGTTGTCCTGCAAGTCTGTTCTCGGTCCAAAGGCACGTCACCTTGGATAACGGTCAGATTCTGCATTTGGCTGATTTTAGGATCCAAAAATATAACAAGGGAGGAAGGGCGGTGCTTTTTAGGATTTAACATATTTTCTCAGACACATTTTAAACCTGACTGTAGCTTGAAGTACTAATGGTACGTGCGTCTTAAGCTCGACAATGAGCAACTGTCTCCCTAAACGTACAAGGCATTTCTAGGAGTCAATACAGTATTCTGCTCATGTCTCTTACCAGCTAAAAACCCTCAGTGGCTCTCCACTGCCCTCGGATGCAATCACTGTTATCATCTTTATAGGGATTAGTGAAAGCTGTGCTAGGCACTCGGCACGTACTACCTCATTTAAGTCTCAAAACAAGCGTAAAAGGAAATATCGTGCAGCCCATTATACAAAAGAGAAAGCTGAGGCTTAGAGAAGTTCAGGGACTCGTCTGGGCCCACTGCACTCTACAGTGTCAGAGCCAGGAGGAAGTCCAAACTTAGCAAGGCCGTGCAACTTTCTCCCTCCCCTTCGTCTAACTCCTCTCCTTGTGGGAGGGTTTAGGTCTCACCCACTGCTCCCGGGGACCCCTCCCCAGGCACCCTGCCCATGTCTGACCAGGGGGCTTCTCCAGACGAGGCAGCAACCTCGTCGTTGGCTTTATCTGCCTCCTCCAGACTGGGACCCCTGGGGACACGGACTTGGGCTCTGGGTGCCAGGTGGTCCCTGGCCATGTCCATCACACAGCCTGGCACCCACGACGGGGTCAGTAACTATGTGCGGAGTGAAACATTTAATTCTGCCCTGGAGCGTCGTGTTCATTCTTCACAACCCACGTCTATCAAGAAAACTAATAAAACCTACCAATGCAGACTGCGTCTTCCCATATGCCCGATGATGAGACAGGACCACCTGGAGAGCCAGGTAAAGCGCAGACTGCCTGCCTGTGGGCCGCCACTCAGAGGGTGGGCTCAGCGGGCCAGCGTGGGCTCAGCGGGCCGGGCCGGGCTGGAGGTTTTGCATCTCACACAGGCTCCCAGGTGCTGCCAGTCCTGGCCTCGGCCTACGGAGACACAAGCTCTCTCAACTTGAGGCCAGGCTCGAGAAGTGACCATCTAGCCAACTAAAGACACTTAACACGGGGCTTACCAACATTTTGGACAACTTCAAAACTCTGGTTCAAACTTACGGTTACCAAGGGGGGAAAGGCAGGATGAATTGGGAGATAGAGGTTGGCATATACACACTACTTGGTACAAAATAGATAACTGATAAGGACCTGCTGTATAACACAGGGAACTCTACTCAATGCTCTGTAATGACCTATATGGGAAAAGAAGCTAAAAAAGAGTGGATATACGTATATGTATCACTGAATCACTTTGCTGTACACCTGAAACTAACACAGCATTGTAAAGCAACTATACGCCAATAAAAATTTTTTAAAAAAAAACCCTCTGGTCCATGGCATTACAAAACGAATGAACATATTCTCAGTTTTCTATTTGAAGCAGTCATTTGTTACATTGGGGAATTTTCCTCTGCGCTTTCTGAAATGCCAGGAAGTAAAATTGTAGACGAGACTCCCCTCTCCTCATCTGGGCCACCGCAAGCTCACCTGGTCCTCCTCAGAGAGAACCGGGGCTCCCCGCCAAACGGGGTAACACTCCGCCCAGGGAGTTACGTTCTGACTCCTCAAAACATGAGCCCCTTTACTTCAGCAGGGGTGCACTCGGGACAAACTCCCTTAGACCACACGCACGCATACACACGCACAGGCCCCACACACGTACACACGCGCCCACACCATCAGCTCCTGGCTGGCGACAAACGGGCGGGTGTTTTGTGTGTCTCACTCGCTGCGGCCCGCGGGGAAGGCCCCGGGAAGCGGGGAGGTGCCGTCCCTCCCCGCGCAGGGGGAGATGCCCCTTCGCCCCGGCGCAGCGTCCCTGCTGGCCGGAGCCGGTGAATCACGCAGCCCGGTCCTTTCCCAGCTACCGGAGCTATCGGAGCTGACTGAAAACCAGTAGCAGCTGGCAGGAAATGGGTGAGAGCACTGACCCCAGATAAACTGTAGGCCTCGGCAGAGCCGCAGCAGATAGACCCTGGGACAGGAAGTCGAGCTGTCAGGCCTCAGCTCCACGCCTGCTCACAGGGCACTCCCGGGGCCACCGCGGGCTGCACGCACCCGATAATGCTCGGGGACACAGCTGTGCGGTCACAACCAAGGGAGGCGTGGCCAGACTGGCACGGCCCTCAGCCCCGGAGGGAAAGAAGGGGCAGGCGGGAGGAGGAAGCACCGAGAAAAGCCCTGATGGGAGTTCCAGGTTCTGCCATAAGCAGCGGCAGAGGCAACGGTTCTAGCCACCGGTCCTGTGATGAAATCACAGCTGGCCCGGGGCTAGCCTGTCAGGGTCCGGTCAGTCGCTGCCCGTGCGGTTCTTAACCAGGGTCCCTGCAGCAAAATGACCAGCTCCCAAGAGCAGAGGGGCCCAGCCCCACTGAGCACGAAAAGCAAGGAAGCACTTCTTCACAGAGCACAGGCCCAACGCTTTCAAATACTCTTGCAGCTTCTCAGCCAGTTCTTGGGACAGACCCCCCGAAGTTCCTAGTGATAGAGGAGACAATAGCCGGGCAGCACCCCAGACCCTTCGCACACATTTAATGCTTACAGACCTCCTAGGAGGATCATCCCCATTTTACAGATGAGCAAACTGAGGCTCAGGGGGTTAGTCCACCTCGCCCTGGGTCATGAGCTTATGAGGGACAGAGCCCAGATGCGAGGTCTGACTGCAGCCTCTGTGCTGTACACTGAGTTCATGATCCTCTATTCACAGGGAGCCCTTCGGTGAGGGAAGGGAGGGAAAGACGGGGGGAGGTGAGCGGAGCCGAGAGTAAGGGCCTGTGGTCAGCGTTTAGTAACATCCTCCCATGGCCCGGGGTGGACACCGGCCCACGCAGCCCAGGGAGAGGGCACCCAACCTCTCTGCATCCCAAAGCTGACCTAGGGGTTCTTCCAGGGGCAGCCAGAGCAGGGTGCCCTGCTGGCCGCCCACTTCTCGGTGACGCCCTTGTGACAAGCTCCAGCGTCTGCACTTGAACTCCTGAACCAGGTCTCAGCCTCCGAGGGCAAAGAGACTCAGCTGAGAAGGGCTAACTTGGGCATTGCCAGGCCTTCCTCTGGCTCTCTCTGCAGGGAGCACGCTGCGAGGGGCGGGGGTCCCTTTCCTGTCTCTGAGAAGCAGCGCGGTGCGTCTGCCCCTGGAGTTGGAGCAGCCCCCTAGGCTGGCACGGAACCGGGGCCATCTCTTGGGGTAGCAAGACGGGAGTTCAGCTGGGCGACTGACTCACCCTTGTTCCTGGAACTGTCTGAAGGCGGGAGAGGATGCTGTGGGTAGGTTCTAACTGTATCATCTGGGCTGGGGCCCGTAGCAGATGGTCCTTAGAAAAAAAAATACTTCCATGTGGGCTTAAAATAGCACAGCACTCACCATCAGCTGAATGGGGAAATGTACGAGCCCGCCAGTCCCGTTGGGGGTGGGCGCTGCAGGCTGCAGGTTGGGACACAGGAGCCGGGCACCAGCCGCAGTGGCCGGGGCTTGGAAGGCAGGAAAGGGAGGCCTTGTCCACCCAGCCTGTAGGAGGTGGTGGCAGTAGAGTCTGCGGCCCCATGACAGTCCTGAGCCCCAGTGACCCACGGCCACAGAGAGGACCTGGGCCTGAGAGACACGCAGCGGGGACGCAGGAGCAAGGCCGTGGACCTCCGAGGCGCCCTGGAAGAAATCTCAGAGCTGCCACTCGCTGTTTGCACGCCCTGGGGCAGGTCGCTTCCTCTTTCTGCGCCTCAGTTCCCTTATCTCTAAAATGGAGCGAACTCAGCAACTGTTCTCTAGGGAGGGCGGAGGGTCTGCGGCAGCCCTGCCTGGGGAGGTGGGCTGAAAGCGAGCTCAGGCCTCGGGGGTCTTTCCCTGAGGCAGGAGGCAGCCCTGGGCCTTTGCTCCCCTTTTCTGAAATCTCCTTTCGCGTCCTTATTTAAACCAGGCTATGGTTTGGCAACTGGAAGTGACAGCTCTGAAAGTCTGGGTCTCATGTTACACCCTCGGGGCCGATGCCGTGTGTGCTGGGAGGGCAAAGTGATGACAGGAAAGACACCACAGGCTGCGAGGGGTGGGGAAGCCAGCTGCCCCAGAACGGGCAGCAGGAGGGCAGCCTGCTCAAGCCAGCGGCCCGGGGCCGCGAGGGCTCCCCGGGCGGGCGACCCCGCCTCCCTCCTGACTTCTCAGAGCTCAGCAAACAGAGCCCAGGCTCGTGGTCCCCGAGAGGTAGGAGACCTCCCAGCTGCAGGGCAGTGGGGGGGACCCTCCAAGGGAGCCAGGAGGCCCTCGGGTCACTTGTCCGAGACAGAAGCTTTGTCTGGGATGGACGGCTTCTACCCAGTTCACCTCTGGGTCCTTTGGGATAAGCAGTGAGCTGTGCTAGTAAATGTTTAACAATCGGCTCTGCAGGGGATTCAAAAATAGCTCTGATTCGTGCCAGTTTTCATGGGGCAAATATCCCCACCCTGGCCGGTGTGATCACCGAACGTGGACTTGGGAAGATACTGCAGGATCCCCCTCCACGAGCTCCAACGCCCAGCGCATGACCGCTGAGAAACAGACCCGTGTAATAAGGGTCTTCAGTTAGACTCTGCGGTTAGCTGTTAACCTGCTGAACTTGGCTAAGGCCTGCCTCTTCCTACTAGCTGTGTGGCCTTGGGCAAGTTACATACCTACTCTGGGCCTCAAGCGTGAAGGGAGGCCCAGAAGCGTCACCCTCCTTATAAGGGTAACCGTTCGGGTAGGAATAATCCCTATGTCACAGCTGGTGTATTAGGTGCATAACTGAGGTCACACGTGTGACTCTCCCGCCGGCACGGGTCTGTGAGGGGCAGTCAGAGCCTCGCCCACCCCGAAGTCAACGAGCACTGTCTCCCCTCAGCTCCACATCCCCTCCAGCTACTGCTTTATGGTCCTTGCCCTGGTGCACTCCTTCCAAGTGCCGGCAGGCCGGCTCCACTTCCCCTCCTCCCGCCCACCCGTCCACCCAGGGCCGCAGCCTCGGCCCCCATCAGCCACCTGGGCAGCTCCTGCCGACGTCGCCAGTGACCTCATTTTCTAAATCCGAGAGCCACTCCTCAGTCATCCTCTCCCTCAACTTTCCAGCAGCACCGGGAGGCCCTGCTGACCCCCCAGCTCTCGGCTTCCGTGGCAGCCCCCTCTAGCCGGCAGGACAGTCAGGCTGCCTGCAGCCTTAGCTGGGGACATGTCTCCCCTGGAAACCCCGTCCAGGGAGCTTGCCCAGCCCAGTGGCCTCTGTCCCTCTAGACCCACAGCAGCCTCTCCCAAATGCGCCCCACCCCGGGCAACACAGCCAAAGGCCACTCCACACGCTGCGTCGGCTGTTTCAGAAGCACCTCACGTTCAGCTTGTCCAAAACCGAGCTTACCACCCTCTCCCAGACCCGTTCTGCTCCCAGAGGCCGTCACTTCCCGAATGGCCACTGCCACCTGGTCGTCTAGGCCACCATCCTCTCTCTCGCCCCGGATCTAATCTACCCCCAGACCCGCGTCCCTCCCGGCAGCCGGCAAACCCATCCTCTTGGGCTCCTGTCTTCACCCTCATCCCCCGGTGCAAGCGTGCGCCACCATCTAACCCGTCTCCCCTCTAGCCTTGCCCTCCCGTCCATCCTCCATGTCCTTCCAGGGGGATCTTCCCAAGTCTCAGAGGCAGTCAGGTCACCCTCATATGCAGGAGACTCAGACCAGAATCTCAGCTTGGCTTCTCAGGACCTGGGCGACTAGCCTCAGCCTACGTGTGTGTGTCTGCGGGGGGGTGTGTGTGTGTGTCTGTCTGTCTCTCTCAATCTTCCTCTTATCTCCCCTCCTCACCCCACACTCACCCCTTTGGATTTCAGCCCCATCGCTGCACCCTCAGGAAGCCTTCCTTATCCCCACCCAGGAGAGGACCGTGTTATCCTCGCCCCACCCCCCAGCTTCCTATACCGTTGTCTTCACAGCAGTGACTATGCTTTGTGATTATTCACTTACTTGTGTAGTTAATTGATTAACATCTAGCTCTCCCACTGGGCTCATTATTCCCAAAGGAGGAGTGGGCCAGTGGCATTTTGAGCGGGGGTAATGCTTTACCCGGCGATTGTCTGCCAGCGGCAGGAGGGCCGAGCCCCACCTACTAAGTGTCTGCGGCCTCCCCAGCCACGGTGACAGCATCAAAAGCCCTCTGCCTTTCCACACACCCTGGGTGGCTGGGCCCCAGCCACCTGCCCTAGATGCCGGGAGCAGCGGGAACAGGAATCCTGTCTAGGTGTGTCCAGCCCCGGCTGCCTAGCAGGGCCCAGGACCCATCGGTGGCTCAGAAAACACACCTGGACGAGTGAGTGGCAGCTCCTGCCTGTAGGTTTCTGAACAAGCCGCTCTGATCACCTTGGCAGGAGCTCACGAGGAATTTCTGGTTGGGGTCCAGGAAGCCGTCTTGCCCTCAGCACCCTGGAGATGGTCGCCCCGTGGCACCTGCCCAGAGCGCAGCCGGGCAGGGCTGAGTCAGCCGCTGCGTCCTCTCACCTGTGGCTGCTCAGTGGCGAGGAGAGGGTCCTCCCTTGACCACGTGCCAAGGAGGACCCTTGGTCCTTCCTCTGCTCGTAGGGGTCTCCACAGTCTCCCCACCTGCTGCCAACCTACCTTTTTTTTTTTTTTTTTTTTTTTAACTAAAGATGCTACTGGTTCATTCTGTCTGGATCCTAAGCATTTCCTTCTTTTTTTTTTTTAATTATTGGAGTACAGTTGATTTACAGCGTTGCGTTAGTTTCTGCTGCACAGCAAAGTGAATCAGTTATACATAAACATACAGCCACTCTTATTTAGATTCTTTCCCCTACAGGTCATCACAGAGTACTGAGTAGAGTCCCCTGTGCTCTACAGGAGGTCCTTATCAGTTATCTATTTTATATAGAGTAGCGTGTATATGTCACTCCCAATCTCCCAATGTATCCCTTCCCTGCCCTTTCCCCCTCAGGTAATCATAAGTTTGTTTTCTACATCTGTGACTCTATTTCTGTTTTGTAAATAAGTTCATCTGTACCATTTTTTAAGATTCCACAACCTTCTATTCAGGCCTGCCCAGAGAGCTGGCTGCCAGGAAGAAACGAACTGGGAAGTAGAGGCCAGGATGTGACAGCCACAGCACTCTGACTCCTACTTCGGGGGTCTTTGAGCTTTTCCCTTCCTCTCAGGGATGAGCTTCTTTCCTCTATCATCCAATTTCCAACCACTTCACTCGGATTCCCAGAACTTTCAGCAAATCAGCCAGAATTAACACTGGGCCTCATAATCCATTTGTCCAGAAACATTTGTCAAGCACTCACTTTGTGTTGTGGGCCCACCTAACGTGGACCTCACGGCCCCCCATGTCCCCACTTCCTTGGCCTCGTGCGTGTATGTGTGGCCTATCTCCTGTCCCGTGTCTACTCGCTCCATCTGGTTTAACAAGACGGTTTCAACCCTGCTCTGCGCTGGGACGGTGCTAAGGCCCTGGTCCCACAGCACCCAGTAATTCCGCACTTCCCTGACCTCACGAGCTCACGGCTGATCCTGTTCCCCTTGTCACCTGCCCACTTTATTTAATCTCACCCCTCATCATGTGTCAAGCACTCTGTGGGGTCCTCCTGGGGACCCTTCAGAGCTGGGAAGAGTTTTACAGATCTGAGACCCTCTCAAGTCAGAGGGTTTTAGTTGGAAGACGAGGGTCTAGAGAGCAGTCAAGATACCATAAAACCTCCGAGAGGAGAGTCCAGCATGAGTTGGAGCGGCACGATAGAAACTGTAGGACGGATTGGCATCAGGCTGTCCCTAAAGGGTAGACTAATAATAACGATAACTGTAGCTAACGTTGGCCGAACGCTAGCACTGTCCTGATCCACGTTTAGGGTCTCTCTCCCTCAGTCTTGGCAATCACCCTAGAACACAGGTGTTCACCTTACTGCCATGCTACAAACAAAGGAACCGAGGCCCATAGATAGAAATAATTTGCTTACGTCTGCACAGCTTGCAAACGGCAGAGCCAGGATTGGAACCCGTGCCCTCTGGCTTTGGGACCAGCGCTCTCAGACGCCGTCAAGGGGGTCTGCGGATGTTCGTTCTCTGTACCTGTGTAACACAGGCCCCCAGGTCTAGCGAGCAGCCTGACCCAGCATATGTTTATTGCCTCACAGCTCCAGTGGGTCCGGAATCTGGGCGTGGCTTAGCTTGTCCCTCTGGCTCCGGGCCTCCCTATCCAGGTGACAGCCGGTGGGCCCCTCAGGCTCAGCAAGCGGAGGGTTTGGCCCCAAGCTCACTCGCGTGGCTATCGCAGGACTCCCGTCTCGGCTGGCTTGGCTGGAGCCCTGGACGCCTTGCCTCGCGGGCCTCTGCGCAGCGCAGCTCCCGACACAGCAGCCAGCCTCCCTCCGAGTGAGAGACAAGGGGGCCGGGGTCACAGTCCCCGTGGAGCCTCATCCGGGAAGTGACAGCCCATCGCCTTTGCCAGCGTCGACTCACGGCGAGCGAGTCGCCAAGCTCAGCCCACGCCCAAGGGCAGCGTGTTACACGAGGGCCCGGACCCCAGAAGTGGGAGGGGCCCTGGGGCTCGTGGAGGAGACGGGCGCCCCCCACAACAGGGGGTGTAAAAGCTCTCATTATCTTCTTGCTTTATTCCCCAGCCCAGGAATCCTAACTGTGTTTCCTTAAGTGATAAGAACAGCCTCAGAGCGAGTTAAACTTGACGCCCAGCCTGAGAGAGCCCTTCCTCCTGTTCTCCCCAGGAACTAGGTGCCAAATAAGACGAACGCTGCTTCACGCTCATCTGCACACGCAGCTATGTAAAGAAACACAAGTGTATTTGTACTTCGCTGGCGTCAGGCTGAGAACTTGGCACTGCCGTTTCCTCTACCCACTCGCTCGCCATCTGACTTCAGCCAGCCCAGTGCCTCTCTAGCGCGTCGTTTTTCATCTTCTCCCTTCCCCCCCACCTCCCGCAACGAAGAAATGCCCCCGTGGCCCCGGTGTCAGAGATTCCCCCCTCAATCATCTCCAGGCATCACTGTCGATGTCACCTGAGGACCCCCGTCCACACGGGACAGGCCGCCTCTCAGAGACCATCCATGGTCCCCCGTGGCCAAAGGGCAAGGCCCTGACTCGAGGCCGGCCCTCAGGACCTTATCCCACCCTGTCCGACAGCCCAAACCCGCTCCCACACAGCCCTCCTCGCCCCACCTACGCTGGTCCGCGCACCGTGAACCTTCGTGCTTCCGGGCCTCCTCTCACGCCATCCCCTGACCTTCGAATACTCTTCTTGCTCCTCTTCACTTTTACCCAAACCCCGGTCTCCCTTCAAGGTCAGGTTCATGGCCCGCCTTCTCAGTGAACCTCTCCAAGGCTGCTCCGACTCGACTCCCCAAGGAAGAGCTTGGCAGGAGGCAGGGTCAGTTACATTAAAATACTCACCGCAGCAAGCAAACTACGCTAGAAAAGCCGTCTGAGCCCCCCTCCCTAAACCCGCGTTCCCGCCCTCCTCTGCATGACCTGTGACCCTCTGGTCACCCCAGACTCAGCCCGCCAGCTCAGCCGGGCAACGGTTCCCCATGCTCTCTCATCTGAGCACCTGCTTTCTCTGAGCCGCGCGCATCTAACCCTAACCCTGACCGAGTCTGAGGACTTTCACGGCCGGCCTGTGTCCAGTCCATCTCTGAGTCCAGAACCGAGCTGAGACTGGGGTAAATATTGTCAGGAATGAGGGAGACGGTGGCAACTGCCCCTTGAGAGGACTCCCCTCCAAATAACACACCAGAGATGCTTCATTCTCTTGCTTCGGTGCTCAGAAACCCAAAGCTATGTTCCTGCTTGAAATCGAAGCATATAAACTCAGCATTACACTGACGCAGAAGAAAGGATGGGGAGCGCTAGAGATCAATCAGCCACAGCGACTGCTGCGGAAGCAGCAACCACAGAGCCCGGGAAGACGCGTGCCCGAGGCCCCATTTTCCAACACCTCCAGGTGAGATGGGGAGGTAGCAGCGCAGACGAGGAACAGGCTGCCGTGAAGCAGATCCGGGGTGAGCATCGCACCCCCACCTCCTAACAGAAGGGTGAGCCCCAAGTCTTCCTGGTAATGCCTCCTGCTCCCTGGGCCCCATGGGATCACACCCACATCACCCACTGCACATTTACTGCTCAGCTTTACATTCTGCTGTTCTCTTTTCGCACGTTGTTCAGAAATAAACACTGGTGCCCACGTTACATTCTGCTTTTAAACAGCTGCCAGAGAGGAGACATGCCCAGTGCTCTCTGAGACGGGAAGGCGGGGAGGGCAGGCCATTTGCACAGAAGGAGGAAGTTAGCTGTGGTGAAAGTTGACAGGTGAGGGCATGTGGAGCCCTGCGTTTCTCCTGGCGCTGCCGCCACCAACCAGGGGCCGTGAAGGAAGTCCTGTAACTGTTCTCAGCCAAGGCTGGCTTTTCTGAAAAGCACCTTATCTCAGGCTTTGGGGTCTGAGGACCACTTCATACCCTTAAAAATGAAAGAGCTTTTCTCCATGTGGGTTGTATTTGAAGATATTTACTGTATTAGAAATTAAAACTGAGAAAAATTTTTGGATGTTTATCAATTTGTATCAAAAATAACAATCATAAATTCATTACATATTGGCATAATTTTTAAGGGAAATCACTATATTTTCCAAAACAAACAAACAAACAAAAAAGCCGGTAAGAAGGATGGCAACAGTTTATAGTTTTCCCAAAAGCTCCTAAGCGTCTGAATTCACAGAAGACAGCCAGACCCTCACATACTGCTTCTGCACTCAGTCTGGGACATTATGCTGCTTTGGCTGAGGTGTGCGAAGAAAATTTAGCCTCCAACAAATACGCAGTTGGAAAGAGAGGACAACTTTGTAATAGGATTTTCAGATGATGGTGGATATTCTTTTTTTTTTTTAATTAATTTATTTATTTATTTTTGGCTGTGTTGGGTCTTCGTTTCTGTGCGAGGGCTCTCTCTAGTTGTGGCGAGCGGGGGCCACTCTTCATCGCGGTGTGCGGGCCTCTCACTGTCACAGCCTCTCTTGTTGCAGAGCACAGGCTCCAGAAGCGCAGGCTCAGTAGTTGTGGCTCACGGGCCCAGTTGCTCCACGGCATGTGGGAACTTCCCAGGCCAGGGCTCGAACCCGTGTCCCCTGCATCGGCAGGCAGATTCTCAACCACTGCGCCACCAGGGAAGCCCGGTGGATATTCTGTGATACTACACCGAGACATAACAAGCGGTAGTTTCTTTCTTTTTTTTTTTTTTTAACAACTTTATTGGAGTAAAATTGCTTTACAGTGGTGTGTCAGTTTCTGCTTTATAAGCGGTAGCTTCTCAAAGGTTAGTTGCCATTGGAATCTGAAGCCATATCAATTAATTTTTTAATCACTGTTAATTAAAATCCACTAGCTGTCATGTGCTTTGAATAGTTTTGCTTTGTTTGAGGCGTGGCAAAAGGAGGTGGGTAAGGCCATACATTCGAGCCAGGTTGCCGGAGTTGGAATCCTGGCTGTCTTACTCACTCCCAAGTTAATTAGTTCCTCGGTGCCGCAGTTTCCTCAGCTGTAGAATGGGTCGATAACAATAGCATCGCCAGCGCAATGAGACGCCCGCGCACCGCAACGAAGAGCAGGCCCCGCTCGCCGCAACTAGAGAAAGCCCGCGCGCGGCAACGAAGACCCAACGCAGCCAAAAATAAAATAAATAAAATTAAATTTTAAAAGGCTACAAACTGCACAGTCCCATTAATACAAAAATAATAATAATGATAAAGGCATCTACTTGGCAGTACCACTGTGAGAACCAAGTGGCCTACTTACACGGAGGCTGTCACTGGACGCAGTTCTTGCTACTGTGGGCTCGCCATTTGAAGACATGCTCATCCTTTGGGAGAGCCTCAGGGGCCGGCCGGCTCTCCCAGCGCCCAGGCAGTCCATGGTCCCCACCTTGGGTGACGGCGTGGCCAGGAATCTGGAAAAGTTAAACAGAAGTCAGCCCCTCCTGGCTCTCTCCCCCTCCTGTCAGTGAGGGGTGATCAGTACGGACAGACAGGAGCCCTTCGGTCTGGAAATCTGATGGGTCACGGGTGACAGGAGGGGCGACCCGGGTAGCACCCACAGGTCCCGTCCAGCCACCCAAGCAGGGGAGACACACCTGCATCTGGGGAAAGCTGTGTGAAAGCCCCCATCACAGTCTACACGGTCTCCACACCCAGACATGGGCACACGTGCCAGCCCTGGGGGGAGAACCACTGGGGGGTGGGACCCCTGCCCCAAGAGGCACGGCCCCAGAAATAGCGTCACCGGAGAGGGGCAGCAGGGCGGAGGATGGGCTGCTGACGGTTCAACCTCACATTCTCAGAGAGGCATGGAGTCAGCACAGGTGGCTCGAACAGGAAGTACCTGCAAAACAGGTAACAACCCCCTGAGCGAAAACACACGCGACAGGCGAAACGGGGATCCAAGCAGACGGGCACAGCCATGGGGCTGCCGTGGCCGCTGGCCCTCCGTCCGCGAGCCCGGCAGGTGAGAGCTTCCTGGGCCTGTCCCACGCACAGCTCCACTCTTGCGGAAGCTTCCCGACCCTCGGTTTGCAATGACTCTGGACCCAGTCCGAACTCCTTTCACAAGAGATCTTTGTCAACATCACCACCACACTCTTGCCAAAGTCAGGAACCAAGCGAATGAATGTAGCTGAATAAGAGATCAATTCAGAGGACACAGTTACGTGGCTAAATGCTCAAAATAAGAAGGAAAAAGATGAGGAGAAGGTGGTGGAGCCGTGAAAAGCGGGAAGCGGGGGGAGGAGAGGGGGGAGGGGGAGGGGGAGGGTGCCCTCCGTGGAGAGCTTACAGCGCCCATCACCTCGTGTAATCACAAGAAAGTGAAGGTCGAAATAGCCTCCCCTTAACTGAGGGGCCTGCCACAAATCACGAAATGCCAGGCGTACCCCAGACTCCAGAGCCTTCTCCTTTCCTTGGCGAAGACGGAGGGACTTGGGAGAGGGAAGGTGCTGGAGAAAGTCAAGCACGTCCGCATTTGCTCGATAGCGTGTGGTCCGCATTTCACACACAGGTAACCATAGGTGACCTCCACGCGTGAGCAAGATACAGCAAATGAAGGCCGTGACAAACGGGTCCGGTTGGATATGACGGCGGGCAGGGCATCGTGCTGGGGTCAGGAGAGCCGGGCTCCGGGGCCAGACCTGTCTCCAGCACGCTGCGACCCACGCCCAAACCGCTGGAAAGCTGGATTTCTTGGCCCTGTAAAGTGATGGGGTGGATGAACTCAATGGCTTCTGAAACTCTCTTCTGAGAAGTGCAGGTGTAATTATGAGAGGTCAGCAACTGACACCGCCGTGTGTTCACCCTACAAACACCATGGACTCCCAATGAACCGAAGAAACCATCACTGTTTACAGACAATACGGCTTCCTCACCAAAAATGTGGAAAGAAGCCCTCTAACGATGTTATCAGAGCCAAGAGTTCTGTAAGATGGCAGGAGGAGAACAACATAAAAAAGTCAATGGCTTTCTATAGAGCAATAATAGTTAGAAAACTTTTAAGCTCCCAATTACCCTTTAGAGCTTATAAAGATAATATACAGGAATAAACCCAACCAGAGAAATGTAAGACCTATATAAAGAAAATTATTAAACATTTCTCATTAAAAATCCTACTCCTGGATGCGAAGCCTCCATTTTTAAAGACGTCAATTCTCCTCCAATAGAGACTATAAATGCAAAGTAGAAAGTTGTCGTGGAACCTAACAAGATGATTCTACACGTCTTACCGAAAAAAATTACACAAATTTTGTCTAAAAGATTTGGGGGAAAAAAGACAAACTATTAAGGAGGACTTGCCCCTCCAGCTATCAAAACGTATAATAATCTGTAATAATGAAAGCACCAGGAATATTTGTGCAGTGATAGACAAAGAGACTAGTGGAATATATTAGAGTCCAGAAAGAGACCCATTGGAAATGGAAACTCAACATACAGTAAAGCAGGGTAAAGCAGTTTTAAAACATGGCCACAGATCCTCTGAAATGTCTTCCATTTAGAGGTGGGGTCTATGTCCCCTCTCCTGGAATCTGGTTGGACAGGTGACTTCCATCCAATTAAGTGAAATGTGCCTTCCAAGGTGAGGCCCTAAAAGGCCATGCAGCTTCTTCCAAGCTCTGTTCCCTCCCAGGGCCCTGAGCTTCCACCAAGAAGTCAAACCACCCTGAGGCCTCCATACCGCGAGGAAGCCCCAGCCACACAGAGGTCAAGGGTAGGTGCTCCCATCACAGTCCCAGCTGAGCCCAGCTTTTAAGGCACCCCAGCCCAGGTGCCGCAGCGACAGGCAGCCCTGATCTGAGGTCAAAGCCAGTCATTAGCTGGTGTGTGGGTACCCAGGTCAGGGCCCACATCCTGATAGGGACCCAGTGGACGGTGGTCTCCTTTCCTTTCCCCTCCCTGATGGAAACCGTCACGGGGAAGACACAAGGCAGCCCCTGCAGGCGGCGTGTGTTTCCTGTAACTACGGCAGTAGGAGTCCTGAGTACTGGGCCATTCCGTCACTGGGCACGGCTGTCTTCAGGAAGTGGCTCCATTTTCCATCAGTGGATCTTTGCATCTGTGATCAGGGAAGCCAGAGGCTGGGAGAATAAGGGCAGTGCCTGCTCTGGACTCTGGAGAGAGTGACTGCTTTGCTGGGTGGTGCCAGGGAAACAGAACAGAAACAGCTGGAGAATGACCCTAGGAGATGAGCCCAGAGCTGGCGTCTAAAGCTCATGGGACAACGACAGCGACAGCTCGCTGGACAGCGATGAGATGGCCACTCCCCGGTGCGCCAAGAAAGGACTGGCACTTCTTCCCGCTATTTGGTCCTTTCCGTTCTCTTAAGCAGGGGCATTTTTTTTTTCTCATTCAAAAGACACCAGATACAGAAAAATCAAAGAACAGACGCAGAGCCCAGAAAATGCCAGGACACGGACTCACATCTGCTCGAGGTGAAACACAGGTGGGCCAGACCTGAGCAGGTGGGGACACGTTTCTCTGGAAGAAAAACACTGCCTACACTAACGTACCTCCTATTCAAAACTGTCCAGTTCAAAAGGCAGAGGTACACAGCACAATCAGACAATCAGCGTGGCACTGCTCATAAAAGAGACAATTTGGAAGCCACTTAGATGAACATGGAAGAGGAAATCCACTGAATAAAATGTGATACTTCCCCACAGGATGAAATTTATAGCTGATGTTGTATGGGAAGTTTTGTTGACAAGGAACTATGTTTAGAAGAGGTTTTACCAAATGAAAAAGAAAAGTTTGCAAAGACGGACACAGAATATGATCCAGTTTCGGCCAAAGGATATAAAAGGCAGAAATTTACATACAGGCGTAGAAAAAAGAATGGCAGTTAATATTACAAAATATGAGCCGCTTGCCCATCTGGGGGGTGGCAAAACGGGTAGTTTTATTTTCTCTTTTTTATTTTGTATTTTCCAAATTGTGAACATGTGTCAATTTTATGTTCTGGAACAAAATAAATGTTTTTGTTTCATTTTTCAAATCCCACGGAATTGAACCGTATCTGCAGTTTACAAGCTCTTTGGCATTAAACGATCCCGGGATTCGCTGAGGTCGCCGGAGCAGGTATTATTGTCTCTACTTCACGGCTGGGGAAGTGGGGTTCAGGCTGACCGGTTCCTGCCTAGAACAGAGGGACCCTAGGCTGGATCTCCGGGGCTCTTTCTTCACTGGGGAAATCAAGGGAGCGCAGAACCTAAGAAGGACAAGCGCCCCAGGTCCCCCCAGGTCTGTGCCCGCCCCCAGCTGGACTCAAGACCCCAGACCAAGGCGCTGCTCCAGCTCCTCTCAGCTCCAGTGTCGTCATCTTTGTGCTTTGTGTTTTTGTGTCCAGTTACTTCCTGTCACGACGGAGGTTGCTGCCCGAGCTCTGGGCCACAGCGGAGCCTCCAGTGGGCACTTTTCTCGCCATGAATGGCCTGGGGTCCCATGGACACTGAGCTCTCCTCCCAGCCTGTTCCGGCACACTCCTGACCGCCCCGTCCAGGAGGTGTGACATCCGTGGGGTCAGCTCCCGGCAGCTCTGAGTCTCTGGGGGTGGGTTCCAGGCCGGGTCAGACCAGCCTGGGTTAGATGCTCAGCATCTAGGAAATTTGCTCCTGCTTGGCGGGGCTGACCGGGACCCCACGGGGAGAAGAATGGTGCCCCGTCAGAACCATGGGAATCTCTGGCCCAGAAGCGAGCAGCGTGGAGGGCCTTCCCCGCTGGCGGAGAACACCCCGGCCACTGGCTCTGCCCCAGCATCCCTGCATCCTCCACCTTGGCCAGCACCTTGACCTCCTGGAGGCCCTTCTCCTGCATCAGTTCCCACTGGAACCCTTGGCGATCCTGCTAAAATTCCCCTCCACGGCCACACGGACCCCTCAGACCAGACCCCTGCCACTGGAATTAGACCCGGCCCTCCCCAAACACACTCACTCTTGACCCCCTGCTTCCACAGCACTTACAGCCTCTACCTCAGTCCTAGATCCACCTGGTCTCCCCGACTGACTTCTGCAGGGCAGAGACCACATCCTGTTCATCTTCGAATCTCGCTACCCCACCACCATCTCCTTCCAGGACAAGACCCTCTTTGTACACGGTGGGCACTCAGTGAAGGCTTGTAATAGTGACATAACTTCACAGCCAGCTACAGATTCTGCTCCTAATCTAGCAAAATGGCAGTACCGTTTGGTACAATGAAATCCACAGGTTGGTGAAACATTCTCAGAGGATCCCAGCACATCCAACCCTTCGAAGCTCTAAGCTCCCCGTGGAATCTTTTTTTTTCAAATCTCCTTCAACTCTTGAAAAGACCTCAACCTTTCATCATGTGCTGTGCATAGAATCTGTCCTGAATATATGCAGTGCTTTCCCCATCTTGCCCAGAGTCACCCAAGGCACTAAGTAAAATCAGCTTTGGAAATCAGAACCCAGAAGGAGAAGCCCCCGCCCCTGCTAAAATTTCCTGGGAGGGGCCTTGCTAACCCCCCATGACCATAGGTTATAGGCAAGGCTTCTGAACCGTGGTGCCGTGTGCTTCTGAACAGATGACCTGTCACCATAGCAACACTCACATCTGTCATTACCTCAGAGAGAGAACACGTTTTAAAAGAAATCTACTTAGCAACATGTCAGGTTAACTTCTGTGATTCTTATGGATTCTCTCAGGAATCCAGGCCTGAGTACCGCGGGGGCAAAGGGTGAACAATCTAGTAGGCGCTGCCACAGGCAAAGTGGTCTCTTCCTCGACCTGTCCCCACCTGTCCTTGGATGAGTCGGGTACAGTGGCCTCCCCGAAGCCACAGCCTATTGGCTTTGCACTCAGGGCAGTTACACAAGCCAATTGTTATACAAATAATAGCTGCTGTTCTGGCGCTTTGCATGCATAGGCTCCCTTGATGCTCAGGACAGCCTCTGCAGCAGGCGTTACCTCCCCTCAGAGACAAGAGGCCGGCTGGTTCCAGCACCAGCCCGGGAGCTCCAGCCCTCCCCACGCACCAGCTGCCGTCGTGCAGGCGAGGGCCCCGGCTGGCTCTCGACACGCCATCCACACGCATTTTCCCAAAACCCCATTTCATAGAGAAGCAACTAGCTTGGAAAACTGAAGCCTCTTTGCTCAAGATCCCTTCAGAAGTCAGTGGAGGTGCCGAGACACAGGCTCACCTCCCCTGGGGGAGCCTCAGGGGACACACGTCTCCCCAGCCGTATTTACACCAAGTAAGGGGCCCAGGCTGTCTCCCCCTGAGCCCGAGAGGCAGGTACCTGGGCGCCTCCCCTGCTCGGCTTAGGAATGAATTCCAACCTCTTGCATTCGCTAAAAATCTTTGTCATCTAGGCTGTCGATCCTTCTGGATCTTGCAGGGAATTTTCTGTGTATCTGAGGGGAATGAGGATCACAGAAGAAAGTGTGAGACTTTCACGCTCAGGAATCACCCCTAGGATCTTGTCGAGATGCAGGTGCTGATTGGGTGAGCGGGTAGTGGGGCCTGAGAGTCTGCATTTCCAGCCAGCTGCCGGGTAAGGTGGATGATCCTCCATCCCACCTTTAGGAAAAGGCGACAGGGCCCTTCTCATTAAAAGAAAAGATGTACTGTAAAAAGATGCAGTGTTGCCCCCAGGACTATTGCAGGCTGCCTGTTAAGACCCTAAGTTGCTAAGGAAGCCTTCGAGAAGGGGAGGGGGCCTGGCTCACCAGGCTGACCTCTAAACCCCTGGAAGCTAAGCTCCCTGTTTGTAGCAGGATGGCTTCTCGTTTCTGATTTCCCAGTGCCTGGCCTAGTACCTGGAAGGTGCTAGATGCCCAAGAAACACTGACTGAATAAAGGAAAGAAGGTAGGAGGGAGGGAGGGCGGGCTCCGTCCCTGGCCCAATTTCCAGCTCAGCACTCCCTCCATCTGGCCCCGGCATTTGCCAACGGCCTCGCACCCGAAGCCACCGCTGGAAAGCCAGCTCCCCCTCCACGAAGGAGTGAGCTCCCACCACCTCCTCCCTGATGCTGCCGCCAGCCCACCCGTGACCCATGGCTACCGCCACCCAGGTGAGCCCGGCCCGGCCCGACCTCTCCAAGCCCACGCAACCTGCAACCACCCTCGCCCTTCAGCTGCTGCACCTGATCCATCCTGAGCAGGACAGAGGCGTGGACAGAGGGGCCTGCAGGAGGCGGCGGGCACAGCTCTGCCCATGGCCTCCGCACCCTTCCTGAGGCTGCACGCAGCGACCCGGGCCCCTCCTGCGGGCGCCGGCAGCCCGACGTCAGCCCTCCTCACTGGTCGCCAGGGGCCTCACAGGCCACCCTGCCAAGGTGCCTCCAGGATGGTGAGCCCTGGGCCGCGTACCTGAAGCAAGCAGGTGACTTCAGCAGCCAGGATCCCGGAACCTGCAGCAGGAATCAAGGTGAAGAGCCCTGGACAAGTTGAGCTAGGAGCAGGGGGTGCAGGGAGGGCTCAGGAGGAGAGAAGCGGCCTGTGGACGAGGCCACATCACCCGGGAGACTTACCCCAGCCCGCAAAGCAGCCGCCGAAGGAGTCAGCGAAGGAGCTAAGAACCCGGTGCTTTGCAGCCTCAATCAGCGATTGTGAAAGGGGCAAATGTCTGTAAACAGCATCTCCGCACAAGACTCCCCTTTGGTTCTGTTCAACAGTTACTGTTTAGAGAAAGTCACAGCCACCCCCGCCCCGCACGCACACGCACACGCACACGCACGCGCACGCGCGCGCACGCACGCACGCGCACGCACACGCACGCGCACGCACGCGCACGCACGCACGCACACAAAGCAGACGCTAATCTTGAATGGTGCTCCTGAGGAATCAAGTCGTCAAGAAGAGGAAGGTCACGGGAGAGAAGAATCGCTTTGTTATTCCCTCACATTGGCTTAAATTAGCTCCTATCTCAGACATAACGTCCTCAGAGTAGCTTCCGAGATTGACTCCCCGCAGACACACAGGTGGATCTGCCCTCCTCTAGGGGAAGTGAGGGGAGTGCTCTGTGGTCCTGATCTAGTTACGTTTGCTTTCCTTTCCTGAAATAGAGGCTCAGCCGGGAGGGGCATCCACTCATGGGTTTACTCATTCCAAAGGGGACACGACAGGGGACAGATGGACGGTGGGGAGGTGTGTTTCCTGCTTCTGCACCACGGGATGCTCTTTCCATGAAGGACCACAGCGCAAATGTAATCACTGTTGCTTCTCTTCCACCCAACACCCCAGACGATGGGGGCCTGTTACCCCCTTGGCTCCAGGAAGACCTCCGAGTCTGGGGTGGCTGCCACAGAGCTGAGCCGAGGCCCGGGGGCCTCCAGGGCCGAGGAACCTTGGGTCAGTTCCAGGGGCCGAGGCCCAGCGCCAGCCGTCTGCATTCAGGGCTGGCTTGGAGCACGGCCGCGGGACCCCGCGTTCACGGGCACAAAAAGTCATTGGCAGAAGTGCTCAGCAATACCGCCGGGCAGGCAGACTTTCTCACCAGCAGACAATGCTCGCTCGACATCGCACGCCTACTAAGAAGCACAGCATTTCATTAAACAAACCAAGTACAGATTTGGTGGCTCCAGCTTCTATAGAGATGCGAGGCTTTCTGCAGCGGAAGGAGCGCTGGCAGTTCAAACCCTAATCCGTCACGCGGGCCCCAAAGTAGCCATAAACCCTGAAAGAAATGAGAATAGGTTTAAGTGAAGTGACGGCCAAGATCACTGAGCGTTATTCATCTTCACTCCACTTTGTCTCCTCCTTTGTTTTTCTACCTTTTTTCCCCCACTTTTCATTTATGCTATGTTCATACATTTTTATTCCCTTATAAGCCACCCGAAATCCTTTCTCGAACAGGGAAGGATACAGTAAAATACCTGAAGTGAAATGGGATGAAATGGGATGGAATGAGATGAATGATCGGCTGTCAGATTGTCGCCTGACCCAGGAGGGGAATCAGAGCCCCAGTGTGACACCCCTGCCCGTGTCCCCCTGGGGCCAGGAGAGGATGGGCTCCCGCAGAAGCAGCCATGGTAGGGATTTTAAGGGGTTTCCAGCTCCCATGGCTCCCAGCCCCCCAGAGAGGTGTTTCTGCTGTCGAAGGACCAGCAGCGTAAGAATTTCCTGGGCTACCGAAAACACACGCACAAAACTAAAACTCACGTTTCTGGGGCCCACTGAGTCAGAGACTCTGGATGGATGGGACCAGGGACCCGTACTTTGACCAGGTAAGTCCTAGCTCAGGACACGAGCGCCTCTGCCCTGGAAACGTCAAGCCCCCGACCAGCTCCACGAGGTGTGTCCAGGGCCCTCCCAGGGTCCAGCAGTGGCTCCCTGGCGCCCAAGTCAAAGCTCCCAGAGCATCCTTGCCGGGCCTGTCTTCCCTCTCTGACACCCACTCCCCCCGCGAAGCCGCAGCCAGGCCGTGCCGTCCTTGCTGCCCCTGGCCCGAAGCCGCCCCGACTCCCCTCGCTCCCCCTCCCTGTATGACCTCCATCCTGGCACCAGGGACACCGCGGGGGCCTGCGTGGCTCCCAGGCGGGTCTCCCCCAAGCCTGCCAGCACCTTCCACAGCTTCATGTTGGCCTTCACTGAGCCTCAGACGGGGCACACGTCAGGGGAATGTTTATTCAGCAAACATGTGGCTCTTTATTACTTCCCTCCTGGAAGTCACTGGCGTCAAACACACAGCTCGTGACAAAACAAGACCCAACCAGACCCCTCACTCCATTACAGTTTGGAAGCTGTGTGCCTTTCCAGGTCTCTGAGCCTGGTCCCCCCACCAGCGCCCCCTCCCTTCTCCCTGATCAAACGTGACTTAAGTTTCAGCCTCAGCTTAACTGCCACCTCCTCTGGGAAGCCTTCTTTGATTTTTCCCTCATGCATTCAACACACATTTCCTGAGTGTCCACCCTGGCTCAGGAACCTCACAGGCAAAGAAGTGATCCCTGCCTCGACCCTGGAGGGGCAAGTAAACGTCACAGTGATTCGAAGTCTCAGCCCCTCCCAGTGCCTCTGTCAGAGCCCTTTTCCAGTCCTCTTGTTTCACTTCCACATCTTTATAATTATGTGTCAAATGCACACACACACGACACACACCCGCACACGCCCTCGGACAGTGAGTGCGGGCTGAGTCTTGCTCATTAGCTAGGAGACTTCAAAGTTCTTCCAGAAAGTTTTATTGACAGAAACCAGGCCCACGGCAGGGGAATGTAGGTAAGGCTAAAAGTGAAAACTAACACCCATTAAAACCGCAGTGAGACACCATTACCCGACTATTAACATGGCCAGAATCCAGGACACTGACAGCAGCAAATGCTGGCGAGGGTGTGGGGAGCAACAGGAACGCTCACACGTCGCTGGTGGGGACGCAAGTGGGAATGCAGCCGCTTTGGAGGACAGACTGACATACTCTTCCCGGTCTGATCCAGCAATCGTACTCCTTGGTACTGACCCAAAGGAGACGAAGATTTACGCTCACACAAAACCGCACACGGGGATATTTACAGCAGCTTTACTCATAACTGCCAAATCCGTCTTGCTTGGAAGCAACCAAGATGTCCTTCAGCAGGTGAACGGGTAAAATCAACTGCGGTATATCCAAAGAATGGAATGTCATTCAGCGCTAAAAAGAAATGAGCTATCAAGCCGTGGAAATATATGGAAAGACCTTAAATACAGAGTCTAAGTGAAAGAAGCCAACCTGAAAAGGCCACATATCGCTTGAGTCCAACCATATGACGTTCTGAAAAGGTGAAACTATGAATAGAGTAAAAAGATCAGTGATTGTCAGAGGTTAAGAAGGAGAGAGGGGAGGCATGGAAAGGCGGAACACAGAGGATTTTTAAGGCAGTGAAAATACTCTGTATGACATTGTAATGATGGACATACCATTATACCTTTGTCCAAACCCATAGAATGTACACCTCCAAGAGTGACCCCTAATGTAAACTATGGACTTTTTGGGTGATAATGATGCCTCAGTGTAGGTTCATCAATTGTACGAAGTGTCCCACCCTGGTGGGGGCGTTGATAGTGGGAGAGACTACGTGTGTGTGGAGGCAGGGCGGCATAGAGGAAACCTCTGTCCTCCTCTCGATTTTGCTGTGAACCTAAAACCGCTCTTAAAAAAATGGTCTTAAAAATGTTTTTAAAAAAGAACACCCATAATCAGAGTAGCCACTCTTTGCTACTTACGCTTACTAGTGACAGAATCAAGGTCTCCGGCTGTAATGTCAGAGCTGAGAGCACACACCCCGCCCCGGCGCCAGCTGCCTGCAGATGGGGCAGCAGGGCTGGAGCTGGGCCCCCCCAGGCTCACCGGAGCTCACCACAGCATGGAGTCCAGGGGCGGGTCAGGCCAACTGCCTGAGACCCACGGGGACATCGGGACACAGGAGCTGCTCAGGGAGAACTGGCCGGCAGCCTCCAAGGCCAGCGACGACCCGAGCAGGATGAGGGACGGGGAGGGCACAGGCCTGGAGCCCAAGTGCCTGGGGCGGGGGGAGCGCCCGCTTCGCCCCGTAGCAGCTCTGTGACCTCGGACACGTCGCTTCGCTTCTCGGTGCCTCAGTTTCCCCTTCAGTAAAATGGGAGGACAATAACCATGGTCTCCACGTTAGAAGATTGCTGTGCCGTCTACACGAGCTGATACATGAAGCCCTCTCGGAGCCAGACGGAGGGAGGCGGCACGGAAGGGCTCCTCTTACTGCTATTACTGCCACCACCCAGCAGGGCGCTGAACCCTTTCTGTCTCTTGGTTTCTTTAGCCCTCACCCCCGCCTCCAAGGAGGTCTTCTTATCCCCGCGCTCAGATGACTTTCCCAAGGGGCCCGGCCTCCGTCATGCTGCTTTGCCTTTTGGGGTCGGAAGTCCCCGTGGAGGGTGTGCCCCGCCTGCAGCGGCGCCCCCCTGCCTGGCATGTCCATCCCTCGGGTGGACTTGGCCTGGGCATGTGAAGTCCCAGCTGCGAGGGGTGGGGGAGGGGAAGCTGGACAGAAAAGTCCCAGGTAACGTAAATGGAAACTCGAACCGCCAGCCCTGCACCTGGTGTTTTTGCATTTCCCAAGACAGCTTAGACCCCCAGCCACTTCACATCCCAGCCTGGAAATTCCATGCTGGAGCTTATTTAAAGTCCAGCCCTCAGGTGACCTGGAAGACATCTGGTCTAAGCCAGACCCCTTGCCAGGGGCCCTCAGAGCCACAGCCTGCGGGCCGGCAGGGAGGCTCTCTGGTCCAGAGAGGACAGAGCGATGCTCTGTCCCCCAGGGGCTCCAGGGGGCTCCAAGGGAGATCCCGGGGCCGCTCGTCCAGGTTGCTGGCAAACGCCCCCTTGTGCCCCCGGATCACATCGCTGGAAACCCCGAGCATCTGGTTCCCTCTGACGCCACGTATGCGGCAGCGTACCCCAAAGACGCAGGCAGCGCGACAGAAGAGGTGCTCAAAGTGCTTACGTAACCCACTCAAGGTCACAGGCCCCCGGAGGAGCCAGGACTCGGAGCCGGGCCCGAGTCCAGCTCCTGTACTTTCCCAGGGCCGATCTGAACAGGAACCGTGGCCACCACGGTTTAGGGAAACCAGCACGAGCCTCAGTGCTCTGGGGAAACCCCAGACACCAGAAGACAGGGTCCCTGGCCGTGACCCGCAGTAGATTGTGGGACGGCAGGTGCAAACGACCAGAGTCAAATTCCCGCATCAGCAGGGCTGGCCCAGCCGCGTCGGACAGACAGGCACGTGCCGAGTGGTCAGGGGCCTGGGGAAGCTGAGGAGACCTGTACAGCCGCGCGGGGCGAGGGGCGATGCGGCCAGCCGGCTGGCACCCGCCTGGAAGCGCTGACGCCCGCCCGACGAGGCTGCAGAAGACACGGAAGTAGGGGCAGCAGGCCTCGCCCGCCGCCGAGACCGGGCCCCGGAGCACAGCTGCAGGGAGAAGGCGGCCGGAGGCCTTCCAAGCCCAGCAGAAATGTTCATCTGAAAGGAGGGGCGGGCGGAGAGCACCCCGCAGAGACCCCAACCGCGGCCGTGCCGGGTCGCCGCCACACGCCTCCTGAGCGCGTCCGTGCGGGGAGCGCGAGCCCGAGGGGCGCGTGGTTCGGGGGTAGCGCCCGCCCCCAGCTCTGGTGGGCTAGGCTGCAGCGCCCAGATCCGTGTCCAGCTCCCCATGGCCTGCGCCCCACTGCCCCCCAGTCCCCAGAACGGGTACAGCAATATTTGTTTGACGTGTCCACTTACCACCTCCCCAAAACACATTCCTGCCCGTCGGTTGTTCCAAGTCGGGAGGCCGCCCGGACTTGAACTGCTGACCCTCCTGTCTCCCGGAGCCCCTCCCGAGAGGTGCTCCTGTGAACAGTCACGACGCTGACGGCTATCCCCCAGGAGCCAAACGTTCAAGAGCGCAGAGGCAAATCAAGGCCAGGCGCGGGGTGAGGGGCTCCGCGGCGGGTAAGAAGCCGAACCCACGCAGGGCGGAGCTGGGGCCCGAGGGCCGCCTGGCCGCCCCCTCCCGCCGTCACCCTGAACCGCGCGCCCTTCGGCGTCCCAGCCCCGACGTGAGGGCCTCTCCTCTCCCCCAGCATGCTGTCCCTGCCCTCAGGGTCCCTGGTCACCTCGTGGTTCAGAGGACACAGCTCCCGGATGAGGTGACACCAGCTGAGCCAGCAGCCTCGAACTTTCGCTGTGACGCCACCACCTACATCGTCAGGCAAACGCCCAGGAGCTGCTTTCACAGGGGAAATGGGCCAGGCCGCGTGAAAGCAGGCATAAAACCCAGACTGGGAGGGTTATTTTGATCACCCTGTAGACTTGTAGCAAAGACCCGGGCGGCTACGGGGGCATCGCGGGCACCGGGCAGACCTCCCTCGCCCCCTGTCCCCGCTGCCCCCCTCCTCAGCAAACCAAGCAAGGCGACCAGCTCAGAGCAAAGCGAGCCTCGACCTGCCATCTCCGCAGGGAAAGCTAATTAGTCGCCAAATACTCGGGATGGGTAATCGCTACCTGAATTAATAAGGGCAAACAGCCGGCACGAAAGCAGTGGTTTACCCGTTGCGAAGGTGCGCCTCTCTCAACCCGCAGTTCCGGGCTCTGCTGGGACCGACTGGCTCGGCAAGACACGGCTCGTGCTGGCCGCCCCTGCTCCTGGGTCAGCTCCGACACTGCCGCGGCTGAGTCACCGTCGGTCTCCCCTTGAACACGCACCTGCACGCGCCACACACACGCGGCACACGCATGCACGTGCATGACACGCGTGTGCGCACATACACACGCGTGCACCTGCAAGCGCACACGGGCACACACACGTGCACAGCACGCACCAGAAACATCCAAGGGTTTCAGGAGAATGGAATGCATCGGTGTCCTCACCCAGCTTTCTCAACAAGCTGTCCCAGGTTGCCTCAGCTCTGGCCAGCGGGCACAGAGACCAAAGTGCGGGGGGCCGCAGGCAGGATGAGGAAGCGGGGGAAGAGGAAAGTTGAGATGAGCCTGCAGAGCACGCAGCTCCTGGGAAGGCTGGAAGAGCCGGCTGCAGCCCTCGCGCACACCCGCCAGGCACAGACTCCGGAGTCACAGCAGAGCAGACCTGAGGAACCGGCGGCGCCCTGTCTCTACATTGCTGTGTGACCTCAGACAGGTCACTTCCCCTCTCTGGGCCTGAGTTTCTGCCTGTAGAGAAACGGGGTGAACAGTTCTGAGGCGCGGCCCTCCAGGAAGGCTTCCGTTCACGTTTGGGGTCCTCAGTCGCCCCTGCCCTTCAGCCCCTCCCCCTCCCCCCTGCCCAAGCACTTAGCACAGGGCTTCCCCCGAGTGTGGCAGCAAGTAACTTCCTCTGGGGTGGCCATAGCTCTCTGGAGGCATCCCTGTGTCAGAGGCAGCTTGGGCCAGAGCCACCCGGCCACCGACACTGCTGTCAAATCTGCACAGGGATCCTGGGCTGTGTCTGGATGGGCTTCCCTTGCTCCCTGCCCATCCATGAGAAGCTACTGTGCAAATTAAGTGAGTCTACGTGATGCGGACAATCCTTCCTTCGTTTCTTCACTTAAAGGCTCGTTGTAAACAGCTCTTGCCGCTGTACGTGGAGAGCTGTCTTTCTAACAGCCAAGCAGTATCTCTACTGAATGGCCGTATCACAAAAGGTCTAACTGAACCCCTACCGAGGTTATCTCACTTCAGGTATTTCCAATCTTGGGCTTTTACAAACATTGCTTATATGCACTCATTTCAAATAAGTGAGTTCTCTGTGTATAGATATCTACATCTATCTTTGAAGGTGCCTATGTGTCTAGGAACAAAGTCTGGAATGCCAGCCACCAAGTTAACCGTGGTGACTTCTGAGGGATAGGATTAGGGAAGGAAACTCAAATTTTTGTAAGCAAGTGTCACTTTTTAATTTTTGAAAAATGAATGAGTGAAGGAGAAAATAAACAAAATGCAGTCACTCTTGAACCTCTGTAGGGCACAGATCTGGCAGGAGCAGAGCCTCGGGAAAGTGGAGTGAGGGGAGGAAGGCAGCGTGTCCAGGGGACAGAGGCCAGGGACCACTGCCTTGCTCCAAGAGGCCGGCTCTCCCCAGGGCGGAGAGGAGGGGACCGGGTTCAAACCCTGACGCCCAGCACTAACCAGGTATAGGACTTCAGTCTCCCGTGTGTGAAATGGGAAGCACAGGGCTACCCGGCGGCCGGGCTGCCTTGAGGTCTAATGAGATAAATGGAGAGAGCAGAGGGGCCACCAGCAGCGTCCTGTCCTGCGACTTCCTTCCTACAGGAGGTTCCGAGAAAAGGAAACACCACGCTGATGGCTGTCCCTCAGATCCTCCCCCGCCTCCCAGACGGCCGGACCCAGCAAGGGGGCAGGTGGCCTGGAGTCCTTTCTGCCAGAGAGGGAACTCTTGACAACAGCCAGGCTTTTGGCACAAATGAGAAGCCGAGTTGAGCACATCTAGAAACCCCAAGATGATTAAGGATTGAGACAACCCCCTCTGTCATCAATAATATGGCAATAAACCTATTGGCCGATGTTTTCAAAACTCTTTTTTTCAGGAAAACTCAGTAAGCCCAAGAACCCAGAGACAGAGCAGCCCTGGGGTTGAGCAGGAAGGTTTTAAACAACCCCAATGGTGTGTGTGAAGTTAAACGATCCGCCCCTTCACATCCATACGCCCTGGATTAGGGGGTCAGGTCTCCCGCCAACTCCAGTTCAAAGGGAGATGCTGACGGGAGACGGTGCCCAGTGCAGCCGGCCTCACACGTCTGTGCTGCCGTCGTCGCCAAACGAGGACCCGCCCCAGCCTCCAAGGATCCACGGCACCCAACCAGGCTGCCAAAATCAACACCCCAGCCGCGTGCCCTTGGGAGTCAGTGACTTGCGCCCAAAGGCCCAGGGCCCTCACCTGTAAGGAAGCATCTCCTTCCTCGGGGGGCTGTCGGGAGGCCTGACGAGATAAAGCCAGGAGCTAAGAGCTGGCCCCGTCCCCGTAGCGGCTGCCGACCCGCGTGCCACGGCTCTCAGACGGAGGGGCTCATGGGCTGCGACATCACGTGCAGACCGTGACGGGCTGGTGTGTCTGAAGGCCTTCAGCCGCCTCCCAGGAGCCAGCCCTGGGTCCCCCACCCGCTAGAATCCCCAAGGCCGGGAAGGAAGCGGTCCAGAATCACTCAGCCGCCAGGGCATCTGCCGCGACACTCCTGCGCCCTTGACCTGCTCCCCTCCCCCACTGCCCGCAGGGCCCCCCCCACCCTCCCCCGCCCCTCAAGGGTTCCCGGGGTTCCCAGCCACCCAGGAAACAGCCTCTGGCTCTCTCCCAGGAGGCACTTTGAACATCTCAAGTGCCCCTCTCCGGCGAGCATCACAGACGACGGTGCTTCCGGTTGAGCCTTAGACCCAGTGACCTGTGTGTGGCCAGCCGCGCGGTGCCTGTCGGACACGAGCTGGGAGCCCAGCTTTGATCAGGGAGTCGCTGGCCCCCCAGACCCCCGGTGCCCCAAATTCATTCCACGGGCAGCTGGAGGGAGCTGGACTGGGCCTGGAATTTGCACCTTTATCCCCCTCGATAAAGAGCCGCATCCCTCTAAGCCTGCTCCCTCATTTTATTATGGGTTAGTGGCTCAAACATGTTTAATTTTAGAAATGATTGCAAACAATCGAAGAGCACGCTGGCTCCGTGTCTCCCAGTTAATAATCTCTCCATGCACAGGGACAGCAATATTTTTAGGCCCTATTCAAGTTACCCATCCTGGCTGCAAATGAAATATTAATTAAAGGTTATGCTCGCAGCCTTCGGAAAATGATTACTCAAGGTAGCAATTATATTCCCCCCGCTCTCTGTGTAATAAGACTGCACCTCGCTGTGCGGTAGGCATTAATAATTCTGAGCCCTGTTGTTACAGAGGCAGCATCAAAGTGGAAGGGGGTGGTGTGTCCAAGAGGGGAAAACTCAAACACGCTTAGACCCACAAAGAAAGTGGGTGACTTCAAAAGAGCAGGACTCTCCCTTCGGGGCTGGGATCATTTCTCAAGGTCCTCAGCAACTCTAGCTGACGGAAAGGGTGGCTCAATTACAAAGCACACAGAGAAACAAATTAGAACAGGACGTAGAGACGGCTCCCCATCCGGGTCGCTCAGCGCAGCCCATAGCCCGGCGTGCACCAGGAGCCCGTCAGCCAGCTCCCCAGGGCCTTTCCGAGGCCCTCAAAAACTCAGGACAGTCAGCGACCCACGAGCCAGCAGTTCAGTGGCTCCTCAGGCAATGCCCACGCAAGAAGAAAGAGGACAGTCTATAGCCTGGAAAGTAGCAGTAAGGATGAAATCCATTCACGGACTTGGAAAGCCAACGTACCGTTACCCAAGGGGAAAGGTGCGGGGGAGGGATAAATTAGGAGTTTGAGACTGACATACGCACACTACTATACATAAAATAGATAATCAACAAGGGCCTACTGTAGAGCACAGGGAAGTCTACTCGATATTCTGTAATAACCTAGACGGGAAAAGAACCTGAAAAAGAATGGGTGTAGTATATGTATAACTGCATCGCTTCGCTGTACACCTGAAACTAACACGACACTGTAAATCGACCGTACTCGAATATAAAATTTAAAAATTAAATTAAGAAAAAGAAACAATCTATTTATTGCATGTAGCTCCTAGATGCCAGGCAAACTCAGTGAGACAGAAATCCCCATCTTCACCTGAGAGATAAAAGCACTGAATTTCAGAAAGATTCCTCGACCCAGTAAATGACGGAACTGGAATTCAAACCGACAAGCCAACAGTTCCGTGAGTGAGGGCTGTGTCTCCACCGCTGATCTAGCACGGCGCCTGGCACATAGGAGGCGCTCACGAAGTTTTACTTGTTTAATGAATAAATGATTGAACTCCTGAATCAATCGTCCGCGCTCAGCAAAGTTCCGCAGCTTCTCAACAAAGAAGCTGTAAAAAAAAAATAGTTGTGACTTTAACTAAGTCTCAGGGTCCAGGGAACCGGGAAGGTCAGGGTTCAAATGCCCTGATGAGACGTACTCATCGACCCACGCCCAAGCATGGCCCACGTCTTCCCCTGGAGGCACCGTCATATATTTTTCATAAGATGGAATGTAATAGTGCCGGAAATTACAGCTATATGGTATGAAACAATTACGGTTTACTTTGTCCTGTGACAATGTGAGTATCAGAAGTTCTTCCTGAAGCTCCCTGCGAGAAGCCTTCGGTGACCACATCAGACCACCCCCTGACCCTGAGGAGTGGTTCCCACCACCCTACACCCTTGAGGTTACTCTGGGGCAAAAGAGAAAAGCCTTAAGGCCTCCTCTCGGGGACAAGGTTGCAGATATTTGGTAGCTGTGAAGCTGGTGTCTCCAGATCACCTGGAGCCAGGGGCCCAACCGGCCGAGGAGAATTTGCTGACCCTGCAAAGCTGCCCTGGGGCCACTGAGGCGGGGGTGAGGCCTTGCCCCTTGAGCAGAGAAGAGGAGGGGTTCCCCAGAGCTGTGCAAGTGGAGAGAAGGGTCCGAGGCAAGGAAACTCCCAGAGGGGTAGTGAGGCAGACTGCGGTGGCTGGAGTCTCCAGGTCCAAGGATTCTCCTGGAAACTGCAGGGGCCTTTGTGTACCAGCGAGGAGCTGGGACAGCCCTTCAGGATCTGAAAGCCACAGGACGGGATGGGGCAGGAGAGGGGCTGAGAGTAGGCTGTGGGGAGGCAGTCAGGGAACTCGCGGGCCCTCCAAGCAGGCAGAGAGCAACAGAGGCCCAGTCACCTGCCGGTGGCGGCTGGTGGACTGCAGCCAGAGGGAGGGCCACACCCTTCCCGAGGGTCCCGTACGTGTGACACCGCACTCCGTGCTGGACACAGTGTTCCAAGATGCAGACCCTCCTCTTGAAGACATGCAGACAGGTGAACAGACAAGGTCAGTGCATCCTGCAGGCAGCCGGATGCAGGAAGCAGGACCCAGAGCCTCGCTGGCAGGTGTGGACGGAGCTCAGGTGTGGGTGCTTCTCCTCTGCGGGCACTAAGGGCTCATCGACGCGCACGCAGTCCTGAGACCCCTCCCAACCCCAGGGCCTGGGGACCCCCTTATCACATCGCCCTCTGGGATGAGGACACCCTGGCGGGAAGCATGGGTAACACCAAGGCCGGGGCACCGTGGGAGGGAGGGACCCAGGGGAGGCCCTACCACCTCCAGAAAAGGGGACCCAGGGCCGCCCGCTCTTGCTGACACCAAATGGATCCACCGATACTCACCCTCCTCGGGCACAAGAGGTCCCAGAGCCCAGAGGCGTCACAGCCACCAGCTTTCTCCCTCGCTTAACCTCTAAGTCCTTCCCTGCTCAGCAGGGCTTGGCCAGAAAGGCCACACAGTGGCCAGAGACAGGAGGCAAGGGGGGACCGGTGGTGAGAGGCCCGCAGGGAAGTGGGCCCCGGGCCGATCAGCCTGGAAACTCGTCTGCAGCTTAACAAAGGCCTCAGACCCTCACCAGCCTCCTGACCTGCCTCGGGGCCACCTCTGGGGGTTGCGGGGAGGGCAAGGGCGCCCAAGATAGACCTGAGAGCAGCTGGAAGGCAGCACTGCCTGACCCCGAGGGGGCTGAGCCGGGCAGCCTTCCTGGCCCTGGGACTGACTCTCCACCACCCGAGGGACCTGAGGGAGTGGCATCCGGGCGCAGAGGAAGCTGGAATGTTCCAAGCTCCTGTCCTCTCCCAGGAGTCGAGGAGGCTGCCGTCCGCAGCCCTGAGACACTGGGACGAAGCACTGCCCCAGCACAGATTCCGCCAGTGACCACAGGCCCTGCTCCCAGGGGAGGGAGCAGGTGCCCCAGGCAGGAACCTAGAGGTACTGTGGCCGGGACCAGCCCAGGGCTCAGAAGCCAGCGCCGAGGGCATCTGTAGCAAAGAGTATTTCATTAGCCAAGTTTCGCGTCTCCCTCTACCTAAGGGCCCACTCATCATGGGGATGGGAACGCCGAGGACACCAGGACCCGGGAAGCACACCTGAGGTGCGGGCACCCCTCCATCCAGGGCCTGAGAGGCCAGAAGCAGCCTGGGCCCCCAGGGAGGAAGTGGAATGTGGCCCTGCCCGCATGGGCAGCCTGAGTGCCGGGCAGCCGGCCTGGTCATGGTCATGCAGGGATCAGGCTGCTGGAGGGAGGGGTCTCCGCCCAAGGCAGGGCTCGGGGGAGGAGAGGGGCTTCACACACGCTCGCGTTCATTCCCTAACACCTAATGCCTCACTCTGCAGGGTCATAAAACAGACGCGGTCTCCGCCCCCAGGAGCTCCTGGCCCAGGGGAGAGGCGTGATTACATGCCATGATGTAGGGTGATGAAGGGTGATGGTCAGCCCAGGTCGGCGCAGGGCTGCAGCGCTGGGGCGGGCATAGAGGGCACAGTGGGAGTGTGGGCCGGCGGTGCAGAGGAGGGAACGAAAGAGAGGGTGTGGGTCCCAGAGGACCCCGGGGCTCGGCTACACAGGTGCCTCTCTAGAGCCTGGATTGAGGAAGTTGGGGTCAGAGGTCCAGACTGGAGTCCTTTTTGCTGAATTCCCCTTCCAGACGTCAGAGGCGAAGAGGAACACACATTGGACACCACCTGCGCCAGCTGTTTCTGCTCAGTGGGAGAAACAGGTCGTCTGCTCTCTGGCACGCCGCAGGTTCCCCTTGGGACAGAGCACCTGCCACTCCAGAGGGGCGGTGGCCCTCTGGGAGGAGCCAAGGATTGAGGGCGGGGCTCTAGTAGGCCCCGCCCATCAACCACGGTCTCGCCCACCAGCCACGCCTCCAGCCACAGGGCTCCTCCTCCCTGCTTACCTTCCCAGCCTCTTGCAGGACAGCTTGCCACTCCCGCCTGCAGCTCCCACCTTCCTGTACCTACCTCCTGGCATCACCCGACCTGTCAGAATCACCTTTTTGTTAAGTCCGTTTCATTGCTTTTTCTGATGAATCCTTTCATTATTCCTGAGCCTTGATATAAACTTTCTCTCCTTTAACCCCCACCCCACCCCCTCCCCGACCCCATCCCACCCTCGCGATTTGTGCAGACATCTAGTCTGGTAGATCAGACTCTAGGAGCTCCAGACAGACCCCTGTGGTCTGCCCACTGTGGGCACTGGGGGTCCTTGGGCACCACTTATGGAGTCGAATGAGAGGAGACTTGCTTCCCTTCCACTCTGCCTGGTTCGGGTTTCACACCACACCTTCCCGTGCAGACCTCAGGAACCAGGACGGGAACACACAACCCCACTCACCCCCACCCCTCACGCCTGCCTTTGGAAAAGGCTCCTTCCACCCTGACGCGAGTTCGCCTCCATCTATTGGAGCCCACTGGGTGCTCCTCAGAACCGCCAGGCTTCCCTCGCAACTGCAATCTTGAAGGGCAATTCCGCTCACCGGTCCTGCACCTCCGTGCGCCTACCGTGTGCTGGGTGTTAGATGAGACGGCAGCAAAGCTATGAGACACGGCTGGTGCTGTGCAGGGGTACACAGCAAAGTGGGAAGAGTGTGAACCTTGAGGTCAGGGAGACCCAGCTTCAAAGTCAGGCCCTAACACGTGCTGTCGTGGTGATCTGGGAAAGTTACCCAACTTTCCTGAGCCTCGGTTTCCTCAGCTGTAAAATAGAGACAATAATATCTGGCAGACTTGCTTGCAGACTTGTCATAAAGATATAAGGAAAGTGTGACACACTGTGGGTTCTCAGTAAACATGAGCTGTTACTGGACACTGGGTTCACTGGGGAATAAGAGCCCGAGTTCTGCACCTAAATTACCTGTTCAAACCCTGGCTCCACCACGAGTTTGCTGTGTAACCTTGGACAAGTTGCCTCACCTCCCTGTGCCTTGGTTTTCTCATCAATAGAATGGGGATAATATGCTGAACAGTTTCAGAGTCTGTTTGGGGGCTGATGAAAAAGTTTGGGAAATAGATAGTGGTAATAGCTGTACAACACTGTAAATGTAATTAATGTCACTGAATGTTGCTTTCAATGGTTCAAATGGAAATTTTTATGTTATGTATACTTTATCACAATTTCACAAAGTTAATAATGCAATATACCAAGAAGCAACGAATCATAGGCTTTTAATGGGTGCAATGTATGATATGTGAATTGTATCTCAGTAGAACTGTTTTTAAATAAACGGAGATGATAATAATACACAGCTGACAGGGTTATTGGAGGGGATTAAATGAGTTCATACAGTGCTTGGAGAAGTTTAAAACCCTATCCAGCACTGTGTCCAGTGTTGGCTACCATATAAATATACTTCATCCATCATTTCCTTTCATCTTTATAAGAACCCTACAAGATTAAGAAGCATTTTTACTCATTGTATGGGTCAAAAAGATTGACAGTCAGAGAACTTTAATCACGTTGGCATGGAAGTTGCAAAGCCAGGATTCAAACCCCAGGTGTGTCGGACATCAAAACCTATCACCACAGTCTGGGGAACCACGTTGAGAAGACGTATGATTGAGTCTGAGCAAGCAGCAAGCTGAAGGGCTCCCGAGCTGGGAGCACTGTGGCTCATGGTGGCAGCGGGGTGGACAGCAGGAATGTCACCATGCAGGTGGAGGACAAATAGGCCTGCAGGTAGACAGGTGAGTGTCCAAGGTCCTCGGGGGCCATGTGATGGCCGCTTGGCTAGGCCACAGTGCTCAGATATTTGGTCAAACATTATTCTAGAGGGTTCAATGAAAGTATTTTTTAGATGAGATTAATATGTAAATCAGCAGAGTTGGAGGAAAGCAGACCCTCTGTAATATGGGTGGGCCTCGTCCAATCAGTTGAAGGTCTTGATAGAAAAAGTCTGATCTTCCTTGAAGAAGAGAGACTTCTGCCTGCAAATGGCTTTTGGACTCGAGCTGCAACATCAATTATTTCTGCATCTCTGGCCTGCCGGCCTACCCTGTAGATTTTGGACTTGCCAGCCTCCACAATCTCATGAGCCAAGTCTTCAAAATAATCACCTCTCTCAAGAGATAGATAGATAGATAGGTGATAGGTAGGTAGATAGATAGATAGATAGATATGGAAATACATAGTTATCAATAGATATATCTGTGGAAAAGATATATCCATAGATATATCTATGGAAAACACATAGATATATCCATAGATATATCTATGGAAATACATAGATACAGTTATAGATATAGCTACAAATACCTTCTATTGACTGTTGATTATTAGTTTCTCCGGAGAACCCGGACTAACATAGGCTGCAACTTTCCTGGTCATTTTATGACCAGAATGACCCGCTCACTATTGCCATGAGCTCCCATCATGGCCGGAGCACCTCAAGTGTGCCCTCAGCTGCATCTCGGTAACAAGATCTTGAGACCCTGTCACCTTCCCAAGGAAGGAGAAGCACAACTGGGTTTGGGGATCTGTGAAGTTTGGGTTTTCTGGGGCCTTTTTCATCTTGTTTTAGGATCTTTTTAATAATTATTCAAACCACTCAGAAACACCTGAACTTTCCACTTCTAAGTTGGCTGTAAGCCGCCTGACCCGGGTGTTGCTAGGTGAGAATTAAAGATCTTGAGTTTGAGAAGTCATCCTGCTTGGATACAGGAGGAGAGGTTGCCGTGGGGAGGGCGCCCTGTAAGTGATGAGGTTCCTGGCTACTGAGTGTGGAACTCAGTCCCCGTGATAGCACACAAAGGAACATACACACACGACACTGGACCCCTCTAGAGGCTTCTCCTCCCATACCTGCAGCCACAGCTCTGGGCTCAGAAGCAGGGGCCTGGCCCTGGGCTGCTTGGCAGTGCAGAAGGTGCTGGGCTCCAGGAAAGGGGCTGACAGCTCTCCGAGGCTGCGGGGAGGGGGCAGGGCAAGAGGGGCCTCTCTCCCCTGTGGACGGCCAGCTCTGCTCTGCCTGCCTAAAGTTGAGCTTCCACTTGACCCCGCTAAGGACCTGGACAAGCCACAGCGGTCACCCCGCCAGGTCCAAGAGTCAGGACTCAGCTGGCAGCCAGAAGACAGAGCGGTGGCGGCGGAGCCAGAGGGGCTATTGGTTACTTCGTTTGCTTCTCAGGACAACTGTAGGAAGTGAGTGTTGCAGAGACTCAAGGTGGAGAGGGCCTGAGGCAACTGGGAGGCCAGTGGGACCAAAGCAGAGCTCAGCGCGGGGGAGGGAGGGTGTGAGCCCAGTCACGTCCCGATGGAAGTGGCGTGCGGGACGCAGGGCCCAGCCAGGGGCCGACCCCACGGGGCAACAAGGGTGGCCCTGGGTCAGGGCACCTCCCAGGAGCCAGAACAGCTCGTTTCAAACCAAGACAAGGCAGAGACCAGCTCAGGACAGCCTGCCTACGAAGCTTAAACCAACCCCGGATTCGGGATGCGTTGGCCACTAAACCTGAAGACGACACATACTTGTTTTACAGTGGGAAAAATGAGGCTTGAAAGCGAATCTTGAGCTTAGGACGTGATTCTAAAGGAGAAGTGACTTGAGTTGGAGGGCTTCTCTGCCTGCCTGGCTATCCCATGTCACCCAGAGCACTGTCACCTCCCTAGACACCCAGCCCAGTCCGGGTGGAGGGCACATCTGACCCTCGGAGGCTGCTGGCTTTCCTCTGGGGTGAGCTCGGGAGTCCCGGGCCCGGGGGACCGCAGTGAGCTGAGAGAGCAGAGGGGAGGAAGTGAGCTCTCCCCACTTCTGCTTCCTCCACCCCGCACGGCAAGACTTCCTTGAGGAGTGGACCTTTCACCCACGTAGGGGCTGGGAACCTCACTTTCCTCTCTAAAACTCTGCATGTTATGCAAAGATGCTCAACACCATTAATTCCTAGAGAAAATGCAGATCAAAACCACAGGGAGGCCTCACCTCACACCAGCCAGAATGGCCATCATCAAGAAGTCTACAAACAACAAATGCTGGAGAGGGTGTGGAGAAAAGGGAACCCTCCTGCACTGTTGGTGGGAATGTAAATTGATGCAGCCACTATGGAGAACAGTATGGAGGTTTCTTAAAACACTAAAAATAGAGCTACCATATGATCCAGCAATCCCTCTCCTGGGCATATATCCAGAGAAAACCGTAATTCGAAAAGATACGTGCACCCCAATGTTCATAGCAGCATTATTCACAATAGCCAAGACGTGGAAGCAACCTAAATGTCCATCAACAGACGAATGGATAAAGAAGGTGTGGTACATATATACAATGGAATGCTACTCAGTGATTAAAAAAAATAATGAAGTAATGTCATTTGCAACAATGTGGATGGACCTAGAGATTATCACACTAAGTGAAGTAAATCAAAGGGACCGACAAATATTATATGATATCACTTACATACGGAATCTAAAATATGACACAAATGAACCTATCTACAAAACAGAAACAGACTCACAGACATAAAGAGCAGACTTGTGCGTGCCAAGGGGTTGTGGGGTGGGGAAGGGATGGAGTGGGAGTTTGGGGTTAGCAGATGCAAACTAGTATATACAGGATGGATAAACAACAAGGTCCTACTGCATAGCACAGGGAACTTTATTCAATATCCTGTGACAAACCATAGTGGCAAAGAATATGAAAAAGAATATATATATACATACACACACACACACACACACACATATATGTATATATAACTTTATGGCTTTGTGGTACAGCAGAAATTTACACAACATTGTAAATCAACTATACTTCAATAAAATAAATTTTTTTAAAACTCTGCATGTTAGAAAGATGCCAGGTAGAATGTGACCAGTGGGCACCTCAACAGCACAGCACCCTGTACCACCCTCCATCCTGTCCCCTAGGTCCCCAACTCATTATCTCCCTCCAGGTGTCCTCCAACAGCCTCCCACCTGGTCTGCAGTGACAAAGGGCACCAAAGCTGCCAGCACTACGTGGCAGGGCCCTGGCTGCAAGTGCACAGGACAACGGGGGAAAAGCCCCAAGGGCAGGGTGATGCCTTGGGCAGCTCTTAAGAGCACAGCCTTTCCTACCTTCTAGGAATAGTCATCAGGGGCCAGGACGGAGGCTCACAGATCTACTGATTCAAGCTGCTCTGGGAGATGACGCTGGAAAACACACTGGCCATGGCCTCACAGGGTCACTGGGACACACACTGTAATCCATTCCCTAGAACCCAAGACGAAGCTCGAAGAAGGCTGTCAGGCCAGTTGGAGACAGTAGAAATCTTAACTAAGAGAGACTCAGCTAATAAAATCAGTGCACTGGGAGTGCAGTGGGGGGGAAATGGTTACCAGAGGACGGCAGTCAGAAGGCAGTGTGTGCTCAGAGCAGAGCTGGTTAATGGAATATCTGAATGTTTACGACCTCTTTAAACATCTCCGAGCCAAGAAGTCACAGTAAGGTTGAGTCAAAGAATTAAAGTGGTGTAATGGAACCCTGGAGGAAGGATGCCTGCCTTGTGCTGTTTAAAAACGACCCAGCAGGGCTTCCCTGGTGGCGCAGTGGTTGA